>NW_006399967.1:2857136-2872904 GCF_000299155.1 Elephantulus edwardii
CGGCGGGCTGGCCGGGATGGGGTCCGCGGCGGCTGGTGGGGTCCGCGGTGGCTGGTGGGCCGGGGGCCCCGGCCGTGCGCTCCTGAGCTTCGGCTTTCTCAGCTGCAGAGAGGGCGGAGCCGCGCCGCCGCTTTGGGGTCGCCGCCCGCCGCGGGCTCGGACGGCAGCGGGGCTGCTGGCGTGGGATGGGGGTGCCGGGAGCACGTTTTCTGTCTGCCCCGGGCTGCTGGGAGCGCGGGTGGAAGGAGTTAGTCCTGGGGGGACCCGAGAGGGGGATCCCTGAGGGTTCGACGCATTGTCTCCGAGAATATTCATCTCCACCTGGGGGGAGTCGGCAAGGTGCGCGGGGCTCCGAGCAGGGACTCGAGAGCGCTGTGGGCCCCGGGCGCCCCAGGCCATGCCCCGAAGGCCGCCCGGCCTGTTGCCCCCCCGTGGGTCTCCCGCGCCCTGTCGCTGAGCGTCTCCAGGCTCGGAGTTGGGGCTGGGAATCGCGCATCTGAGTTTTTGTGTTTGGGCGCTTGAAGCACATAGAGAGGAAGGGAGCGGGGACGGGGTCCAGGCCGATTCTGGGGCCGCACTCGGGTTCGGTGTGAGTTGAGCGGGGCCGCGCGGCTCTGTTTTGAGTAGAGGTCGCGAAGCAGCCTTTAAACGCTACCTCACAGAGTTGGGCAGCTCTGGTGGTCTGATGGGGAAGGAGTTGCGCCTCCCACCCAAGGAATGCGGTTCAAATCTCCTCTCGTGCAGTATACAGCCTCCGAAAGCTCCGTGGAGTACAGAGTCGTTCGGAATGGACAACAATGAGTTGTTTGGGTTTTAGTTTTATTTTGTTTTCTTGGAGGGAGTGAGGGTGTAAGATAGATTAACAGCTACTAATCCCGAAGGAACCACAGCTCTGGGAGCTGCCTGGGGGTGTGGGAAGGTGGGGGTTGGGTAGCCTATGGCTTCAGGGAGGAGGGCGGGGCTCTTGCCCTGTCCCTGTGGCTCCGCCCACCTAACTGGCAGTCAGGATTTGGGGTGGGGTGCCTGGTTCCTTCCTTCCATCACCCCCAGTTAACCCCCGGGTCTTCCTTCTCTTTGAACCAGTGACCCCAAGGGCATGCTGGATTTACTGCTCTGTGAAGGTGGGAAAGTGCCTCACTGTTGGCTGATGCCAGTGCCCTCTGAAAACTGCCGGTGACCCTGGGCCTTCTCCCATCCCTGCCCCCAGCCCACTTCTTATGCCTCCGCATCTGGAGACTCAGTGGCCCCAGGTGGCTAGAGAAGGTAGCACCCTGTGCTATGTCCTGGGAGCTGAGGTTGGGATGCCCTACAGGGGTACAGATGTTGGAACAGAAGCATCTACTACCTCCAGGAATTGGGAGAGGTCTGGGTGCACCCCTCCACTCCATGGGTCCTTGGGGTGACTGCCGTGTTGTTGTTATGTGCCATCGAGTCACTTGCGACCCTTTGTACAAGAAGAGTCCTAACCGCCGTCTTCCACACACTCACTCCCACCACCCCAGTCACAGAATCGATCCATCTCTCCGAGGGTCTTCCTCTCCTACTCTGTCCCTCCACTCTCCCAAACATGATGTCCCTCTCCAAGGACCAGCCCCTGTATATTAAGGTCATGAGCCTCCGCCTGCAGCCCTGGGGACCACTTTGGCCTTGTTTGAACCAAGGGATGTTGCTGTGCACAGACTCCCAGGGAGGGAACGGCCAGGTCTATTCTGGAGGCCCGGGCCCAGGGGGCTGGTACCCAGTGCTGTGGGCAGCTCAGGCGAAGCAGGCCCAGGAGAGGACACACTTGACATTGTCGAGGTTGACCAGGGATTGGTCAGGCCCCTGCAGAATCAGGCCCTAGAACCCTAGGGATGAGACCCCAGCCCTTCTCCCTGCCCAAGGTGCTAGGCGATTTTTGCAAAAAGAGAAGGGGGGGGGGGGTTAGAAAGCTAAAATGCCGTTAAAGGAATCTGAGTGGGGGAAGGCCCACGAGATGGAGTGCCCACGGCATGTTCACGGTTGCATGCGGAAAGTCCTTTTCTCCGTCATGCCCCCAAGTTTGAACTGCCAGCTCTTCCTTTCCTAGTGGAGATGAGACCCCTTGACCTGCCTGAGCCCTACATCTTGACAGGTTATGCCAAGCGGGCCCTGGCTGGCAAGGACGGCCCTGTCCCCATCTACATTGCCACTTTTGGCTGCTGTGCTGATGGGGGAGTGGGCAGCAGTGGGGTTTTTACGGGGACAGCAGGTATTGGGGGTTGCAGGGCACCCCCGTGTCTGACCACACCACAGCTCCTGGCGGCCAACACACTCCTGCGTGGGGCGGGAAAGGACTTTGGAAGCTGCAGAGATGTTGACGCCGTTGCCGTGGATACAGAGCTTGTGAGCGGGGAGCTAGGGCGGGGGCGGCAGCAGCTCGGTGCTCTTGAGCTCCCTTCGTCTCTAGACCCCCTACTCCTGTCCACCGGTGCCTGGCACACGGCCTCCCTGCCCCTCATGCCTGGGACTCCTATCCGAAGGACCTTGAGGGGGTTTTAATTCTGTATGACCCCAGACAGAAGGCTCCTTCCCTGGAGAGTGGGCACCACAGGGTGCCAAGTGGTGCCCCTGGTTTCACCCACTCCATGCCATTAACTCCCTGCCCCCCAAATCGTGACAGTCACATCACCAAGGGTCCCCTGGAGACACAGAAGCATCTTTGGTGAGAGCTCCCATCAGCTTAGGCCTGAGACCCTCGGAGCACACTGTTCCAAGACCATGGAGGACGCTGAGTCCTTCACGGGAGGGAGACGTTGTGAGGGCTGGGGAGGCTTGCTGAAGGAGGTCCCAGCTGGACCTGAAGCCTCCAGGCTAGGGGGAAGGGAAGGACAGGGAGGGGAAGGGTGTGTCCCAGGAAGGGAATGGACAGCCCTCAAGGCTCTGTGTAGGGGCAGGGTGCACCTGGGGTGTGAGGGTGGGGACAGCAGGTGAAGGTGAAGGGTTCCACTTAATCCCCAGGGCAGGTGGGGGTGTTGAGGGTGGTTTGGCTTTGCAGAGGAAAATCCGTTTATGGAGAAGGGATTATGGGAGTCCGGGAGAGGCCTTGAAAGAGGGAAGGTCTGCGCCCTCCTGAGGAAGGAAAGGGTGACAGACTCCAAAATCAGGTCAGAGGGGCTGTCCCAGGAGGAGGTTCGCCTTGAGAGGAGGTGTACACGGGAAAACTGAGGTCCAGTAAGAGGGGCTGCAGCCTCCCGCTTCAGGGTCAAGCCCCAGCACCCCCCAAGCAGAAGCAGTGAGCTCCCTGAGAGCCTGGGGCCCAGGAGGAGTGTAGGGGTGAGGGTGGCAGCTCAGCCTGTAGCCAGCCTTCTGGCCAGTGCAGTGCCCTGGCCCCTTCAGGAGGTGGGCGTTGGCCTCTGTATTTTGGGGTGATAACCCGTCCTGCCCCCTTCTCCTAAGCTCCCTGATAAAGGGGACCTTGGCAGACAGGAGTTAGTGAATGATATCGGCACTGGGTGGGTTGTTGTGGCCCAGAGATCTTTCTAGAACAGCCAAGAACCTGACACCCAGGCTCCCAGGGCCTGCTGGTAGTTGGGGCCCCTTCCCCGGGGCAGCCTCTCAGGGGAGGTTGCAGTTGGGGAGGTGAGCTGGGATGTGAGCCCCCATGTGTGTCCTGCTGTAGCCACTTTGAAATGAGTGACCCACAGGGTAGCGGCCACCATGGTTCGGCTGTCCTGACTCTTGGTACATATTAAGCACCTACTGTGTGCCATTGTTGAATTCACCGTGTCGGTCCATCTTGCTGGGGTCTTCCTCTCCTTCGCTGACCCTCTAGCCTTCCAAGCGTGATGGAGACGGCACAGGCTAGGGCAGGGTCAGGTCAGCTTTTTACAGGGTCACTGTGACTCACAGGTCAGCCCAGGTGGGAGCGCCTGACGGCACCTGTGTGCCAGACCCTGTGCGGGGGGGGGGGGGGTCCTGGCATGCGCAGACAGCTGTTCTGGAGCTGAAAGTTGGGGTGTAAGAGGTGATTGGCGGGCAGACCCACTCATACAGGAGCATTTTAGAAGGCAGGATTGGGGACCAGAATCTGGGCTTTGAGGGGCCACCAGGGGGCTTGTGGAAAGTTCCTGAGGCAGCGGGAGGTGGGAGGCATGAGTCCCCTGTGTGTGAGGGAGCAGCAGGGGTGGGAAGGGGACGAGTGGGGTTGGGGGCTGGCGGAGGGACAGGGAGGGTGCTGGGTCTGGAGACCACTAACAGGGGCTCTGGAGATGGCCAGGGTCAGGGAGGTATTTAAGACTGCTGGGGGACAGATGAGGATTCAGGGGGCTGGCCCCAGGACCTTAGCACAGTGCTAGGCTGCAGTGACCCCCTGCTTCCCTGGAGCTCACTGCCAATCTGCTTCATCCCAATCTGAGTCTCCTTTGGGTTCTTGGGGGCCTGCTCAGATGCCACCTGGAGAAGGAAGGCCCCCCCAGCTCCCCAAGTGGGGATAGCCTTGCCTTTCCTTGCCATTCCTCAGTGGAACCCAGAAGGGGTGACTTCTGAGGGGGTCATGGTGAAGGTCAGTCCGGTGCCCAGCCCCTGCCCGTTAGGTGGGTCCCACCCACAGAAGTGTTATGCCCCTTCCCTGGGCCATGTGGCCTCCCACATGCCAGCAGGTGAGCTGCCCTGATCTCACCTAAAGGCGTCTGAATCAAAGGGTCAGGTTTCCTGTGGCTCCGCCCACCTGGCTCCTGGAACCCGCCTCAGCCCTGTCCACTCAGCCCAGTGCCCTGTACCCTCGGACATCACTTGGGCAACCCTGTGGGCGAGGGCACTTTTTTTAACAGAGTCTGACATTTGGAAAGCCAGGATCTGTATGTATGTGGACAGGGTGCCCGCGCCCACTGCCCACGGGCGTGTCCCCCCATACATGTGCCGGCTGGGTGGGCGCCCCTGGTCCGGGCCCCTGTCCCCCTGGCAGGGAGCGGCCACGTGAGCTGGCTACGTGCGGCAGTTGTGTTCCCAGCCGCTGTGCGCCCGCCCCTTTCAACCTGCTCCCAGAGAAGTGGAGGGGCGGGGGCGGGGAGCCAAGCCTGGCGCCCCGAAAGGGGAAGTGAGAACGCTGTGGGGCGAGCTGGAGGGGGCCTCTGCCGTCGTCCCTCCTTCTGCAAATGGCGTCAGGACTTGGCTGTGCCCTGAGGACACTCCTGAAGCTAGCAGCCCCTCCCGTAACCAGTACCCCTTTTCCGAGCCCTGTTCACAGCTGTTTGAGTGGGTGAGGGCTCCTTCAGAGGCAGTTTGGGGTTCCTTGCATCTGTCGGGGTGCCCTCTAGCCCCACCCCTACCCTTGGGCTCCCCGCTGCTGCCTTTGCTTTGACTCTGGGGGACATGTGGGTGAGAGGGAACCAGCCTAAGGGATTTGAGGCCAGCAGTGATCTGGGGACCTTGCACGGTTGAGGCTGCCAGTGAGACAGCCCCCTTCTCACTGGCCACGGTCACAGCCAGGGTCTCCGTGTAGGACATCACTCTGGGGGTCTTCTGGACCGATTGTGGGGGTCCATGCTGCTTGGGGGTGTTGTTACATGTGTAACAGGGCGGGGCTCCTTCCGGTGTGACAGCAGAAGCTGACCTGGAGGGGCTGTGTTCCCTTCTGGGTGCTGGTACCCCCGATCCCCGCCTCCTCTCCCCCCTGCCTTGTTCCCAGAGCCGCCTGGGAGATCAGAGATGTCACAGCTCGCCCCTAGAATCCAGGCACGCCCCTCTCCGGGGCAGTCAGTCTGTCCCATGTTCCTCTAGTAGCTTCTTTGTCTGTGAGGTCCCCTGAGGACAGGTCAGCTGGAGGACCACATTTTCTTCTCTTTCCCCCACCTGCGTGCGGGTGGCTGGTGGAGATGGAGTATTGGTCGCCTGTGTCCCCTGCAAGTTCGGGAGTGTGGACGTTGAGGTGGCCAGCATGACCCAGCTGTGGCCTCCCCAAGGTCAGGCCCGGCTCTGGGCGGCAATTCCATGTTCATCTGGTGCCATGAGCGTCTCGAACACGCACGTGTGCGCCCAGGTTCTGTGCACCCAACCCCATTTCAAACACCCCTAGAGCTTCAGCCATTGGTTGAGGCAGTGCTTCCGGGATCCCGGTACCCGAGGGAGACCGGGAAGGGTGCCAGCCCTGAGTGCACGTGATGCAGAGGTTTCGGGCGTGGCCAGAGGTGGGTGCTCTGGAGTGCGGAGGCCCAGGGGCCCCAGCTCAGCGTGGAACAGTGACTGAGTGACGGGGCACCGCCAGGTGGACTTGGGGGTCGGGCCCGGAAGCAGGGGGACGAGGATTGGGGTGGGGACAGGGCTGGCCTCACTGGGAGGAAGTTGAGGGGGGCAGCCACCTCTCCAGCACCATCTCCTTCTGTTCCGTGGGCGGCTGCCCCTCAGCTGGCATCACGTCCACCTGGACCAGTTGGCACCAGCCCCGCGGCAGACATCCCCCCGGCTGGGTGCCTTCTCTACACGTTAGGTGACCCTTTACAGAGAGTGTTGGAGGAATCGGGGGTGGGGGTGGGAAGGTGGCTGAGGGCGAGACCATCAGGGAGGGAGCGCTGTGGGCTGGGAGTGGACATGAGCTGGCCACGGGGCTCAGCGTGACCTGTTGACATAACCATCCGCTGCTTCCACTCTTGGGCACTTACGGGGGTAACCAGGTTCACAGCGGGGTCACATGGGAAATCCTGGGCTGACTTGTCACATCAGCGACGTCTGTGGCAGTTCACGGTTTGATCTTCTCCACCCTCAGTGACGCCTACACCCACACGCCGACCTCTCCGCTCCCGGTGCTGGTGCCTCCCAGATACTCCCATGACAGAGCAGGGTCCCCCGGGGCGGTCAGATGGCCATTGATGGGTCCTGTGCCACCACGGTCCCTCTATTTTTTTTTTTTTTTTTCATTTAAGGGTTTTAGAATCACGCTTCGATTCTGGGCTGGAGGGCTTGGGGCTGGGGGCTTTCTAGGAGCTGCACCGGCATCTGTCCCACTGACCGCTGTCTGTCCTCTACCCCATCCAGGCGAGCGACCCTTTGCCTGTGACTGGCTCGGCTGTGACAAGAAGTTTGCGCGCTCGGATGAGCTGGCCCGCCACCACCGGACCCACACCGGGGAGAAGCGCTTCCACTGCCCGCTCTGCTCCAAGCGCTTCACCCGCAGTGACCACCTGACCAAGCATGCCCGCCGCCACCCCGACTTCCGCCCCGAACTGCTCCGCCGCCCTGGGGCCCGCAGCACCTCACCCAGTGACTCGCTGGCCGGCAGCCTGGCCGGCAGCCCAGTGGCCAGCCCCTCGGCCAGCCCTGGCCCCGCCGGCCAGTAGGGCATCGGCCCTGGAGATGGAGCACCAGCAGCGCCCACGGGTCAGGGTGGGGTGGACAGGGTGCCCCTGCCAGCCTTCCCTGGTGGACCCCTCATGGCCTGCCCACAAGAAACAGGGCCAGGGTCTGGGGGGTGAGGCCTGTGTAAATAGCCATGTTTAACTCTCCTCGTGTTTGTCAACAGGGACCCCCTGGGTGGGGGGCCAGCAGGCCTCATCGGCCCCTCCTGCCATTTCCCTGCTCCCCACCTGGGGTGGGGCTCCCTTCCAGTTTGGGATGAATTGTACAAAGAGCCATAGATGACCCAGGGGTCACTGTGGGCCTTGCCCCGCCCCGGGGTTCCCAACCCCACTGAAAGCCATTGGAGACGTTCAGGGAAGGGGGTGGCACTGCCGCCCCCTCGGGTTCTCAGTCTCAGGTGTCCCAGGTCCTGCCCACTGACCCCAGAGGGTCTACCCTTGGGGTAGAAGAGGCTGTTGGGGTTTCTATAGGTCCCCCGGGGCAGGTGGGGACAGGGTGCCCCCTGGCAGCTTCCAAAGAGAGGTGTGGCTCCCTTTTTGGGCAGGGCGGGGAAGGTGGAAGCAGTCCGGCTTTATTTATCTCCTCTGTCTTGTTGGCTGGGGGCTCCCCACCACCTGCTCTGGCCGTCTTGTGTGTGTGATGGTTGGGGGAGGCTGATGCTGTGGTCTAGTCTCCCTTCTCCTGCTGGGGTAGGGTCCCCGACTTTGGCCTTCCAAAATGTCTCATGACAATCAATCCCAAACCTTCAGGGTCCTCAACAGCCATTGGGTCTGGGGCAGCCCTCCCCCCTCGGCAAGTGGGGTGTAGGGGCTGGCCCAGCCCGGCCTCTGGGCTCTGCCCTGCACCTTCTCCCAGCATTCCCTTTTCCTTCTGGGTGCCTGGACGGGACAGCCCCAGATACACACAGTTGAGCTTCTAGAGCCTTCCATGTAGTTTTTTTGAGCAGGAGTGTTTGGCTCCTGGAGGCGAGTTCGTTTTTTTGGACCGGGTAGAATATTTTTTCAGGCACCAGTCTTGTTCTGGGCCCCCCCGCGTGGGTGGTCTGGCCTCCTCAGGGCAGTGAGTTGTAGGGGGGGCTGTTTTCAGGGTCTGAACTTGAGGGAGGAGGGCACTTTTTTGGGGGTGGGGCCGGAAATGCCATGGTTTCACTGTTCACCCAGAGAGGGGCTTGGGTTGGAGTCGATTTTGGACATGGAGTGTGGACCCCTGCCTCAGGACCAGAGAAGGCACAACAAGCTTCCTACCTGTGACCCCAAACCACCACCATGGACTGTGGGAGGTTTTTTAACGTGGTTCCCTG
This sequence comes from Elephantulus edwardii, assembly GCF_000299155.1. Lineage (NCBI taxonomy): Eukaryota > Metazoa > Chordata > Mammalia > Macroscelidea > Macroscelididae > Elephantulus > Elephantulus edwardii. The sequence goes on from NW_006399967.1 coordinate 2,865,748, forward strand.
CTTGTTCAGCCCCTTTTGTTCTTCCTTGGGGACTGCGGGCGTGGGTGCCAAGCCGGCAGACAGGACTCCACATCCAGGGAGAGGGACAGCGAGGTTTCTGGAGCTGGGCTCCAGACCATCTGGCCGAGGCCCTCCCCAGGTCCCGGCTGTGTCTCCTGCCGCCCCCAAACCCCAAACTCGCTCTCTGGCGGCTGAGAGATGCTGTCGTCTAGGGTAGGGAGTGGGGCCACGTGAACCTTGTGACTTTAGATCCCAGTCTGCAGGTGGTCCTGCAAGGGGCCAGCTTTCCCCAGCCCCTCCCCCTCCCCTGTGTCCAGGGGCCTGGCGACCCTCACACACCCCATAGGGGTTTCGGGTTTGGGGAAGGTGGGCCCCCAAGAGACTTGGCTTGCCGTGTATGGGTGCCCCTCCCCCTCCTGCCTGGCCTCCCCCTTGTATTTAATTAATTAATTAAACGACACCTTTTGTAAACCCTCCTTCCTGCATCCCTGTGCTTTTCTCAGTGGGCACAGCACTCCTGCCCTGTCCATCCGGCCCGCCAGGGTGCTGGGTGGGAGGGAGGCGCCGTGGCCAATAGCCTTCGAGGGAAACTGAGGCAGCGGGGTCCTGGTGATGCGCTGGGCTGGGACGGAAGGTAACCACCGCGCCCCACGCGCAGTGAGCTGGCTGGGGAGGGGGCTGCTGGCTGGGAGCGCTGCGCCCAGTGTCACCCACGCCTTGTGCAGCTGCGCCCCCCGCCCGGCTCCCCGCGCGCAGTTACCCGGCAACCGAGCTGGTGACACGGTGCTGGGGGCGTCCGCTGCCCGCCCCTTCCTGCGCCAGCGCGGCCCCGGGAGCTGGAGCCCCACCCGGGAAGGCAGCAGTCCTGCCGCCCTAACCGGACCCACCAACCCTGGGCAGCCCCGGGCGCGCAGGGTGCGCGGACGGGGGAGCGGGGTCCTGAGCCCTCCGCCCAGCCCCCGCCAAACACCTGCTCCCTGGGGGGCCTTCCTCCGAGTCCCGCCCCAGGGGGGATGGGGGACCGCGCCATCTGGTGGCCCCTCGGGATCACACCATCCCCTTCACCCTATCCCCAAAACCCCTTCTCACGGGCACAGGGGTCCCCCCTGCCTTCCCCCATCCCGGTCACAGTGATCCCCCCTGCCTCCCCTTCTATCCTGGGCACAGGGTTCCCTCCTCCTGGGTACAGGGCTCCCCCCGCCTCCCCTTCTATCCTGGGCACAGGGTTCCCCCCTTCTCCTGGGTACAGGGCTCCCCCCTGCCTCCCCCTCCATCCCAGTCACAGGGCTCCCCCCTGCCTTTCCCCTCTCCAGGACACCAGGCTTTCCCTTACCTTACCCTTTCTTCAGGGCACAGAGCTCTCCCCCTCTTTCTCAGGCACAGGGCTCCCGCTGCCTCCCCCTCCTCCCTGGCACAGGGGTCCCCCTGCGTCCCCCTCTTTCCCAGGCACGAGGCTCCCCCGTTTCCCCCTCTATCCTGGACACAGGACTCCCCCCTGCCTCCCCCTTCAGGGGTCCCCTTTCCTATCTCCCTGATTGTGGTTTCTGCAGACCAGCCCCCCAGCCCGCCGCTCCTGCACTCCCCTTCCGCTCTAGCTCCTGTCCTTGTTGCCTTAACCTAAAGGTGGCGGTTCTGAGCCCAGTGGCAGCTGCCGGGAATTGGGATGGAGCCCACAGCAGTGGGTAGTTCTGCAGCATGCACGGTCAACCCTGGACACACACCTGTCTGGCTTTGAGGACCTTCCTCCCTGGTGCAGGCAGCGCTGGTGGCCTAGAGGTGAGGGGCTGCACTGTCAACCCCCAGGCAAGGTTGGATTAGAACCCACCAGCTGCTCTGCCACAGAGATGCAGCTATTTCCTTAATTGCCTCTGAAACCACGCTGAAGGTTAGCCCTGAATGGTCTCTGACTCCACGGCACAGAACAGCTTGCCGATGCAGCAAAAACTGTCACCTGCGGCTTCCAGGTGGGCAGATGCACCGAGGAATCACCCTACCCCACCCTCAGCACCATCCTGGGCTTCCATCTGGCTTGCTCCACCCCGTCATTGCCCTGATACCACCAGACTGCACCCCTGAGGGACCAACTCGGCTTTGTCCTGCCTCTGTCTGTAGCCCTCAGGGGCTGCTACTGTCCTCAGGGTAAAAGCCAGATCCTCCCCACAGCCCTTCCAGGCCTGCCCCTCCCTGCCCTCCCTGCCTCACCCTTCTCCAGTCTCACAGGCCCCTTCCTGGCTACCCCGGCTCACCAAGCACTGCCATGCCTCAGGGCCTTTGCACAAACTGCCTTCTCCTGTTACACTCTTCCCCCAGAAACCCATTTATTTAACTCTGTCCTTCAAAACTACTGCTATTTCCACCATGTGCTGGATACATAATCAGAAAATATTTGTTGAATGAATGACCAAACCCAGCAGCCATGGGCAGCCAGGCCAAGTTCAGGGACTTCAGAAGTTTTATCTTTAGAAGCCATGAGTAAAGAGTGAGGGCAGGGAAGCTCTGGTGGCCCAGTGGCAAGAAGCTGCACTGCAATCTGAGAGGTGTGTGGTTTGATCTGATGCTCTGCTGGAGAAGGAGGGGCAGACTCCTCCTGTACCTGTCAGATCTGATTTGACGGTACACACACACAAATAATAATAAAAAGAGGACAGCATGATGTCCCATTCTGACCTCTGATAACTCCACAGGGAGAACTGTCCCATCGACAACATCAGCAACACCAAACCAGTTCCCACGAGGCCACGTAGCACCCCACCCCACCCCCATGTTCCCACAACTCTTCCTACTAATTCCAACACCATCTCACAGCTGTACTGGGTCGGACACCCAGCGCAGTGAGTACACAGACTACAAAATCATACTCCAAGTTGGGGGTTTTATTAGGGAAGTGAACAGCTTCCAACTCAGGCTGGCAACAGGGTATAATTTTTCATTCGGGGCAGGTGAGCTCCCAGGCCCCTCAGCCTCAGCCTCTGCTCTAGCTGAGTGTTACAAGGCTCTCTCCGTCCTGTCTGTCAAGGTGTCTCCTCTCTGGTCCTCCAGCGAGCGTGGGCAGACTCCGAGCCCTGGTCCGTGGGGCACAGTCCCGTGTCAGCTCTGTCTCACTACTGTCTGCTTTTCTTCTGTAGCTGCAGCTCCCAGAGGCTCCGATCTGAGCGGCACGGGAATCTTTGGCCCTGAAGGATGTGCCCTGCGTTCTCCGCTGCTTTGCTGGTGTGCAGATCACCACGTTTCTGCCGCTGAATCTGCTCGATTTCATGGCAGGAATAGCCAGTCCCTTTGTGGATAGACTAACACATTCTATTTGCACGATCCTTCCGTCCATGTGGCAAATCACACCCAATGGCTAGGAACAGTGAACACTTGACGCTGCGCCGTGGTAAGGCCAGCGATGCGGGAAAGGTTTGGAGGTGCTACGAGTGAGAGGAGAGGTGAGTTTCTCAAACTCAGATGCCCACCTAGCAGGCAGGTGAGATGAGAAGAGAGCAGGGCTGGGGGGTAGTTGGATTTAGCAGTGGCCAGTGGTGGACCCACTATAGCTGGCTCTTCACAGGGAAACTGGACATCACTACTTTTATGTGCAAATGCCCAGGTTTAAACATGGTTGAGGAATCCACATCATTACAGAGACAGGTGACAGGTGCAGGTGCACAGGTGTTCACTGGAGTGCCATGCACGTCGCCAACCGATAGAAGCAAGCCGCAAGTCTGGCAGTGGAAGGACGCACGGATAGACACAGTGTGGTAAGGAAAGGAAGCTCTGGTCCAAGCCTCAGTGGGGACGACCCTCAGAGCAACAGCATACTCAGAGAAGCCGGACGGGGAAGACCACGTGAGGGCACCCTGGCAGAGAAGAAGGGCCGCGGGAGAGAGTGAGAGCTGCGTCCTTGGCCCGCACGACCCTCCAGGTGCCAGTGTGCTCACATTACGAACGACAAAGCCTCTCATACCCACAGCCTCGAGCACCACCCCTGAAAGCATGGCCAGTGTCGCAGTCCATTTGTTGAAATCTTCACCGCTGCCCCCAGTCCATGCTGGACATCATCCTCCTTCATCCAGAAATGATTGAGTACCCATCCACCAATCCTTCTAGGGCAGTGATTCTGCATAGTCCGTCCTTCCTTCCTTTTTTTTTTATGCTTCCTGCATCATTCAATATTTTGCACAGAGAATCTTTCAGTATTGGAACTAGAGGCTTTAATATTTTTTCCCTTGAGGAAATTGAGAAATGTTAAATGCGTTCTTCCCTTTTAGTATTCTAACTCCAAGTCTTTGCACACTTCTTTTTTCCCTTTAAATTGTGATTTTAATGAAAGTTTACAGAAAAGTTGGACTTTTACTCATGCATTGTTGCATATTTGCACCTTACATTTTAAGAATTTGTCTTCTCAAGCTGTTCTTTGAAATCATGGGTTCCATTCTGTTCATCATTTCTTTCATTTGCTTTCTATTTCCTACATCTTTTTTTATATACTGATTTATTTACAAGGTTTGAATACATTGTTTTTCACAAGATTCCCTACATCTTACAACTTTCAGAGTCTTCTCAATATGTTTTGGTCTTTTCCTTCTTTCTTGCTTTTATACTGACATTTTGCCTTCTTCAGCAGTCAAGAAGACAGAGCGGAGTATTCTAACGAAATGTGCAAAGAACTGAGAAAAAGGTGAGAGCTTACTCGGCCTTTCTCAAGCTGAAAAAACTGAAAAACAAGTTCAAGCCTTGAGTTGCAATACTGTAGGATGCTGTGGGCAAAATCCTAAACGATTCAGGAAACATCATAGAAGGTGGAGGAGTACAAAGTCACTGGACCAAAAAGATTTGGCTGGGACACAGCCATTTCAGGAAGTAGCTTATGAATGATAAAGAAGGCTTTAGTGAAGAATAAGATTCTCGTGATTAATGGGATGCCAACTGATACGTTTCAACACATGAACGCAGCCCAGAACGTCCTCACCAAGTTGTGCCAGGAAATTTGGAAGACAGCTGCCTGGCCAACTGACTGGAAAGGAGTCATGCTTGTTTGCATTCACTAGAAAGGTGATCCCTGCCTCTCCCAAAAAACAGAGCGATGATCCCCCAAAATGTGAAAATTATCAAACAATACCATACGTGAATAAAATATTGCTGAAGATTATACAAAACTGGTTAGAACAAGTACATTGACAGAGAACTGTTAGAAGTTCAAGCTGATTAAGAAGTCGTGACACCAGGGATATCATTGCTGATGTCAGAGGGATCCTGGCTGAAAGCAGAGACTACCAGATGAATGACTATTTGTTTTATTGACTATACAAAGGCATCTGTGTGGATCATAACAAATTATGGGGGATGTTAAAAAGAATGGGAATCCCAGAATGTTCCATCATTCTCTTGGAAGACCTAGACCTAGACCTTGACCCAGAAGTCCAAGCAGAACAGAGGAATGCAGGGTGGTTTAAAATGAAGAAAGCTGTCTCTTTCTCCAAATCATTCAAGAAGCTGGACTTTATAAAGAGGAGTGTGGCATCAGGATTGGAGGGAGACTCATCAACAACCTGAGCAATGCAGGTAACACAGTCTTGCTTGCTGAAAGTAAAGAAGACTTGAAACACTTGCTGCAATATACCAAGGACGACAGCCTTCTGTACATTTCAACAGGAAGACGGCAAAAATTCTTACCACTGGGCCAATAGGCAACACGACGGAGAAAAGACTGAAGTTACCAATGATTTGATTTTGCTTGAATTTATAATCCATACCCTTGGTGCCAACAGTCAATAAATTGGAAGGCGTTGCATTGGGAAAATCTGCTGTCAAGAGCGTTCTCGAAGTGCCAATGAGCAGTGTTGTCAGTTTAAAGACTAAGGTGCACCTGGGTCAAGCTGTGGACTTATCAGTTAGTTGCCATACATTTGAAAGTTGAACAATGAATAAAGATGACAGAAAAAGAATTAAGGTGCTTTCGAGCTTTTGTGTTGTGTTGTGTTGGACTGCCCAAAGAATAAACAAGTACGTCCTGGAGAGGGGCAACCAGGGTAAGGATGGTGAGACTTCATCTTGCATACACTGGGTATGCTGTTAGAAGGGGCCAGGATAAAGTCCTTGGGAAAGGACATCATACTAGGAAGGTCAGCGAAAAGAAGACCCTTAACGAGACGGATTGACACAGTGACCATACCGGTGGGCTCAAGTATGTCAGAGTTGATGAGGAAGGCACGGGACAGGGCAGAGTGAGATCTGTGGTTCACAGGGTCACTGTGAGTCCTGCTCGAGGACACTGAACAGCAGCAGCATTTGCTTTCTTTATGTACGATGTCCTTAACGTGACCCTTCACCAAGCTGGTCTCTTGTTATTAGTGTTTAATGTGGCAAATCTAATCTTGAGATAGTCTCTGAATTCAGGTGGAATAAACTCTTGGAATATTAAAAATTATAGGTGTGTTTATTGAAAGTGAGGCGGACTTGAGGTATTTACTGAAGATCAAACTTCTGAACATTTATTCCAGAAAAGATCAAAGCTCATAGCCTTCAGGTTAGATTACACCTCAATATAAAGAAAACAGAATTTCTCAACAAAAAAGCTCTTTTAACTATACCAATAAGCAATATCATGAAAAGTGGAGAAAAGATTAAAATTGTTAAAAATTTCCTTTTCCTTGTGTTAACAGTCGACATCCATGGAATCAGCAGTCAAGAAATCAAAGAATATGTTGCATTGGGCGAATCTACTCCAAAGAGCTCTTTAATAAAGTGCTAAGTATCAAAGCTGTCACTCCAAGGGGTAAGGTGTGCTTGATTTACTCCAGAGTATTTTCATTTGTTTCATATATGTGGGAAAGTTCAACCATAAATAAGGAAGACAGAAGATTAAGCAATACCTTTGGATTGTGGTGTTGGCCAAGAGTATTAGACATGCCATGGACTGCTAATGCTAAGAAAACTAATCTCTTTTGAGGAAGTGTAGCCAGAATGCTCTTTCATTTAATTTGTTAGTTAGTTAGCTAGCTAGCTAGCTAGCACTATCAAATTGAATCTGACTGGTACAGGAGATTGTCCCTCCTTCTTCAGAGCATTTGGTGGTTTTGAACCGCTCACTCCTGGAATTGCAGTGCAGCTTCTTGCCACTAGGCCACCAGAGCTCCCTAAGAATGTGCTTTAAAAGTGTGGACGCTCACCACAAC
>NW_006399967.1:2877939-2883055 GCF_000299155.1 Elephantulus edwardii
GAGCTGTGGTGCTGGAGAAGAGTATTGAATGTAGCATGGACTGCCAGGAAAACAAACAGATTCATCTTGGAGAGGATTAAACCAAGCAACTCCTTGGAGGCAAGGATTCTGGGGCTTTGTCTGACATACTTTGGGCATGTTGTTAGGAGGGATGGGTCCTTGGAGAGGGACATCATGCTTGGAGGGTGGAGGGACGGTGCAGGAAGGGAAGACCCTCTATGAGATGGATTGATTTAGTGACTGGGATAATTGGGATGGGAGTGTCAGAGGCAGTGCGATTGGCACAGGACAGAGCAGGGTTTAGGGCTGTTGAGCATAGGGTAGCTATGAGTCGCAAAGGACTCGACGGCACATAACAACAGTGTTCTGGGTGAGAGGCTTGGGAGGGGAGAAATGTGCAACAATGAATGAATGGAAATCCAAAGCCTCTGTAAATTTTTACTGAAACTAATAATAAATTTAAACTAAAAAAATTTTAAAAACTGTGGATGCTGAGACTTCATCGCACACGCTCTGGGCATGTTATTAGGTGGAGCTGGTTCTTGGCACATAGCATCATGCTTGGAAGGCTGGAGGGCCAGCACAGGAGAGGAGGCGCCCAACCAGCTGGGTCACCACGGTGACTGCAGTGATAGCAGAGACTGTGGGATGGCCCAGGTTACGGCAAGGGCTTGATCTGCTGTACACCGAGATGCTCTGAACTGGAGCAGATGTGACGCCTAGCAACGACAACCTGCTCTAAGTCATATTTTGATTGTTTTGAAATTGTTTTCATTTTCTTTCCGTTTCAGTTTGAACTTGAATATGGGCAGTCAGTGTTCTGTTCCACCCTTGGCCTCTGCCCTTCTCCTGATTAATAATGAATTTCTCCATTGTCTCTTTCCACAGATGTGACCTCTGTGTGCTCCATCTGACAAGGTCCATGTATATAATCACTATTTTTCTTTTCTTTTTTTAAATTAATTTTCATGAAAGTTTACGGAGACTTAGGGTTTTCAGTCATTCATTGTTGCACTTTTCTCCCTGCCCCCAATTCACTCTTCTCCTTGTAAAGAAAAACTCTTTCATTGTTATACAATCCCTTTCCCCAAGTCCACTATGCAGCCCTCACTCTAGACTTCTGTAATGGCAAGAATACCCATTCATATGTCCCTTTTAAATAGTACTTTCCCTCATCTGTTTCAATGCAGTATACATCATTCCTCCCTTTTCTGTCTCCCCTCAACCCTGATATCAGTCCTGTTTTACAACACTGGCCGTATGCAATATTTGTCCTTTTGTGACTGAGGTATTTCACCCAGCATAATGTCCTCCAGTATCATCATTTTGCATAATATTTCATGAGTTCTTTGTTTTTCAATGCAGTGTCATATTCCATTGTGTGAATATACCAGAGCTGCTCTATCCGTTCGTTTGTTGATGGTCACTTGGGTTCTTTCCAGCCCTTTGCTATTGTGAACAAAGCCACAGTAAACATGGGTGTGCATATATCTGCTTGGGTGACAGTTACGGTTTCTTTAGGGTAAATTCCCAGTAGTGGAATTGCTGGGTCAAATGATATTTCTATTTGCAACTTTTTGAGAAAGCGCCATACTGCCTTGCAGAGTGGTTGCCGCATGTTGCACTCCCACCAGCAGTGAATAAGGGTTCCAGTTTTTCCACAACCTCGCCAGCATTTGATGTTTGCTGTTCTGTTAAATTTTGCTATTCTGACTGGGGTGAGATGATATCTCATAGTTGTTTTGATAATCATCATTTATGATGTTCTTGGTGCTTCAAGTCTTCTTCATTTTCTATGGACAAGATTGTGTAATCTGCATAAAACAAATTGTTAATGGGTCTTGCTTTAATCCTGGTATCACTTTCTTCTTCATAAGAGTCCAGCTTCTTGAATAATTTTCTCAGCATTAGGTTTGTTCTGGAGAGGGTGAAGCCAGGCTGCTCCTTGGAGGCAAGGATTCTGAAACTCCATCTGACATTTGGGCATGTTACAAGGAGGGACAAGTCCTTGGAGAGGAGCATCATGCTTGGAATGGTGGAGGGCCAGAGAAAGAGAGGAAGACCATTGATGAGATGGATTGATTCAGTGACTGGGGTAATGAGGGTAGGTGTGTCAGAGACAGGAAAGTTGGCACAGGATGGAGCAGGTTTCAGGGCTGTTGTACATGGGGTTGCTCTGAATCGCAAGCGACTCAACAGCACATACTATCAAACAGATTGGATATGGAGAAAGGATGCAATGTGGACACACATTTTCTTTTTCCTTTTTTCTTAGGACAACTCCTCCTTAGTTTGTTGTTGTTAGGTGTCATTGAGTTGAGCATGACTCATCGAGAGCCTATGAACAACAATCTGAACCCTGTCCTATCCTGGGCCATCTTTAAACTTCCTGACACACTAGAGCTGCGTTAATCTTACCTGGTCAAGGATCTTCCTCTCCTTCACCGACCGTCCACCCAGCATCATGTCACTCTCCAAGGAACAGCCTCTCCTAGTAACATGCCTGAAGAAGCTTCATCATTCTTCCCTCCAAAAAGCGCTCTGGCTACATCCTCTCCAAGACATATTTATTGTTCTTTTGGCCATCCATGGGGTGGACATTTAGTACTCTTCTCCAACACCAGAGCTCAAAGGAATCAATTCATTGTCCTGCTTTCACATGTTTACCATGTGATTAGAAAGACCACTTAGTCTAGGGGCAGTTTTCTCACGAGCACCCTTGAGTGTCTTGGGATTCCCATTCTTCTCAATGTTAGATACAGTTTGTTATGATGCACACAGTCAAGTGTCTTTGCATAGTCAATAAAATACAAGTCAAAGAGTTTCTGGTATTCTCTGCTTTCAGCCAAGAATCCACAGGACATCAGCAAGGATATATCCCTTGTTCCAAGGCCTCTTCTGAACCCAGCTTGAATATCTAAATTTATGTTCTTTCTGTTCCAGCTGTTTTTTTATTAATCTTCAGCAAGATTTTACTAGCTTGTGATATTAGTGATATTGCTCTATAACTTCCACATTCTGTTCGATCTCCTTTATTTATTTATTTTTTTAAATTTTTTTAATTTTTTTTTATTGGGAAAAACATATTGGGGGTACAAGGAGGTGAGGGTTGGAGGCAGAAGGATGAGGATGGGCCAGGATGCAGTTGCAGAACTGCACAGTTTGGTCGGTGGGGGGAGCAGGTGAAGGAAATGATGAGGGTCCAGTGGGGACCAGATGCTACAGAGGAATGACAAGCATTTTCCAATAGCAATTAAACCAACTGTCTTATTGATTTGGAAATTGGATGCCGACTCTCTGGCTTCTTATTTATTTATTTTTTTAAATGGGAACAAATACTGATCCCTTCTAGTCAGTTGGCCCTGTTGCTGTCTTGCAGATTTCTTGGCAGAGTGAGCACATCTGTTGAAATATGTACAGTGACAGTGCTGCTGTTAGGTGACATCGAGTGAAGCATGACTCAGGGTGATCCTATCAACAGATCCGAAGCCTGTGGCTGAGATGGTGAGGATGGCACAGTGACAACAGGCATCCAATAATTGGGGAAGGCGTAAGTGGGAACAAGAGTTCTGCAGAAGACTTAGAGGATCAACTGGTGGCAAGAGTCATACTAGGAGCAAGCTGTAGACCTGGGAGTTGGGAGCTTCAGAGTGTGAACAGCGTAGCTAAGGCCTGGCTTCCCGGTCTACGAGTAACACCACCCCTGTTCCCTAGAGGGCGCTGTAAGACAGGAAGCGACTCGCCGGGTCCTGCGGGTCTCATTTTCGTCAGGCGCGCCGCGGACAGCTTTGTCGCCATCGGGGCTCAAGATGGCGGTGTTGCGGCCGCGGAGGCCCGGGAAGCGCCCCAGAAGCTTTGGGAGGCTGCAGGCGGGGCGCCCTTTGCCCTCTGTAGCTTCCTCCGCGGCCCCTTTTTCTGGACATGACCCCTCCCGGTGCCGCAGGGGCCGGCATTTCTGATCAGGCGCGCTGCGGACAGTTCCTCCCAGGGTCCCTTGCGGCGCCGTCCCGGGGGCCTCCAGGGGCTTCGGAGCAAGATGGCGGCGGCGGGGTCCGTGAGGCGCGAGCGGCGGCGACCGCGGCGCCAGTGAGAGGGGCCCCGCCGCGGGACGGACCATGCTACGCTCCACTGGCTTCTTCCGGACCATCGACTGCCCCTATTCGGCTGGGGCGCCCGGGGGTCCCTGTCGGCGACCCTACTGCCACTTTCGGCATCGCGGCGCTCGAGGTCCCGGCGCGCCCGGCGACGGCGGAGCGGCGCCTCCCACCGCAGGTGATGTTCGGCCCGGGTCTTGGTTCTCCTCGCGTCCCCGTGCCCGCCCCCTCCCCAGTCCCGGGAGCGCCCACCCCGGAGCGGGGCCTCCGAGCCGCGGGGTCCGCGAGCGTGCGATGTCGGCAGTGGAGGCTTGTCCGCCTCGGCGGTCGTGGGGTGCGCGGTGAGGGCGCCGAGCTCGGGGACACAAAGGCCGGGGCTCCTCCCGCCGCGGGTAGTGCGGGTCTCCCGGGGCCCGGGCTCCTCCCGCCCCCGCTCGTGCGGGTCTCCCGGGGCCCGCGCCTCCCCGGCGCCTCGCCGCCCTTGTTTATTTCTTAGCGATTCTCCCCGCGGCGCCTGCGGGGTCGGTGTCCGCGGGGGTCGGCCGAGCGCCCCTCCTGCGTGTCCGGCTGGGGACGCGGATCCGAACCCACGGGCGGGGGCGCCTCCCCTCCGCTCGATCGCGTCCTGCCGGTGCGTGATGGTCAGGGTGGTGGGCAGCTGGGCCTGGTTGAGCGGGGTGAGGGCGCCCGTGGCCCTGGGGGGATCTGAGCAGGGAGACCTGGACCGAGAGCACTGAGAGATGACCACAGGTGACACTTGGGCTCCCGCGGCGATCACAGGTGACCCTCGGGTTCCCACGGTGACCCTCACGCTCCCACGGTGATCACAGCTAACACTGGGGCTCCCACGGTGATCACAGGTGACCCTCGGGTTCCCACGGTGATCACAGGTGATCCTCGGGCTCCCACGGTGACCACAGCTAACATTCGGGCTCCCGCGGTGATCACAGGTGACCCTTGGGCACCCACGGTGACCCTTTTGCTCCCACGGTGATCACAGGTGACACTCGGGCTCCCACGGT
>NW_006399967.1:2883470-2906735 GCF_000299155.1 Elephantulus edwardii
TCCCACGGTGACCCTTGGGCTCCCACGGTGATCACAGGTGAGCCTTGGGCTCCCACGGTGATCCCAGGTGACCTTTGGGCTCCCACGATGATCACAGGTGACTCTCTGGCTCACTTGGTCACTCTCAGGCTAGGTTTCCTCCTTCAGCATCAGGCTCATGCGTTCGTCTCAGTTTCCCGATTGGACAGAATTCCCAGCTGGGAACATTGTCATGGTGGGAGAGTCCCATTTGGTCTCACTGAACGGTCTGTGTGTGCTCTCACGTTGCCAGGGTGGAGGCATAGAATGATCTTAGATCCCATCGTAGGTTGGCTTGGACCCCTGCTGCCGCTGGCCACCCATTCGCAGCTGCTGGACAGTACTATCCGTGTCTGCGCCCAGGCCTAGCGTCCAGCATCTGTGCTTTCCAGGAGTGCAGAGGTTCCCAGCGGCAAGAGATTCCAGGAACCTGCCCGTAGTGATCCAGAGAGGCCTGTGAATCTCTCAGCGTAAGGTCTCAGGTGCCCTGGAGCTTGGCCCCAGCTCTGGGGGGTGTCCTGAGAAGTTGGTGGAGAAGGGGGTGGTTTTGAGGGTTCTCCAGACGCCCTGACGCCTGGATTTGCTCTGTTAAGATGCACCTGCTGGGCTTCGTGTATTGGCACCATCTAAGAGCATCTGGTATGGGGTTCTGAGAGAGTCCCCCACTTGGCTCCCTGCTCCTTGCACTGGCCCTTCTGGGCATGCGTGGTTCTGTGACCCCCTGCAGCATGCTTGGTGAGAGTCTATGCAAATGGTGTGCTTGGGGCCTGCTGAAGGAACTGGGCAGCCTGCTGGCACTGCTAAGAAGGTCCGTGGACACTGGTGGGATGGAACTCTAACAGGGAACTGGTCAATTTCTGCTGTGCTTCAAAAGAAAGCCAACCCCAGAGCAAAGAAGGCACCTCACTATAGCCAAGAGAGGAGAGTCAGGAAGGAGTGCTCCCTTTGTCGCGGGGTTCCCAGGTCTCAGAACCTCCTAAGCCCAGGAGACAGCAGAAATAGTAGGCGAGGAGCTGGCACCCATGCGCAGGCTCCCGAGGTGAGCCAGCCCACCCAGAGCGTGCATATCTGTGGGCAGGAGGCTTCTAGGTGGGCTTAGTGCCTCAGGACACTTCTCAGTGGTGCCAAGAACTTGTTAACACTAACCTTGAGCACAGGAGCCAGATCTGAGCAGGACCAAGGGCTGAGAGGCTGTCTGCTGAGGGCTGAGCAGCTGAACTAGCTGTCTCCTGCACTGAAGAAGGAAGACTGAGCCTACATGCTTCCCAAACCCAGATTTTACAAATTCTAATAATTCTTCCTAATAAACCCGGCGGGTGTGAGGACTGCCTGTGAGTTCTGTGTGGCCATTGCAACAGACTGCTGCTGAACCAGTAGTGCAGGGAAGCTTGCCCTGGGAGCAAGGGCAGCGGGCAGAATTTGGGGGAAAGGCGGAGAGAGGAGACATGACTGATTTTTACCTCATAGAACTCAGCTTTAGGCTGCTACCATTGCCCGTTCTCCCCTTTTCCTGCAGTCTGAGGGGGTCAGATGTTTCCTAGTTCTTACAGGATAGGACCCCTCCCTAGCTGACCAGACGTCTAGACTCCATTGGGTCCAGCAGGGTCCTTCAGCCTTCTGAACTCGGGAGTATGCCCCTGGCTGGTCCTCCCACCCCAGGCTGCTATGTGACAAATTGTCAGTCTCAGAATCTGTTTGTTGACCTGTCCTGTCTCATAGAAGAGAATGCCCCTTCCCCAGCTCCCCTGTCTTCTTGATGAGACTGAGCAGTTAATGCCCTCCTCTTGGTCCCTGGTGAGCAGGGTCCAGCAGACACGAGAACAGCCTACTCAGTGTTTCCTCCTCTGACATGCTCATTGGGCCAGCCTCCAAGGAGACATGTGCCCCAAGTTCTGCATTTACCTCAGGCCCCCTTTCTCCTTGCCATCACCACTCTTAGACTGCAAAGTCTAGTGTCGCATCTGATGAGGGGAGGCTGGACAGTCCAGCTCCTGGTGCTTTACAGACAGCCCCATCCCACAGGCAGAGCTCATGCCTCCTGGGCCTTCCCTCAAGGAAGACATGGTTTTCACCCAGCACAAGTCACTTTGTCCCCTTTTCTATTCAGAAGCACCTAGAAAGGGTGAGGAGGGGTCTTCCTGTGGGATCAGTGCCTCCGGCCCTGCACAGCAATGTCTGAGGCCCGTGTAGGACTGGGAGGAATCCTGCAGGCCCAGGACCTCTGAGGTTGGCCATTCTCGCACTCTGTTACTCAGGAGCTGAGCAGGCACCCCGAGCGCTGTTCTCGCATCACTGGTTGGAGTTGCTGCCATCGTTTTAAAGTTGAGAAAACTGAGGCGCAGCAAGGCATCCTTGTTGCCTGTGGGTGAGGGCCTGGGCCGAATCCTGGCCTGTGCCCACATGCATCCCCACCTGTGACACCTCAGAACATGTAACTCGGGCTGTGTTGGCCTTGCATGAGGCCAGAAACCTGAGGATGGCTCTGGGTGGCAGCAGCCCCCTGGCCCTGGCCCCTGAGGGGGCATTAACCCCTGGGCAGCCTTTGGTCTGGAGCCCTTGTGCAGGAAGTGCAGAGCCAGGAGTGGAACACAGGGAGGGCCTTCACTTTACCACTTGCTGACTGGGGACAGAGTGGAGGAGCCCCAGAGGCACAGTGCGAGGCTGATGGAGTGCAGCCTTGGTTCCCAGCTCCACCCCGGTAGCGGATGCCCTGGATCCACGGAACAGTGTCCCACCCGGAATACAATGAAACCTAACCACTGCGGCTTTTCCCACTCAGAGGTGCTGCCACACCTTCTCTCCCTTCTGGTTCCTTCCAGTGTCAGTCAGGAGGACCCCTAGTGTCATCCTGCATACCATAGCCGGTGCTGCTGACCACAACTGCCTGGCTGGCTAACAGGCAATTGCTAGCCAAAAGGTCAGAGGTTCAGATCCACCCTGAGACCCTCGGGAGAATTTCAAACTGTCTGCCTCGGAAGACCTGTGGGGCACAACTATGATCTGACATACGTGGGGTTGCCATGAGCCCAGAGAGGATATTAGCTCTCAGGTCTCCATAGGAAGTCAGCTGTCACACTGATGCGGCTTCCACCTGCCCAGCTAGGATTTTCTGCTCAGATCCAGGTGGGATGGACATTTGGTGGCACTGCTGACACAGGGGCAGGGTCTTCTGCCCTGGGGCGTCCCGGGCACAGTAGTTGTGGAACAGCATCCCACTTGTCCCCAGACATTATCACATGTCTCCTGGGATGACATTAAGCCTGGCCTGGAATAAAGAGGATGTATGTTGGGGGTCAGTAGAACCCCTTAACCCAGGACTCAAGTGGGAATGGAATCTCTCCATTAAGAATCACTGGTTCTTGGCGAGCTCTGGTGGCCTAGTGGCAAGAAGGTGTACTGCAAACCCAGAGGTGCATGGTTCAAATCCACCAGATGCTCTGCTGGAGAAGGAACAATCTCATCCTGTACCAGTCGGATCTGATCTGACAGTACACACACACACATATAAAATAAATTTAAAAAAAGAATCACTGGTTCTTTTTAAACTCCTCTGCCCCTTCCAGGACTCTCTGGGGACCCTCCAGGTTGGGGAGCAGGGAACTGCCTCCCCAAGGCAGAGCCTGTGTCTTACAACCTGGTGTCTCTTTTATGCCTGGAAAGAGCTGCTGGGAGCTTCTGAAGCAGTTACCTTCTCAGGAGTGTCCTCAGAGCTGCAGCACTGGACAGGGTGCCCATCTCCAATCAGACCCTCCACAGACACATCCCAGGTGGTAGGGGTCGCCTGAGCCCACCAGTGTCCCCAGGGGCACAGTCACTCCCAATTGAGGCTTGAGTTGTAGGCTTCTCTTCCCCCCTGCCAACTGTTATCTCCCAGCCCACCTTTATTCCAAGCTAGGAGTAGTGTGTGTCTTCAAAACGTTTATAAAAGAGGCTGCAGTCCCACGTCTGCCATCCAGCTGTGACTTTGCAGACAGGGTTCCCTGAAGCAGGCACTGAGCCTCTGCAGTGATCCAGCTCCTGTCACCCAGGAGCGGGCTCTGCTCTCCTTCAGGGAGGCACTCCTGTCCACTGTGTGAGAACAAAGGGAGTGCCTAGTAGCCACCCCTGAGCTGCCCACAGCTCCCTCCTGTAGGTGTAAGAGGAGCCCTGGAAACGGGGCTCGTGTGGGCACCCTCTTACACCAGGCCACCCAGGCACATCCTCAGGGCATACCTCCTGCATCCCATCTATGTCACCAGGGGAGAGAAAGAAGAAAGATGGGTGGGACCCCCAGAACTGGGTGTTCTGTGGGTGGGACCTAATCTGCCCTCATGCCTCTTGGCCTGATGTCCTTTGTAACTTCAGGAGCCTCTTTGGGTCTCTCTGGACCCGCTAAGTAGTTGTGGGGTCAGCTGGGGGGGGGGTGTCTCTAGGAGCAGAAACGGGTTAACAGGCTGTAGGGTGGCTGGAGCAGCAATACAGGTACAGGAGGGGGTCTACAGAGCACAGGTGGCACTTGGGGTACCTGGGAGTAGGATGAGTCTCCCTGAGGGGGTGGTTTTGAAGAATGAGTAGAAATTTGCATGGAAGAGGGCTTGAGGGCTGGACAGGTCAGGATTCTCGGCGAAAGATGGCGGTCAAAGGGCTAGAATATTCTCTTACTCTGGTGGTGGGGTTAGGGGCTGCCCTGCAGGCCTTGTAGGCCTCCTGTCCTGGATTGCAGACTGGAGTGCTACTGCTGCCCACCAGCTGAGTCCAGTTTTGTCTGTCTCCATGAGAGCCCTCAGTGTGCATGGGAGGCCAGAGTCAGTCCTGTAGTCACTCACTCGTTCCTTCCTTCCTTCTGCGAGGCCTGAGCTGCACATGGCATTCTCACCGTGCTGTGACTGAGGGCATCAGGCTGCTGGAAGGCAGGGACAAGACGGGTCAGCAGGTGGGACACGGGTTGGGGACATGTCTGGGATGTGGGCTGAGTGGCCAAGTTTAGCTAGAAGCCTGCTCCAGCCAGGACTTCACTCAGACCTCAGCCCTCGCAGCACCTTCCCCCCACGTGGTTCCTGGGGGACAGATTACAAGGGCAGACCCTGAGGAGTTAGGATATGCACCCCCTTACTCCGCATGTGAGACAGGCCATTGTGCCATGTGCCTTCTGCAGGGGCATCTGGGAGGGCTGTCTGGAGGAAGTGGGCTTTGGGGGAGTGGATGCAGCAGGGAGGAAAGGCTCTGTGTTATGGGAGGGGGAGGCCATGCAGCTGCCTCCTGCTGGTTTTGTAGCCAGAGGAGTGAATGAATGAAAGGGAGGGAGCTGCTCCCTGAAGGCCAGCCCTGTGTCACCTCCCACAGGCATGTGTACTAGGATGGCACCTGACGCACCCGTGTACCCCAGTGCAACCACATAAAGTGGTAAAGTGACTCTTTCTTGGGGGGCCCCACCCCACACTGCCATCCCCAGTTGGGGAAGGAGAGTGCAGGGAGATTGCCCACTGACCTGTGCCCTGGGCTCCCCCTACCCCTGAAAATAAGCCCCCAGAACCTCATGCTTTGGACCTGAAAATACGTAGGGTCTAGAAAGAGTTCTTTTCTAAATGCCTGTGCTTGGATTGTGAAGGATTACTCAGCTCAGGTCTGTGGGCCTGTGGGGTTCTGTGTACAGGATGAAGAGGGAGGGAGGTGCCTCTGCAGCCCCAGAGTGTGGACCCTTCCTCTCTTTTCTCCTCTTTTGGTTCCCCTGCTGTGTAGTATGTCTCCCAGCCATAGCCACACCCCTGCTGCCACTGTGTCCGAGGCCAGAACGCATTGAGTGGGCCGGCCCCCCTTGCCTCCTCTTGACATGCTGGTTCCTAGACACCTCCTGGGCTGGCAGAGACTCCTGACGTTGGCCCTGACACAGTTGCTCTGGCCTTTGTTCCAAGTTTGTGCTCTCCATTCAGCTCCATTGTGCCCCCAGCAGGGACCACCTGGCCTCTTGGTTTCCTGGCCTTGGGTGTGACTCTGGAGTTGAGGGGACAACTTGAGGCAGGAAGCACCAAGTTCCATGCTTAGAGCCAGGTTCCTGTTGGTCACCCTGCCTTGCGGACTCAGGAGGACCCAGCTTGCCTTGGGCTGGTCCTTCTGCCATGAGCACTGGGTTTCATGTTGTCTAGGGAAGGCCTCAGGGACCATCCTGGCCAGCTGCTCGTCGTGGAGGAGCCTAGTGGGCCTGGGTACGGATGTCCTCCACCTCCCTTGCTGACTCTTGTGTCTTGGGGTGGCTGTAGTGTCACCTTCATGGTGATACTTTTGGGCATGTCCTCTTCCCCCTCTTCCTCCTCCACCTCTGGAAGTCCACGTTGTGACTGACCCTCGTGCCCTGTAGAGTTCTGGGTGGACAAGCCTGTATACGTGGCCCGGGGCCAGATCTGAGCAGAGCCGGTGGGAGCCCTGTGCCATGCCTCACAGATGTCAGCCTTTGACATGGCGGCCAGTAAGAGGGATGAAGTGTGGTGGGGCCAGGTTCTAGGGAAACCACTGTGTTTCTCTTGGTGGCAGGGGATGACCCAAGGTCATCAACCCTAACCCTAACCCTAGACGGAGACCTAGGGCTAAACCTAACCCTGACCCTAACCTTAGGTCAGCTGGCTGAATGGTCTTCAGTTGCCAGTGGCTCCAGGAGCAGCTAGACCTGGAGAAACTGTTTCCTGAAGAGGGCTGGTGTGAAGCAGGGCTTGGGTTCAGCTAGGGGAGCAGTGCTTTCCCTGACTCTTCTCTCTTCGATGCTGGGCATCAGGCCCCTGAGAGACCTGCTCTGGGCGGTGGGAGCTCTGTTCCAGGGGAGGGGAGGCAGTGGACAGCGGGCATGTGCTGGGTGCTGAGATGGGGAGCAGTGGACTCGGTGAAGCCATGGGGGGAAATTTCTGGTGGCTTAGACTTCTGGAAAGTAGCAGTCTTCTAAGAGTCTCCCCGTAGAGTCCCCTCACAGGTTGTGTCCCTGTGTTGACCACTGAGATCTGCCCAGAGCTCTGACCACATTCCTGCAGTGCTGGAGTAGGGGGATCCAGGGGTCCAGGCTGTGTTGTGTGGATGGAACACGTGTCAGAGACAGCCAAGGGGTGTCATGGGCACTGTGAATGCTGCATGTGGGGGTGAGGGGCTGGCTTAGGCTCTGGAGGGAGGGGTGCAGTGTTGAGGCCTGCCTCCTCTTTGCCTCCTTCCCACAGAGCCCTTCACAAAGGTCAGCCTCCTGGCATTGCCCAAACCTCCTTTTCCCCCTGGAGTGGGGCTGCTGCTGTCTGTGCGCCGCTGGTCCCCTCCTGCTCACAGCGACCCGCGTGATGGTACAGATCCTCTTGGGGTTTTCTGGCTGTAATGTTGATGGCTTTCTTTTTGCCACAAGTGGGTGCTGGCAGAGCGGGCTTGCCAGATAAAATGAGGGTCTCTGGACCAGAGGCTGCCAGCATTTGGGCGTGCTGGAATGGTAAAATACAGAAGGGCCGGAGCCTGTTTTTCATTGTTTTTGTTCAAACACTCTTCTAAGGGACCTGCCCTGGGCTCATCCTAGAGGAGAGCCCCTCTTCTCTCTGAGAGCCGCCAGAGAAGCCTGGTTTAGCAGTACAGCGCCCAACTGGCTGTGCCACCAGTGCTCCCCCATAGGACAGACCTGCAGCACCAGTTCTTAGCTCTTCCTTATTCATGGTCTGGATTTAGATCAATACAAAGCAATGGGAAATTCCATGGCTTGGATCCACGCGCAACTCAAAACTGACATCATTGCTCCTGAGAGCAACTGGAGAGCTCCTTGACAGCTCATTTTGCCAACAGCATGTCTTTTTGATATGTTGACTCCTACCTACTCCCCTGGTGTTGATTGTGGATCCAAGTAAAATGAAACAGCTAATAACTACAGGGTCGCTATGAGTTGCAAGCGACTCGACAGCACATAACAATAACAACAGTAACTACAGTCTTTCCTCCATCTGGCATGATGGTGCCTATTGGTCCAATAGGAAGGATTTTTTACTTTGTGTTGAGATCTCATCCATGTTGAAGTCTATAGTCTTTGGTCTTCTGCAGTTAGTGCTTTACATCTTATTTTCGGCAAGCAAGGTTGTATCATTTGCATAACACAGGTTGAGTAGTCTTTCTCCAATCCTGCTGCACCATTCTTTATAGAGCCCAGCTTGTCGAATTATTTACTCAGGGTACAGATTGCTTAGGTACAGAGAAAGGATACAATCCTGATGCACAGCTTTCCTGATTTTAAGTCATGCAGTGTTCCTTTGGGCTTATTATCAGGAGGGACCAGCCTTTGGAAAAAGACATCATGCTGGAAAAGGTGGAGGGTCAGAGAGAGACTCTCAACAAGCTGGATTGACCATGACGAAGTCACCTCAGACAATAATGAAGAGGCATCTTTCAAAGGTACCCAGGAAAGACCGGCGGGAAGAGGCCCTTGGGGACAGCGAGAACGTGTTCCTGGGTGGAAGGGAAGCTTGGAAGTGGCAGTGGGCTGGAGCGTTAGAGACGGAGAGGATGGCACAGGACAGGGCAGGGTTCCCATCTGTGGCTCACAGGGTCGTGTGAGTCATAGTGGACTCAGGTACCGAGAACCACCACTACCTTTGCGAAATTCACTTCAGGGGCCTCCTCTGAGCCCCTTAGTGCAGTAGAAAGCTCATCTGTCACTAATGGAATGAGCTTTGCAGGCAGATTTTAATTGCTCTTAAAAGGAAACCTAGTCCAGGTTCCTGGTGGGAAAGACAGACAGCTGCTCCGCCCCAGCTCCACCTAGGTAGCCAGCCCCAGAGCCTGCCCCAGGGCCTTTGCACTGGCTCCTCCCTTCTCTGCTCCCTCCTTCCTGCCCTGCCTGCCTCCTGAGCTGGAGACCTTTGTGGGCTCAGATTTCCTGGGAGGAGCTCAGGGCTTTCCTGTGGTTTGTGTTTTGCCCTGGGTTCTGGAACTGTTTCCCATGAGTTAACCACACTTTTACCAGAGTTTTTCACCCTTTCCCCACCTCTTCCCTGGTACCTGGGGCAGGAGTTGTCCTGCACGGTATGTCCACAAGGAGACATCATGGGAGATAGGCCTTTCACCTGGTGGCCCTTCTCAGTAAGTCCCCCTGCCACCACATCTGCCTTGCTTCCTCGCGGACTGACCTGTGTCCATACCTTCTTCAGCTACCCAGGATTGGTGGAGTTCCTAGAGTAGGGGAGAGTTTGAGTGCCTGCTGTCCTGTGAGTGGGGAGCCCAGGCCCCAGCTACCTCTGCCAGGCACTGTGGAGCACAAATCTGGGCTATGCACCCGGCCCACTGGGTGCTCCTCGGGGCTCCACTTCCGAGCCCAAGGCCCAGGGACATATGCTGATTCTGATCCTGTCCCAGTTTCCCACTGTGAGGCACAGTGAGCTCAGCTGAGTGGGCACCAGACAGGCTCTCGTCTCCCATCCCTCCTCACGGGAACTCGAGTCACCTGCTGCCCTGGTGCCCAGGATACCCAGCACAGTGATGGTGGAAGCACAGACATGCACTACCATCAGAGGACAACTAAAAGGTTTTCTGACCTATTTTATTGTGATTTTGGTTAGAGTTTACAAAACAATTGCGTTTCCATTTAACAGTTCTAACCCATTCGACGTTGTGATCCACAATGTTCCAGCACTCCTCCTCTTTCTCCCTGGTTTTTCTGTTTCCATTCATCTTAACTATGCCTGCTTTCTGAGCTTTATCTTTAGGCAAAGGCTGCCTTTTTTGTTGCCTGTGCTTGGTGGTTCTCAGGTGAATGGAACCACCCTGGTGGTGGTGGTAAACTTGTTTAACTGTAGTTGGAAAAAACCAGATTCCAAGTTTAAAACCATCTATCATAAACCCTCCCTTGGCCCTCCCCCAGTGTCCCTCTCTTGGCCCTGTTCATGCCAAGTTCTGCCCGTGGGCTGAACAGAGGGCAGTGATGGTTCACTTTCCACTTGTGGAGATGCTCTGCTGTGAGTGACACGCAACTGGACCCTGGAAGGTATCCTGCAGACGCACTAACACATGACCCCATACGTGACTTCACAGACCAGAGGATGAGAGTCCTGTGTGAAACTCAGGCCTCCTGGGGATGAAATGGAGTGTGAGCCGCGCCCTCCTGGAGGTTCGGGGAGAAGGGTCTCACATGCCTTGGCCTGCAGCTCCTCTGCATTTTCAGAACCGGCAGCAGAGCACCTTTGTGTGTCTGCCTCCTCCTTGGACTCCTGACTTCCCAGCCTGGGATAAAGACCTGTGACTGCTTGGGGTCCTGGGGTGATCAGTGGTGCTATTCATTCCTTGGTGGTTAGGGATTGCAGCTGTTAATTCTAATGTCCGTGCATCTCAGAAGAAAAGCTTAGAGATCTCATTCTGAAAGCTTTGCCATCAGAAGTCCTGGGAGCCTAGCTGTCCTGAGGCCCAGGGTCACAGTGAGTCCAGGGGATGCCAGGGCAGGAAGCCCCTCGTCTTCGCCCCAGGATCCTCTCCTATCTCAAGATCCCCGAGCCAGCTTTATGTGAGCCGGAGTTACTGCCAGTGAGGCCTGGGCTAGTGTGCGGTGTGATTAATGTTACTTAGGAGCTCTGCTGGTCTAATAGCAAGAAGCTGCTCTGCAATCTTGACAACATGCAGTTCGAGGCCATCAGCTGCTCCATGAGAGAAAGATGGTCAGCCTCCTCCCATGCGATTAACCGCCTCTGAAAACCCACCAGAGGGTCATCAGCTCAACCACACACAACAGCAAGGGCTCCAAAGGGGAGAGATGGACAGTTTGCAGCCTCTGGAAACTTGCTGGGGGGCCCACTGAGTGGGTTCCAGCTCCACAGTTGAGGGGTTGGCATGTTAGTGGGGGAATGAGACAAAACAGGTTCTTAAATCGAAGGAGGATTTTTTAATTTTTTTTTTCCATGAAGGTGACTTGTTCACAGCCTCTGGAGATTAAGGTGTCGTGTGCTCTCTTTGGGGTGAAGGAGGTGGTATTGAGGAGCCCTAGTTGCAGAGTGGTTAAGGCTCAACTGCTTAGAAAGAGTGACAGTTTGACTCAACTGTGGCACAGAAGCAAGCCCTGGTAACCTGCCCTCCAGGGTCATAGTACAGGACCCCCGTGGCCTGCCCCCACAAGGTGGCTGAGGGTGGGGGTCGACTCTCCATGACCGTGTGGTGCTTTGGTGCTTTGAGCTGCTGTAGGGCTGTTCCCATAAACATAGCTCAGTTCTCTACATTCTGTGGTCGCTTGTGGGTTGGACTGGGTTCGTTTCCAGAAGTAAATCACCAGGCCTTTCCTCTCTGTTGTCTGGAACTCTGCTGACACCTCACCATCCTGCCGTCAGCTTGCAGTCAGTACCCTAGTTTGCCCCTCTCGCACCTGTAAGAGAATTGCACCTGGCAGGAGAGAGAGAGAAGGGTATTCAAGTACCGAGTAGCACAGAGTACAGTAATTGTAGGGCTTCTTGGGGGAGCACACTACAGTGTCTGGAGCGTTAAAGGAGAGGAGGAGGCCTTTCATCAGAACGCAGGCATGAGAAGAGAGACGGGAGGCGGAAATGAGGGTAAATAGTAATGGTAGATTAGAAGGTACATCCCGAAGGGATGGACCTGCCTCCTTGAAAGGAAATGAGAAAAAGCCCCCCTCCCTTGTGAAGTGAGTCTCTGAGCCGACCCTGGGGTTGAGCTTGAGCCAGTGAGACTAGAGAGTTCAGACTTGAGTGGACAGATCTCCTCTGGTCCCTGTCTCCACTTCCTCTCACATCACCAGGGGCTCCGAGTACTATTTCAATGTATGTCATCTGCTGTCTGGCTCGGATGTAATTTATGCCTCCCCTTCCTTATTGATTCTGAATCCTAACTCTCAGGCGCTCTGGTGGTCTAGTGGCAGGAATATGCGCTGCAGTCCTGAAAGCACGCAGTTCAAGGCCACCAGCAGCTCTGCGGGAGAAGGATGGGCAGTTAACCACCTCTGCAAACCCCCTAGAGGGTCAGCTGTGGATTGGTTCCGACTCTACGGTCCACAGCAGCAGCAGCAGTCCTAACACCGGTAGCACACAAATCTCTGACGTTGGTGCTGACCACACGCGAGGTGCAGTGTCTGGGACTGAGCCCACGTCGTCCCTGTCTCGTCCGGTGCTGTGCAGTCCTGACTGTGATATTGTAACTAGGGGCTGTTCTGTGGGAGCAGGTCCCTGTCTTTGTCCTGTGGAGCCTCTACACGGGCTCGCACTGTTGGCCTTTTAGGTAGCAGCTCTGTGCTGTTGTACCACAGGGTCTCCCTTGCACACGGAGGGCACACATCCCATCACTCGCCCAGGCATCGCTTTCTACTGCCTACAGCTGAGCTTTGGTGGGGCAGCAGGGAGCCCACTGGCAGCCACTGGTCATCTGAGCCATGACACCTCGCTCCAGCGGGACCCATTGGTGGGCACGAGAGCCCCTGTGTTGTTCCTTTTCCTTTCTCCTTAAATGGGACTTCAACTGTGTGTAGATGGAGACCCTTGGCCCCTGTGGGGGACCTCTGTGGACCCCAGAAGCACAGATGCTGGGGGCCAGAAATATGAGAATGCTGTGAGAAACAAAGGAACAGGGTGAATGGGAGAGTGGCATGGAATCGGCCTAGCTGTGCTCAGGAGCTGCGTGCTCCGAGCTGGGCAGCTCCCTCCTCCCTGTCCCGGCTCACCCCTTCCTGCTGTCAGCCTTACTTAGTGGGTCTCGGCAGCATGGAAGTGGGAGGAGTCAGGAGTGGGCTTAGTGTTCGGCTGCAGAGGGAACTGTTGGTGATTTGTGTTAAGATTTCAGCATCGCAATACCCATGTTGGCATTCACTGCCGTGAGGCTAACTAACTGTAACCAGGCGCACCCACTGGGTGGTAGGCTTTCTCCCAGCATCCAGCACCCCCACGTCCTAACCGCAATTCCCACCTGGGACTTGGAGCTGCTCTCTCCTGGAGGCCACCTGGAGGCCCTGCTGTGGGGACCGGGGACAGTCCCCTTAGTGTGACACAGCCACCATAGTTGAGGCTGGGCCTTACAGAGCTCTCGCCACTGCACAGGCTCTGAACACGGCCCTCTGTCCAGCTCAGAGCTGGACTCATTGGCCCCTGGGTGATCTGTGGGGGCCAGGTAAGAACTGGTTCCCAGGGATCTCTGGAAAACTGACCTCTGGTCACCCTCTGGTTGGTGACCGCTGTCCCGTCTCTGTGTTTCAGGTCTCACCTATGACCCCTACAACCCTGAGCTTCCCAAGCCAGCGGTGCAGAGAGAGAATGGCGTCCTGGGAGGCGGAGATGAGCACCACTCAGACATGCTGGAGCTGGAGCTGGTCAACCAGGCCATCGAGGCCGTGCGCACAGAGGTGGAGCTGGAGCAGCGGCGCTACCAGGAGCTGCTGGGCACAGCGCGAGCTGGGGGCATCGGGGAAGCCTCCGCTCTGGCCCCTCGTGGCCCCTCTGCCCCTGCAGCTGACCTGGGCCAGGAGGACACCTTCCCACTCTCCTACGACTACCACCCTGGCAGCCACGGCCCTCTGAGCCCAGATGCCAGCTACCAACCCACACCACTGGTTGTGCCCACTGAGCCAGGTGGCAAGTACTCCCTGGAGAGGAGCCCCGCCCGAGGTGGTGCCCTGGAATATGTCCCCAAGGCCGTGGGCCAGCCCCGAAGGCAGGGTCGTCACGGCACCAGCGGCAAGTACGTCGTGGACAACTCCAAGCCTTCCACTGACCTAGAGTACGACCCCCTGTCCAACTACTCGGCCAGGCTGCTGAACAGGGCTGGTTCCAGGGATGAGAGACCACCCAAGCGGGCCCAGGGTGCCCTTGGCCAGGAGCTCTACACACCAGCGCTCAAGAAGCACTGTGATGCCTTCAGAAGCTATGACGCCCGCTTCTCGGACTCGGAGGATGAGGCCAAGGAGGCCCTAGGCAATGGGACCCTCTCTGCCAGCCCCCCACAGGCCCGGGCGGGTCCTGAGAGCCAGGCCTCAGCCAAGCTGCCCTGTAGCAAGGGCCTGGAGCCCGAGGACGGGGCCTTGCGAGAGACCAAGGAGATGGCTGTGCAGTACGATGTGGGAGACCTTGGGCAGCAGCCCCAAGACCCGAGCCGGGGCAGCCCGGCCACTCCTGCCTCCACCGCCCCTCCAGCCACCGTCCTTGCCACACCGGTGCAGGGAGCCTTCAAGGATGCAACATCCAAGAGGAAACGAGGGGAGCTGCTGGCCGCCAGCCACAAAGACAGAAGTCGGAAGAAGGACAAGGGCAGGGCCCAAGGGAAGCCAGGTGAGAGGAAGACCTCCCAGGCCGCCAGCCCTCGGAGCCAGGCCGAGGGGCCAGTCGGGACCAAGAAGAAGCCATCCTCGGCCACCACGCTGGCCAGCTCAGGGAAGAAGAGGCCCGAGCGGCCCCCAGAGCCCCGGCCAGCCTGCGGGAAACGAGGAAAGCCTTCCGCCTCGGGAAAGCTGGCCACACGCAAGGCCCACTCACTGGACGAGGGCAGCTCCCAGGATGCCCCCAAGCTGAAGCAGCGAGCCCTGAGCCACGCTGATCTCTTTGGGGATGAGAGTGCAGACGAGGAGGTGGGCCCGCCTCGGACTTGGCCCCCTGTGCTGCCCAACCTCAGCTCCGACACCGACTCAGACTCAGACTCCAGCCTCAGCCTCCCAGGGGCCGAGCAGGGTCCACCTCGGCAGTCTAAGGCCTCACCGCCCCCGGTGGCCACCCCCATACCTCCTTCCCCCTCGTCGTCGTCCTCAGGGGAGGACGTGGACTATGCTGCCCTGGAGAAGGAAGTGGACTTTGACTCGGACCCCATGGAAGAGTGTCTGCGTATCTTCAATGAGTCCAGTAGTGTGAAGACGGAGGACAAGGGCCGACTGGCCCGCCAGGTGAGCGGCCCGTCCCCCAGCCTGGTTGGTCAGTGCTGATCTCTGTCCCATGGAGATCAGGATCCCCTGTTGGCACCACAGTGTCCAGGCCGGAGAGCATGCTAATCCTCGCTTATACAGCAGGGCTCCTGCCACGTTCAGACAGATAGACAGATCCCACCCTCCTCAGGCTACCCTGCTCCTTGTCCTGCCTGGGTCCACCTCAGTGACCAGGGCACACTGCCCTCAGCAGGATTGCAGCCAGCCCTTCTGCCCAGCATGCTGGGCTTTTCTCAGCCTGAGTCCTGTAGAGGTACAGGTGCCAAGAATGGGGTTACCCTTGGCAGGCCTGGTGAGGTGAGCTGGGCACTAGTGACTGGGCTAGGGTCTCATCTCGGCCCACAGGATGGGCCTGGAGTCCAGATGTGGACCCCTCACCACTGCAGGGACCAGGATCTCCCCAGCTCAAGCCTGCCTGCTCCTTCCCAGCCATCCCCTTGGGCCTCAAGGATGGTCACTCTCTGTCCATGTCTGCAGTGATTGCGAGGTCAACGAAGGGCGGGAAGTGTGTGGACCCACATCTGAGACGTGATGGGTCTGTGATATGTGTGTGGTATGTGGTGTATATGCATGCATGCCCTGGGTGTAGGGTTGTGTGTGTGTGTGTGTGTGTGTGTGTGAGAGAGAGAGAGAGAGAGAGAGATGGGGGGTGTATATGCATGCATGCCGTGTGTGTGTGTCTGTGTGTGTGTGAGAGATGTGTGGTGTATATGCATGGGGGGATGAGTGTGCGGTGTGCACCTGTCTGTTCAGTGTGGTATGTGTGCAGGCATGCTGTGTGGAGTGGAGTGTGTTTGGTGCTGTGACATCGGTGGCATTCATGGGTCCTTGTCCTCCGTGTACTCTGTGTTTGTGTGTTGTCTTCTACATGCTGCGTGTGTGTATGTGGAGTGCTGTGCTCTTAGGCGTGTGCTGTATGTGTGGTGTTTGCGGTGTGTGTAGCATGTGCTGTCCTAGCCGTAGCTGAGTGCGGTGTTCTGTGTGCGGTGTGTGTGCTGAGCCCACGTGCTGGTGCTGTTTCAGCCGCCCAAGGAGAAGGCGGAGGAGCCGGGGCACTCGGGCCTGACCACACTGTTCCCGGGACAGAAGCGGAGGATCTCCCATCTCACCAAGCATGGAAAGGAGGTAAGGGAGACAGTGCCGCCCACACAGTGGAGCTCCAGGTGCCTTCTCACTGCTCCCAGGAGAGGTGGGGGACTGGGGTGCAGACTGCAGGCACATGGGCCATGCACTGGCCATGCTTCTCTTCCAGAAGCTGGGGTGTTGTGGGCGGTGAGGCCCTGCCTTGGTGTGTCAGGGCCAAGGGTGCAGCCTGGACTGTGGACCAGGAGTCATTTGGAGTTGGGGATCCTGTCACACAGTGGCCTGAGGTGGAGCTGGCCTGGGTTTGAGGGCTAGGACTGCCTGCTACTTTCTGTCAGGCTGGCCTTGCCTCCGGGGCCCTGTGCAGCCCCAGCATTTCTGGTCCTCCAGGCAGAGCCCTCCAGGAGACCCCCACCGACAGCCCCAGCCCGGCCGCTCACCGCCCAGGAGGTGTGTTACCGGCGTGCCCAGCAGGCCCAGCGTGAGTCGGCCAGCTGGCTGCAGGCGGCTGAGAAGCCAGGCCCTGGGAAGCCAGCCACCGTGCACATCTCTGTGCCTGGAGAAAAGAAGCGGATCGCCCATGTGCCCAATCCCCGCCTGGCTGCAGGTGCGTCCCAGTCAGCTCTGCGCATCCAGCCACCCTGGGGATGGAGGGGAGCCGGCAGTGATGGTCCCTAGGGGCACGAGCTGCAGCCGTTTGTGGGATAGTGGGACCCAGGCAGTGATGGGGTCCCTTTGGAATGGAGGGAAATGGCAGCTGCGGCTCCCCTTCCCATGGCCAGAGACAAGTGGTGAGGCCTGCCTGTCTCCCCCATAGCCAGAGGCAGGGTACAAAAGGTGGGTGCGAGGGTAGGTGGAGAGTTCCCGTTCCCCGTAGCCGGAGATGGGTCGTACAGAATGAGGTTAGGGTACGAAGGGAATTCCCAACCCCCATAACCAGAAATGGGGGGGGGCTTCTCTCCCCTATGGCCAGAAATAAAGGCTCCTCTCCCCCCCATCCAGGGATGAGGACTCCCTTCTCCTTCCCCCACAGCCACAGGTGAGGGCTCCCCTTCCTTTCTTAGAGACCCTGACGCTTCTCTCCCCAGAAGAGATGGAGGCTCTCCTCCCACAGAGCCAGAGATGCAAGGGGCCCCTTCAGCAAGAGCCGTGTGTCGGTGTCCCCCTCCCACAGCACCTGAGTGACCCACGGCCGGATAAGGGGGCTTGGCCTGGGCATCACGGTGACCCTGAGGCACACATGTGCACACACAGTCCCGTTGTGTCAGTCACTGCCCTGGCCAGTGTGCTAGGCTGTGTCTGTCTCAGCCTAGGGCCTGTGACCACTCAGATAGGACCTCTGCTGCTCCTCGTGACCCCTCACATGTCATCCCCTCAGGCTTGGTGACCCCTCAGACCCCACTACCCCCAGGCCTGTGACTCCTCACAACTCACAATCCCCAGGCTCAGTGACCCCTCAGACATGACCTTCACCACTCCTGGTGACTTCTCATGACACCCTAACCACTCCTGCTGACCTCTCACTTGCCACCTCTCTGACCCCTGGTGGCCCCTCACATACCCCTTCGCCACAGGCCTGTGAGCTGAGAAGGCTTATTTCCTGGAGTTCTAGGCCCAAAGGGTCGAGTCCCAGCGAGTGTAGCATGGTCACCTGCCGGGTCAGGCTGGTTAGGTGCCCTGCTTGCCTTCCTGGACGCTCTGTGATGGGCAGTGTGAAAGGCTGTGGCCTGGTGCTCTCTGCTGTGGGCTGGCCCTCCATGTGGAGAGCCTCTGCCCGGTCAGAGCAGATTAGATCCCCAAAAACAAACAGCGCACACACCCCCACCCCCCGCAAGGCAGGAGACTAGGGCTCTATGACCTCATCAGAGGGCAGGACAGAACACAGAGGCCCCTCTGGTCACAATGCGGCTTGGGGTCCATACCCTGTGGTCCTCTGCCCTGGAGCCAGGGCCTTGCCTCCCGCAGACACCAATGCTTCAGAGTCGGGGTCCTGATCATGCTGCAGTGGCTCGGCCTGGCCCACACTGCCCTCCAGAGCGCCGTGTTGGTGGCCCTGGTCACTGACCGTTGTCCCCCCTCGATGGACTTGCCCACTCACAGATAGAGTCCGATGTCCTTCCCCAGCCCGAGCTGCAAGCCTCAGGCCCCAGCACTGTGTGACGAGATGCACATGTTGCTGACCCTGAGTGGCCGCGGCTGCCTGGCGCTCCGCAGCTCCGTCATGGGCCTGCTCGCTGCCCGCCCTTATGCCCCCGGCGCCTTGTCAGCCCCCACAGGTGCCAAGCGGACCCTGGCCGCCAGTGGCAGCCAGCCCCGCCATGGCCCTGAACCCGGTCGGCAGCCCCTGAAGACTCGCACGCTGGCCGGGATGGCGTCCAAGACCACCTCCACTGCCACCCCCAAGCGGGTCGCCCACAGTCCATCGCTGCAGGTGACCGGGAGTGGGGGGCCAGGCCCCTATATTCATCTCCACAGGTGACCAGGGTACAGCTGGGTCAGTGGGGGTTAATGGTCATCTCCACAGGTGACGGGGGGGGTCCAGCCGGGTCAGTTGGGGGTCCAAGGTCATCTCCACAGGAGCCCGGGGGGTACAGCTGGGTCAGTGGAGATACAGATTATGGGGAGCGGGTGAGGAGCACTCAGGACGGGCCCACAGCCTACTGTAGGTTCCCCCCAGATCCCACAGGTGGTGGTGAGGTGCCTGTAGTGTGGGAAATGCGCAAGGGGAATGTCTGTAGTCCATTCCTGCAAGTGATCAGGTGGGGGGTAGGGAGATCAGGACCTGGAAAGCCCATGGTCAGTCAGTCACCATAGGGGCGTCCAAGGAGAAGGCGGAGGAGCCGGGGCACTCGGGCCTGACCACACTCATCGCCCACAGTCCATCCCTGCAGAGTTTAAAGAAACCCATTATCCCCAAAGAGTTTGGGGCCAAAGTCCCCACAGCCATCCGGCAGCGGTACCTCAACTTGTTCATTGAGGAGTGCCTCAAGTTCTGTCCTTCTAGCCAAGAGGCCATCGAGAAGGTGCGTGCAAGGTGGGACACGTCCACGCCACCCTCAGAGCTCCTCTAGAATTTCAGGAGGTGGTGGGGACAGGGCGGCCCCATACGTGCCCACCCGGTTCTCAGAGTCCCTCCTGTCAGGAGGTATGAATGGAACTGGGTGGGTCCCCACATTCCCCCACAAGCCCACCCTAACCTCAGAGCTTCCCCTGAAATTCAGGAGATAGGAGTGGGGACAGAGTGGGTCTCCACACACGCAGCCCTCCTCAGCCCCTCCTGAAATTGAGGAGGTGTGCGTGAGAGTGGATGGACCCTTATTCCCCTCGCCACCCACCCTGTTCCTCAGAGTTTCTCCTGAAATTGAGGAAGTGCAGGTGACCTGGGTGGGACTGGATGGACCCTTCAATCCCCACCCTCACCCCAGTCCTCAGAACCCCTTGAGGGTCACTTCTCACCCTTCACCCTCTAATGTCCTCTGATGGGGACTGGAGGTTCTGTTAGACTCTCCCCTGGGGCCAAGGAAGAACTTTTGGTGACCTACTTTCAAAGCTGATGGAGCTGGTCTTCAGAGCCCTATGGCAGTGTTGCTCTGACCCTGGTCACTGGGGCTTGGAGGGACTTCACATCAGACATTTCTGGGTCCCTGGGAAAGCAGCAGGGCCCCCGCCCTGAGCTCAGCAGCTCCAGGGCCCTGTGTCCCCCTGCTCCCAAGGGTGACTGAGCGCCCACTAACTGCCCGCTCACAGGCGTTAACTGAGGAAAAGGTGGCCTACGACCGCAGTCCCAGCAAGAACATCTACCTGAACGTTGCCGTCAACACCCTCAAAAAGCTCCGGGGCCTGGTGCCCAACGCCTCCCCAGGTCTCAGCAGTGAGTGCAGGGGTACTGGGGGGTTTGTGGGGTGTGGGGCTGTGGGGGACTGGAGACTGGGGGGGGGGCTTCTGGGGCTGTGGGAGACCACAGTCTATAGAGGACCGGGAGCTGTGGGGGACTGGGCTGGTGGGGTCTGGGACTGTGGGGACCTGGGGCTTTTGGCAATGGAGATCATAGGAGGCTAGAACTTTGGGGGCTGCAGGGGGTTTAGGGGCATCTCGGGCTTTACTGCAGCAGCTTGGGCTGTGGGGTTACGCTGCATAATTCCAACCCTGCTCCCGTGCCTCTGCTCACACGCGGGTGGAAGCCTGCAGGCTCCCCCTCCTCCACCCTCCCCTGATGATGGAACCGCCAGCCACCCCGCTGTGCTACCCCCATTAGACTGGGGGTGAGGCCTCACTAGCACTCAGGCCCTCATCACTGCCACCTGCTGTCGTTCCCCCCTTCCCTCCATTAGCACAATGTCTGCCTTTGAGGGGCTGCAGGCTTCACAAACATCCTACTCCGCCCCCCAGTGAGAAAGACTCAGGAGCTGCAGGCTCTGCATACCCTGCCCCCAGGGTCCTCCTGCACCTGCAGCTCTGACCTGTGAGGGGTCCCAGGTGGTGAGTGCGCCTGACCCCAAGACCCCGGTGCAAACTGTCCCCAGAGGGTCTGCTTCAGACAGAGCTCAGGGTGAGGGGTGACAGCCTCCTGCCACGGGGCAGTCCTCTCCTTGTCTGGGCTGTGGGAACCTTATGGAAGTTGAGGATGGCACCCAGGAGATGAGGCCTGAGTGCTGGAAGGCAGTGGGACATCTCAGCCACGACTACCCTGCCCTTTGTCCCTTATTCCAGAGACCAGTGGTCGGCGCCTGGTGTCCCACGAGGTGGTGCTGGGGGGCAGGTTGGCCGCCAAGACCAGCTTCTCACTCAGCCATGCGCGCAGCCCCCGCGTGGAAGACCTGAAAGGTGAGCCTGTGCAGAGGTCCTGCCGGGCCAGGGGGCCCTGCCCATCCAGGCGACCATCCCTGCGGCCCAGCCCAGTGCGGCCCCTTCCATATCCATTAGGGGCAGCCCACGAGGGGGCTCCTGCGAGCTGGCGTCCGTGACATTGGGGTTTACCTGCAGGGGCCACGCTGTACAGCCGCCTCAAGGAATACCTGCTCACGGAGGAGCAGCTCAAGGAGAACGGCTACCCCTTCCCCCACCCGCAGCGGCCGGGCGGTGCCGTCCTCTTCACCGGAGAGGAGAAGAAGCCCAAGGACGGTGAGGTTCCTCCCTAACAGCCCCATGGCCTGCACCCCGAGTCCCACCATGGGCAGACCTTCATGTTTGACCTGAGGGGGCCCCCCCAATCTAGGGCTCTGTTACCACGGCCCCTCCCTATGTTGGACTCCATTCCTACACTTCCTACACCCCCTTCAGTTCATCCTCACTCCCTTGTCTCTCTGTCCATCCTGCAGCCTCCTGCAGGATCTGCTGCCGCTGCGGTGCCGAGTACCTTGTGTCCCCCTCGGGCCGCTGCGTCCGCTCCGAGGAGTGCAGCTACCACTGGGGGCGGCTCAGGCGGAACCGAGGTGAGCCCCTGAGGCCCAGTCCTCAGCCCACTTCTCCCTTCATTATTCCTTCCTCCTGAGTGGTGAGTGAAAGGGGGGCTTCTGGGAGCGCTGCCAGTGAGCCTTTCCGCCTGGCTGTTGGGGTTATTGTCTGACACAGCCACTCTCCTCCAAGCAGTGGTCCCACCATTACTGCCACAGCCTGCTGACTGGTGTCCCGCACCATAACCACAGTGCCCACAGTCTTTGGGTCTGCGGGCCTGGTCCATGCCAGTCAGCCACTCTGGAGGGGCTTCTAGCTGCTAGGGGAGCACACAGTGATGGTTGGAAGGTGTCCTCCCATGTCAGCCCCCATCCCAGGATGGGCCTGAAGCCTCCACCTCCCAAGGCTCTTCCTCAGCCCAGAACCATGGTCCTCTCTGCCTGTATGGAGTGTCTTCTGCCATCAGTCTCCTGGGGCTGCCCTGATAAAGTCTACCAGTAGGTGTCACTGGAGGACAGAGCTTTGTCTCCCATGGTGGGAGGCTCAAGTCTCACATCACTGCTGGTAGACAAGGCTGCCCCACTGCCCCCTGTCACATCTGATGAAGACCCTGCTTGGGATGGGGGAGATGAGCCCACCCTACTGCCATGTGGCCTCCTTGACAGAGGTCTAGAAAGAAGTTCCCTTTGTTTGGGGAGCCCTGGGGTGGATTCAGTATTTGCTGCAAGGGCTGTGTGGTCAGAGTTGGTTTAGGAAAGGGCAGGAACCCTGCTAGAGGGTGACTGGCAGGGAAGTGGGGCTGGGTGACTGGGGGTGCGTGTGGTTGGGGAGGGCAGGGGCTGTGGAGTGACTGGGGGGGTGTAGTTGGGAGGGCAGGAGCTGGAGGGAAACTAGGGGTGTGTGTGTGATCGGGGGAGGGAAGGGGCTGTGGGGTGACGGGTGTGATCAGGGGAGGGCAGGGGCTGTGTGGGGTGACAGGTGCGTGTGGTTGGGAGGACAGAGGCTGTGGGGTGACGGGTGCATGTGTATGATCAGGGGAGGGCAGGGGCTGTTGGGTGAGGGGTGTGTGTGTGTGTGTGTGATCTGGAGAGGGTAGGATGGGGGTATGTATGTGGTTGGGAGGACAGAGGCTGTGGGGTGACGGGGGTGTGTGTACGTTGAGCAGGTGTCACATAGGTCTTTCCAGGAGGAAAAGCGCAGAGGTGGGGCCCCTCTCTCTCAGCAGAACCCCCTTCTGGGCCTCAGAGCCAAGGGCTGGGTGGCGGCTTCACTAGGCGACGCTGAGCTTGTCTGTGCTGAGCGTGTCTGTTCCTGGCTCTACTTTCAGTGGCTGGTGGCTGGGAGACTCGGTACACGTGCTGCTCGGCTGCCGTTGGCTCCATTGGCTGCCAGGTTGCAAAGGTGGGTCACCCCCCATCCCTCCTTGCCCGAGTCCCCTGTTCCTTCCTCCTCCTCGCTTGTCTTGCGTGGGGACCCTGGCTCTCGGAACAGTGCTTTCTGCGAACTCCTGTCTCCCTGCTCCACCTCTGGGAAGGAACCTGGCTCCTACAGTCTTTTTTCTGTCCCGAGAGTGGAGCTGACCTCCCTTTGTCCTCTCCATATAGACCACTGGGGAGACCAAGACGGGGAAGGCTGTGCACTCAGGAGGGAGGCGCTCAGTGGAGCAGGGACAGGATTTCGATGTGGCCCCTCCTGGAGTGAGGGGCTGGCAGGCAGTCCAGGCCTTCGCCCGGAGGTCCTAGCAAATTGACTCTGGGACCCCAGGGTATAGAATGAGGGGCATGAGGCCAGGCCCTAAGGCCAACTGTGGGCAGCCCTGTAGCAGGCCAGGCTGGGCAAGGGGCAGGGTGAGTGGAGAGCACAGGCATGCTATGTCCAGCGACCTGTCCCCGGACCTG
>NW_006399967.1:2906885-2907349 GCF_000299155.1 Elephantulus edwardii
TGTGCCGACATCCCACCCCTCGTTTTTCTCTCGCTGGCGTGAGCACCAGCAAGGGTGATCCCTGATCAGAGAAGCCCACTGCCTGTGCAGGTCTGTGGGGAAGCCAGCAGGGGGCTCTGGCGAGTGAGCACGAGGGCACGTGCCCAGGCACTTCCCGCTGGCCTGAGCTCAGGACCCCCGTGAGGTGGCCTGGTGCTGTGGTCTTCCCTGTCCCCCAGGTGTGGCCTTGTCCTAGAGCCTTTGGCAGCTCCTGGAGAGGGTCAGGCAGTTGTGTGTTGGCCTTTGGTGGTCTCTGTGGAGCTGTATTTGGTGGGTGCCCCTGTCCCCTCACCATCTCCCCCTTCTCATCCCAGCAACACGTGCAGGATGGGCGGAAGGAAAACCTGGAAGGGTTTGTGAAGACCTTTGAAAAAGAGCTTCCACAGGAAGCTCACCCAGGAGTGTATGCCCTCGACTGTGAGATG
>NW_006399967.1:2908289-2917186 GCF_000299155.1 Elephantulus edwardii
CCCCAGGTTCTCCGGGGTGACTGAGGCTGACCTGGCAGACACAAGCATCACGCTGAGAGATGTGCAGGCCGTCCTACTGAGCATGCTCAGTGCGGACACCATCCTCATCGGGCACAGCCTGGAGAGTGACTTGCTGGCCCTCAAGGTACCTACTCCTCCCAGTGACCACTCTGAGCTGGAGGTCTGAAATGGGGGGTGGACAGTGATGGCCTTGCCGCCCTGCCAACAGCCACCTCCCGCCCACAGGTTATCCACAGCACAGTGGTGGACACGGCCGTGCTGTTCCCACACCGCCTCGGCCTCCCCTACAAGCGCTCCCTCCGGAACCTCATGGCTGACTACCTCAGACAGATCATCCAGGACAACGGTGAGCCCCAGTGTCAGTGACACTCCCCTCCCTGTGTCCACACTGCCCCAGTGACATTGACATCCCCACCCCCTCCCCATTGTGGGCCCTATGAGCCTCGATAGCTAGTGATAGCACTTCCCTGTGTCCCCGCCGTGCCTGCAACAGTGACCCGCCCCTGTCCCCCCAGTGTCTGCAGTGTTGACCCCCACTGTGTCTGCACACTGACCCCCCCGTGTCCTTTGTCTGCACACTGACCCCCCGTGTCCTCACTGTGTCTGCACACTGACCCCCCGTGTCCCCACTGTGTCTGCACACTGACCCCCCCGTGTCCTGTGTCTGCACACTGACCCCCCCGTGTCCTGTGTCTGCACACTGACCCCTCCGTGTCCTCACTGTGTCTGCAACAGTGAACTGCCCCGTGTCCCTACTGCATGCTCTGTGAGCCCCAGCAACTGGCAACACCCCTGTGTCCCTACTGTGCCAGCAACCGTGACCCTACCCACCATGTCCCCACTGCGTCTCCTATGAACCCAACAGTCAGTGACACCCCCCACGTGTCCCCCCAGTGGACGGGCACAGCTCCAGCGAGGATGCCAGCGCTTGCATGAATCTGATGATCTGGAAGATCCGTGAAGACGCCAAGACCAAGCGATGAGCCCGCACACCCGCCTGCCCCGGCCTCGTCCCAGCCCAGCCTCCTTCCAACAGTGCAATAAACCTCGAGTTACCCTGTCCGCCACCTCGCAAAAGCTGCGGGATGCCACGGCCCAGCCAGTCTCCAGAGAACAGTGCCAGCCCTTCCTGCAGGGGCTGCTGCTCGCGGGAGGCCAGGACCACCACCCTCCTGCCCCCATCCCCGCCCCCTCCGAGCTGGGTCCTCATTCTGTGCCCACTGGGTAGCCCTAACCTGACTGTCCCTTTTTCTGTGATGCGGGGGGTGGGGGATGGCGGGCAGGTTTGCCGGGTTCATTTGAGACAGAGGTTGTCTTTTTTTTATTTTGTATTGTTATTTTTATTACTTTTAATTTAAATCTGATGATGACTTGCACAGTCCTTGTTCCTGTGCATGGAGGAGCAGCCTTCAGGGCCCTCCCTCCGGGGGTTGGTGGTGGGAGATGCCTGACAACCTAACCAGGGGCTGCAGTGCTTTAGCCACACCCCAAAGCTCTGCCTGCTGGGCTGGACGTCCTCAGATGGCCTAGGACCCTCCCCAGGTTTTGGGGGTAGGTGGATGCCTGTGCCCATGTTGCAGCCCACCTGGGCCCCCTTGTCGCCAACACCGTCTTCCACAGCCCTGCACCCCCACCCCCACCCCCTAACTGGGCTGTCCTGAAGACCACATCCCCTCCAGTGCTCTGTCATCCTCCCCAGGCAGGGACAGAATAAACATTTGTATGGATTTTAGAGTTCTGTGTGCTGTGGTTTTGGCATCTGTGCTGGGCTGGCCCCCAGGCCAGGGCTAACCTCACTATCCCCAGGGGCCGGGGCTCACTCGCGGTGTCCAGGCCTGAGTCGGCCCAGGGTACCCAGTCAGCAGGAGGGGTGGGATGTCCCTGCTGAAAGAGGAACAGTTAGGGTCCCCACCTCTTTCTCTGTTCACACGCACATCTCACAGTGCTGAACCCCAGGGTCAAAGCTGACAGACCGGAAGCTGAGTGTCAGGCTCCTGAAACTGGGCTCGAAGTTCCAGCCTTCTGATTAGCATTTGAGCACATCCAGGGACCCTGCTGGGGGGCGGGGGGGCGCAGTGTGTGAATGAAAGGGAGGCGTTCTGGCTGCAAAGACTCAGTCAAGGCCATGCCTTAGGGGTGCTGCACTGAGGGTCGCCCCTCTGGCCTGGTTAACCTCTCAGGTACCCCCAGGTCTGGTCTGGCCCCACTGCGGGCTCCATCCGTCTTGCCTGGTCCAGACCACCTACTGCAGACTCCGCCCAGTGCCAGAGCCCAGCCCCGTCTGGCCCCGCCTTTCCCGCAGCTCCGCCTCCAATCCAGGCACGCCCTTCCGTTGAGATCCGCCCCCCCCCGCCTTGGCCCCGCCCTCAGGGCCGACCCGTCTCCAATCCTGGCCTCATCCCCTCGCTGGGACCGCCCCTTCACGTAGATCCGCCTCCAGCTCTGGCCCCGCCCTCCGCCGAGACCCGCCTCCGACCTGGCCCCGCCCCCACCCCCACCCCGTGTGCTTTCCACCGGTCGACGCCGGGCCAACAGCCCCACCAGCGTGGCCGCCCTGGACACCTGCGGCCCAGCCCGGCCTGCGCAGGTGAGCCGCGGCCGGCCTGTCGCTGCGCTGCCTCTGGCCCCGCGCACCTTCTCTGGGCTCTGCTGGGGCTGAGTTGGCTGCCACGCCCCTGGGGGCTCTGGGAGGTGCCCTGGGCCCTCCGGGAAGACAGGAGGTTCTCGTGAGCTGGGGCGGGATGAGCAGAGGAAGGGTCGTGGGTGTATGGACCCTCGGACAAGCCCCGCACGCGGCTGGGCCCCTGAGCACGAGCCCAGCCGCGCTACCTGTGCTGCCTGCCCGGGGCATCGCTGTTGCTCTTCACTGAGTGGAGATGGTCTTGCCCAAGCCAGGGCCTCCCGCGAGGGACCTGGGCACCTGGGGACAGGATGACTCAGGCCCTGAGAAGTTAGGATTCAGCAGTGGCTCAACTGGAGAAGAGAGGAACTGGAGAGCTGCTTAGAATTGTAATGGGGGACCTCCCAGGTAGATGGGGTGTCCACAGGCAGCGCAGGACCCAGTCTGGAGAGTCAGAGACGTGTGAGCAGAGACCGGAAGGGTGAGAAGGCAGTGCCGGCAGGCATGGAGCCGAGAGCTTGGT
Organism: Elephantulus edwardii; assembly: GCF_000299155.1. Lineage (NCBI taxonomy): Eukaryota > Metazoa > Chordata > Mammalia > Macroscelidea > Macroscelididae > Elephantulus > Elephantulus edwardii. The sequence goes on from NW_006399967.1 coordinate 2,911,454, forward strand.
GGGGCCGTGGGCAGAGTGGCCGGGGTGCTGAGGTTGTTGGAGGTGGTGGCCAAGGGTGGGGGTGCTGGGTGCAAAGAGAGCCTCCGAGGCCAAGGGAAGGATCCAGCATCTGAGAAAGCTGTGCAGCCGGTCTGCCCACAGCAGCTCAGTGGAGGGCCCCAAAGCAGTCTGATCTCCTCTGCATCCTGCAAGATTCGGTGCACAACCTGGGAGCCTCATGCAGTCAGCTAACAAACATCCCAGACACCCCTGTGCCGGTCCCGGGCTGATCCCTGTGGGGAGTGAGGCAGGGGGGCAGCAGAGAGGCCAGGGAGGAGGGCGTGGGCCTCCAGAAGCAGATACTGGGGGTCCAAGCCTTAGGGTGGCCATGGGGTGGGGAACAGGGGGCACGGTGAAGGACAACTGATAGCTGACGTGAGGGGCAGTCCCTGGATGCCAGTGGCTGGCATGGGTACCTGGGCCTATTGCAGTTTTGGGATCATGGTGGGGCTAAAGGTAGACACTGGCAGCATCAGATTAGAAGGGTTTGGGGCTCAGCAGCTGACTCAGCCAGAGGGCAGGTGGATAGGAGAGGTGGTCAGAGCTGCCCAAAGCCACAGGGGTCACCAGAACCTCCCAATCTCTCTCCCTCACTAGTTCCACCTGGATGGCCAGTCTCAGCTACCAAGATGTTTTCAGAGAAGATGAGAACTCAGGTGCTTGTCCTGCGACTGGGTGGCAATGAGGCAGGGTCAGTAAAGGTATACTGCCAGGTGTGGCTCTTATCTCATCTGCATCCTGCAAGATTCGATGCACAAACTGGGAGCCTCATGCAGTCAGCTAACAAACATCCCAGACACTTCCCTGTGCCGGGTCCCGGGCTGATCCCTGTGGGAAGTGAGGCAAGAGGGGCAGCAGAGAAGCCAGGGAGGAGGGCGTGGGCCTGGGGCTGGGGCATCCTGGGGAGACACTGACCCCAGCACCTGAGGAGAACCTGCGACTCGCCTCATTTTGAGAGGTTTCAGTCCTCTAGCTGAGCAGTCCACTTGGAGTCTACGGGCTGCCGGCAGGTCCACAAGGATGGGGCCTGGCCCCTGGGCATGTGCCTTGGACACCTCCACACCCTGGGTCTGGAGGCAGTCTACCAGTCTGTCAGAGGGGCAGGCCTTAGCAGGTTATCTCAGTTGGTCTGAATGGCTGGCCACTCAGGTGGGAGAGGGTGGGCTGCAGCCAGTCCATCTGAGCATCCTGACGGCCCCCACCCTGTGTCCAGGTGGGAGGGGACAGGCTGCTGCCAGTCCATCTGAGCATCCTGCACCGTCCACACTCCCCGCCGTGGCAGCAGCCCCTCCACCTCTGTTCCGTTTGTTTACCTGTGCCTGCATACCTGGCTGTGAGATAGCTGGTCGATCCCAGCGCCTGGGACCCGAAGGGGCCCATTAACCCTCCCCCAGGGGCTCATTAGAGGGTGTTTGTGTCGGCCCCACCTCACCCCTTCTCTCCTCCTCTCACAGAGTTCACCTGGGAGGTGAAGGCCAACAACCCGCACTACCACGGGCAGTTCAAGGAGAAAGTCTTCCTGTGCTGCAAAAGGAACAAGTACAAGGTGGGCGCGGCCGGCCTGCTGCCCAGAGTGGCCTGCGGGGGTCTGTGCGCCCCAGAGCCCAGCCCCTCCACGGCTCCTGCCTAAGCTGGGATCCCTCCTCCTGCCCCTGCTCCCTCTTCCGCCTTCTTTCCCTCCTCTCCCCCCCTTCCCCCCTGTCTCTCTCTTCCTCTGTCTCCTCTCCCACCTGCTCCTCCTCTCCCCCCTTTCTCTGCCTTCTTGGCCACCCTCTCCTTCGCCTCTTGCCCCTCACCCCCACCGGCCCCCCACCCCCATGCTGCCCGGATCCACCTGGCTCACTGTCTGGTCTGCTGTTCTGAGCTCCAGCTCGTGTTTTCTTAGTGTCATTTCCCTCTGGTCACTGTCCCCTCAGCTCAGGGCCTCGCTGCTCAGGTCTTGACCATCTACTCTGCCCTCCTCCCTCATACATGAGAGCAGCTTCGTCCACATCCTGTAGAATACCAGCCGCCCTTCGGGCACCACCTCCCGCCCCCTGTGTGCAGGAGGTGCTCATCCCGGGGGTAGGGGGCTTTGCCCACCGTGCATGCTGAGCCCATTGTGGGAGTGAGGCCTGTATTCAGCAGGTGCTCACAGAATACCGCCTTGGGGCCTGATGGATTCTGGCTCCGTAAGAGCGTCCGTGGGGGAAGCGAGTATGGGAGGCTCGGGGGGGCAGGGCGTGCAGGGAGCCCCCTGGCCTGGGACGTGCCCCCTTGCCAGCTGTTTGGGCCGGGTGACTTTCATTCTAGAACAACATCATTCGTACAACCAAGTACAACCTCTTCACCTTCCTGCCTCTGAACCTGTTCGAACAGTTCCACCGAGTGTCCAACCTCTACTTCCTCTTAATCATCATCCTGCAGGTGAGGTGGGGGCAGCCCTAGGGTCCACCTCAGATCTGGGGAGCAACCCTTCAGGACCAGCTTGAGGTCAGGGGACACCTCAGGGCCAGCCTGGGGGGGGCAGCCTGAAGACCAGGTTAGGGGAAAAGGGCTGCTCCAGGACCTCCCTGTGGTTTAGGGCTGCCTGGAGGTAGGTGATGCCCGAGGGTCAACCCCAGGGCTGGCCGCGGGCTCAGGACCATCCTGGGGCCAGAGGGGGGCCAGGGCTATTTGTAGGACCAGCCTAGACACCCGGTGGCAGCTCAGAGCCAGCTTTGGGGCCCGTCTAGGGGCAAGGGCCAGCCTCCGTGGTCCCGTCCCTCTGCCCATCCTTGCCCTCTCTGGGGTTGGCAGCAGGAGAAGCTACCACCTCCAGGTTCCCTCCCCAAGTTCTGGACTTCCCCAGGGGCTGTCGGGGACCACCTACTAGGACCGCCCTGAAGGAGGACCCTCTTCTTTGGGCTCAGCACACAGAAGGGTCTCCATGTATGTTGACGAATCTGGAGAAGACACCCTGGGGGACTGGCCCCTCTACTACCTGACTAGTCTCAGAGGTCCCCAGGAAGGAGCCGCTGGGCCCCTGACCTGGGAACCCTATCAGGGATAGAGGCTGTTCCCACAGCCCCCCACCTAACCCAGCAACTGAGACTTTCCCTGCTATGGGTAAAAGGAGGCCGCTTTTCTCCATTAGCCCAAATACATGTGTTGAGCACCTACTGTGTACAGCTCAGATTCAGGGCGGCTGAATGTCTGGTGGGGGGAAAGGTCACTTCACTGAAGGACTATAAGGGGAGGGGAGGCGTGAGGCAACAAGCTGGAGCTGTGCTGCTGCCCGGAGGGGTCACCTGGGAGCAGGTTGAGGACGTAGTACCAGGTCTCGTGTGCGGAAATGGTCAGAGCAAGGCCTGGTGGTCAGTGGGTGGGTCACATGGCTACCGCTCCCAAGGGGAGGGGCGGAGCATAGTTAGGACTGGTGGGCGAGTAAGGCGTGGTGGTCAGGGGACTCCCCCAGAGGGCTTTGGAGTGACTGCCCGTTTACGGCAGAGCATCCCCGAGATCTCCACGCTGCCCTGGTTCATACTCTTCACCCCGCTGGTCTGCCTGCTTGTGATCCGTGCGGTCCGCGACCTGGTGGATGACATCGTGAGCCACAGGGGCTGGTGTGGAGTGGGGAAAGGCGTGTGTGGGCGTGGTCAGGGAGGTCGGGGCGTGGTCATGGAGGTTCGGGGCGTGGCTATGTGGACAGGGGCGTGGCTGGTGTGGAGGGGAAGAGCGTGGAGGGGCATGGTCAGGGTGGTTGGGCGTGGTCATGTAGACAGGGGCGTGCCCGGTGGGGCGTGGCCAGGGAGGTTGGGGTGTGGCCCAGAGCCAGGAGGGGCGTGGTGAGGGGGGTCGGGGCGTGGCCTGGAGTGTGGATGGGCGTGTCAGGAAGGCGGGGCGCAATGGGCGTGGTCATGGGTGTTGGGGCGTGACCTGGAGCATGGAGGGACAGTGGTGGGTAGATGGGGGCGTGGCTGAGAGCATAGTTGCGGTGTGGTTAGTGTTGTGGCCTGAAAGGGAGACCATTCTCCACCCAGGGACGTCATCGGAGTGACACTGCCATCAACAACAGACCCTGCCAGGTCCTGGTGAGAAAGAGGTGAGGCCACCTTTTATCTCCAGAAACACTGGCTGACTCCAGTGTAAGACCCAGATGGCGTTTACTAGGCACTGCCTATCTACAGCCATGTCATGGAGGTGGAGAGGCCAAGGGTTGGATTCTTAACCCTTGAGAGACTTGGAGTTCAGCTGTGCGGGGAGGACCTGGACTTGAGACCCTGGGGATCCCTTACAGGACTGAGGAAGGAGAGATGTCCGAGTAGCTTCCTAGGGAGGCAGAGTGGAGTCAAGGAAGGCTGGGGGAGCGGAGGCCTGCGGGTGGCCACGCACCACCCTCCCAACCTGCTTCTCTAGTCTGTTAGTGCATCGATCCACCTGACATCCATCCACCTGTCCATTGTGCATTCACCACCCATCCATCCACCATCCATTTAGCCATCCTTTCATTCCTTGTTCAGCTAGTCCTTCGTTATCGACTCTTCTGTCACCCACCAAGCCATCTGTCCATCTACCATCTGTGTAGTCGTACATTCATCATCTGTCACTATCCGCCCATCCATTATCTATCAGTCCCTCCATCTATCTCCCTACTATCCATCTGTCCATCCACTCTCCATTAACCCACCACCCATTCCTCTTCCGTCCCTTCTCCCTCCCTCCAGCCATCTATCCACTTACCACCCATCTATCTACTAATTCACCATCTATCTATCCATCCACGATCTACTCAGCCTTCACTCACCAACCAGTCCGTCCATCCACTCTCCATCTACCCATCTCTCATCTCTCTGTCCACTATCTAGCCATCCGTCCATCTATCCACCTGTCCACCTTTTATTACCCACCCATCACTCCCCCATTCATCCACTTACCGTCTGCTCATTAATCATCTGTCTGTCCATCCGCCTACCATCCATTTATCCATTCATTAATCTATCATGCATCATCCACTTACCTATCACCCATCCATCCATCCATCCATCCATCCATCCATCCATCCATCCACTTACCATCCAACTGTCCATTCATCCACCATCTGTTTGTCCAGCCGTCTGCCACCCACTCATCTATCACCTCTCCACATCTGTCCATCCATCGATCAATCTGTTAATCATTATTCATTCATCCATGATTTCATCATCATTCGTACAGCTACTCTCTATCCACTCACCCACCATCCACTGCTCCCCATTTTGTGTCCCTCCATCCATCTTTGCATACGCTAGGTACCCATCATTTGTTCCTTCATTCACCTGTCGGTCCACCACACTTCCTCTGTTCCTCATGCTCCCAGTCATGCTCCATCCATCCGTTTGGTCTGTCCATGTACCATCCATTTGTCCCTTTATCACCTATCCTTTCCTCTATCCACCATCTATTATCTGTCCATCCATCCACTTACCCGTCCATCTTTCCATCCTTCCATCCCTCCCTCCATCCCTCCAGCCATCCAGCCATCATCTACCCCTCCACCCATGTTTCCATCCATCATTCACCCAGCTGTCTGTCCATCCATCCATCCATCCATCCATCCACCCATCCATCCATCCGTTCCTTCATTCCTTCATCCATCCAACCATCCATCATCTATCCCTCCACCCACCTGTGTATCCATCCATCGTTCACCCAGCTGTCCGTCCGTCCATCCATCCATCCATCCATCCATCCATC
>NW_006399967.1:2917371-2919029 GCF_000299155.1 Elephantulus edwardii
TCCATCCATCCATCCATCCATCCACCCATCCATTCCTTCATTCCTTCATCCATCCAACCATCCATCATCTATCCCTCCACCCACCTGTGTATCCATCCATTGTTCACCCAGCTGTCTGTCTGTCCATACATCCATCCGTCTGTCCATCCATCCAACCATCCATCCCTCCCTCCCTCCCTCCATCCATCCATCCATCCATCATCTATCCTTCCACCCACCCATGCATCTATCATTCATCCACCCAGCTGTTCAGCCATCCATTCTTCTGTCTGTCCGACCATCCATTTGGGTTGGGCCTGTTTGGGGTCATAGCAGGATCCCCCTTGTGCTTCCTCCCTCCCCACCCAGGTTCCTGTGGAGGAAGTGGAAGGACCTTTGTGTGGGAGACGTGGTGTGTCTGCACAAGGACAGCATCGTCCCGGTGAGCAGGGCGGCCCCGGGGAGGACACTCGCATCCAGTGCGCCCGGCCTGCTGTGACAGGGGTGTTGTTTCTCTCACCTCCCTGTCCCCTCACCCCAGGCCGACATGCTCCTCTTGGCCAGCACTGAGCCCAGTAGCCTGTGCTACGTGGAGACAGCGGACATCGACGGGTAAGAGCTGGGAGCTGGGGGGCCCAGGGGTGTGGGCAGAAGCCCTCTTTCTTGGGCCAAGGAGGTAACTGGCCAAAGTGACTGAGATGTTTGGTCACTCCCTTGAGAGCGATTCTGGGGCCTGCAAGGCGCAGCAGTCTCAGGTGGAGGACATCGTTAGTACTGCAGACTGAAAGGTTGGAAGTTTGAATCCACCTAGAGGCATCTTGAAAGAAAGTCTCAGGCACTCCCTCCTGAAAAGCCAGCCGCTGAAAGCCTGCTAACTGGCACAGGGCAGCTCTGGCGTGCCCCGGGCTGGACGGGACTGGGATTGAGGCTCAACTCTGTGCAAACTTGGTGTATTTGGTATTTATTTGCTTTTTATGGGTTTTGTTTTACTGGTTGCCTTTCCAGACAGCAGCAGCAGAGGGGTGGGAGACGGCCCAAGTGACCAAGAATGATAGAGACACACAGCGTGGCCTGTCCATGGTGCCATGTCACTCAGCCACACAGCAGCTGTGGCTCAGCGAGTGTGTCAGTGGGAGAAGCCGGGCCCGCGGGCCCGGTGTGGGGAGAGCAGGCCAGGCAAAGCCGCAGAGGCCGGCAGTGGACAGAGGGCCGGGACCGCGGCTCCCCAGGAAGATGGGAGGATTTGGGACTAGGTGTTGGTGGTGAAGGCCCAGCGTAGTGATGTATCGTTAATTAGGCACCGAGGCAGGGCTGCCAGGCAGTGTCTTTGTTCTGCTTTGTGTCTTTACGACTCGGGTGCCTGCAGCTGTAGGCATGGGTGTGTCGGAGATGGTGAGTGTGGCACAGGCTCCGGCCTGTTGTCTCAAGGGTCACTAGGCGTGTGTCGGAGACGGTGAGTGTAGGACAGTTGTCCTGAGGGTCACTACGAGCTGTCCTCAACTTGATGGCACCTGATGACGATAACCCCACCCCTAAAGACCCAGGCGTTTAGACAGGTGATGCTGACAGGTGAAGCAGAGGAGTGGCCTGCCTGCAGGTTGCCTCAGGACCGCAGGTCTGGTCCCCGCACACTCCCAAAGCCAAGACGGCACTGGAGCCAGCCGGCCGGTGTTTCGGTT
>NW_006399967.1:2920388-2932569 GCF_000299155.1 Elephantulus edwardii
TGGGGTGAGATGATATCTCATAGTTGTTTTGATTTGCATCTCTCTTAGAGCTAGGGATTTTGAACATTTCTTCATGTGCTTGTTAGCCATCTGAATGTCTTCTTTAGTGAAAAGGTCAGTCCTGTTTTGTAACAGAGGCACAATGCAGTATTTGTCCTTTGTGACTGAGACATTTCACTCAGCATACTGTCCTTCAGGGTCACCCATTTTGAATAATTTTTCTTGATTTCCTTGTTTTTCAGTGCAGCATAGTATTACATTGTGTGAATATAATATCATAGCTTCTCTATCCATTCGTTTGTTGATAGACACATAGCTTGTTTCCCAGCTCTTTGCTATTGTAAACAAAGCCGCAAGAAAAACATGGGTGTGCAAATATCTGCTTGGGTGGCAGTTATGGTCTCTTTGGGGTATATCCTCAGTAGTGGAATTGCTGGGTCAAATGGTACTTCTATTTCCAACTTTTTGAGAAGGCGCCACACTGCCTTCCACAGTGACTACACCTAGACTGTCGTTTCTTAATGGAATCCTGGTGGAATAGTGAGTGATGTATGCAACCCGCAAGACCAGAGGTTCAAATCCACCAGCCACGCAGTGAGAGGAGGATGGGCAGTGTCCTCCCATAGAAGCCCACGGCCTGAGATGGCCTAGAGGGGCCACAGGGGCTCAGTCCCACCTCCACAACAGTGTGCTCTTCTGTTTCTGGAGGTTTTGGGGCACTAGTCTTATTAAATGTACATTCCCATCACGAAAAAGCTTGACCTGTCACCAGGAATGTCCACAGTTCAGAACAGGAGGCATTAGAAGTGGGGCTGCCACAGGCCAGCAGTTTGTGAAGAGGCAATGCCTGCCAGGTGCCACCTGCTAGGTGCTGCGCAGAACCGATGTGGGCGTGGGCTCCGCCCGAGTCTTCTCGGTGAGACGCCCCAGGGGCTCTGGAACGGTCACCGGGTCACCCCCATTTCTTCTGCTCCTCATCACCAGGGAGACCAACCTGAAGTTCAGGCAAGCCTTGTCCATCACCCACCATGAGCTGACCACTGTGAGGAGCATGTCCACCTTCCAAGGTGAGAGGTGCGGGGCAGGGCACCCCTTCCAGCCTCAGTGACCTCATCTGAAAAATGAGGATTTGGTGATGATCTGTTCCGGTGAAGATCGCAGCCAGACCACCACTGACCACTCAGCTTGGGCCCACAGGAGGTCCTGGACAGGGTGGGCACAAAATCAGTCCCATAAAAAAGACCAGTCACTGATCTGGAGACGGACAACAGGTAGGCCTGCAAAGTGACCGGTAACCCCCCCGTGAGCACCGCACCTCCCAGAACCAGCAGCCGCACGAGGACGGGCAGCGTTGCCCGAGCCGAACAGGACAGGGTGGGGACGGGGTGGGCAGAGACAGGGAAGCTAAGGAGGAGAAGGACGTGTGCCGTTAGGGGGCGATGACCGCAGAGCACGTGGGTGTCCGACAGGGAACAGGCGTCCCGCAGTGGTGAAGCTTTCTGGGGGGCATGGCTCGCTTGGTGGGGATAGGCTCACGGTGGTTCCCAAGGGGACTCTGCTCCGGCCAGGCATTCAGCTGGGTGGGGGTGTGAGGAGCCCACCTGGTTAGAGGAGACGTGAGTCTGGGAAAAGGCGTCCTGGTGGAGGGAACAGCATACTTGGAGTCCTGAGGCCGTGGCGCTAGCCTGGAGGATTGCACGGGGGGCCGCCCCAGGGTACTCTTGGAAGTATCAGCGGAGCTGGTGGGGTGGGGCGTCCATAGGTGGACAGGAGCTTGGTGCGAGAGGGGCGTCAGGGAGCCCGGGGAGGAGGCTGGAGGCCAGCCGTGCTTATGGTCTGATGGCTGCCTGGTCTCCTCCAGGGAAGGTGGTGTGTGAGAAGCCCAACAGCCGGATGCACACCTTTGTGGGGCGCCTGGAGTGGAAGGGTGAGAAGTACCCCCTCAACAGCGGCAACATCCTCCTGCGAGGCTTCAAGATTCGTAACACGCACACCTGCTACGGGCTGGTCATCTACGCCGGTACTGCCCATCGGGCCCCAGGCACTGCCCCGCGGGCCCCAGGCGCTGCCCCTCACGCCCCAGGCGCTGCCCCTCGCGCCCCAGGCACAGGTTGCTGTGTGGGAAGGTGGGAGGACCCCAGGCTGCTGGCGAGAAGCTTCAAAGACCAGCCCTGGCAACATGAGGTTTCTGATTTGGCTTCTCTGGGCTCCAAGCTCTGAAAATGTTGCCCCAGCACCCGTGGTTTGGCTGGAAAAAGTGGGTAAATAGCAGGATGGGCAGGTGTGTGGGTGGATGGACGAAGAGTGGATGTGTGGTTAAGTGTAAGAGTAAAGCTAATAGATGGACAGATTGATGGAAGATGGAGGTGAAGTTCATGAGTGGGCTGCATGGTGGGTGGGTGGGTAAACGGGCTGGATGGTGGGTGGATGGGTGAATGTGTAGACAGGTGGGTGGCTCGATGGGGTCAGTGGATGAAGGATTAGCAGGTGGAGAGATGAACGGATGGATATGTGAGTGGATGAGTGGAAGGATGGACACGGGTGGGTGGATGGAGGATAAGTGGGTGGAAAGACAGATGGACGGGTGGATGGGGATGAATGGATGGAAAGCAGAGTGGATAAGTGAATGGATAGAATGACGGGTGGGTGGATGGATGGAGGATGGGCAGATGGGTATGCCTGGTGGTGGATGGAGAATTGATGGCTGGCTGGACAGACGGTGGACAGGTGGGTGGACGGAGAATGAGTGGGTGGGATGATGGAGGGGGGGGTGGATGAGTAGATAGATGGATAGTTGGAAGGAAGAAGTTGCATGGGTGGAAGCATATATGATGGACAGGAGGAAGGTTGTGTCAGTAGAAAGGCTGGACCGATAGGTCACTGGGCAGAGGACAAGGCGGGGAGGGGTGGTGGGCAGACATGTGCAAGGTTGGGTGGACGGTGCTCTGAATGTGAAGAGCTCGGGGTCTGTCTTGTGACCGAGGGACAGAAGGCCCTCTGGTCCACGCCCTGGGCCCAGTGCAGGCGGCTAGTGCACGTCCCCCGGGACTTTCCAGGCATTTAGACAGGGCAACAAAGAAGACAGGCCAGGTTCCCGGAGTGCCCGGTGCCCACGAGGCCACCACGTCCCATGCCCCCCTGCCACCTGGCCCTGCAAGGGGTTTTTTCTTTTTAATTTTTTTCCTGTGCAGGTTTTGACACGAAGATCATGAAGAACTGTGGCAAGATCCAAATGAAAAGGACAAAGCTGGACCACCTGATGAACAAGCTGGTGATCCTGGTGAGCCCCAGGCGCGGGCGCGAGGACCCGACCACCGTCTGCCCTGAGCGGGCACCCACCAAACCCAGCGCCACCCTGCCCCTCCTTGACACAATCGCAGCCCTGATCCTGAGGTCCAGAGACGCTAAAAAAAAAAAATTCTGACTACCGCCACCCCTCCCTCCGCCACCGCCACCCCTCTGCCAGCTCCCTCTGCCAGTGGAGGTTTGGAGGTCACTGTGATGCTGAGAGCAGCCCCAGTGCCCGTGTTTGCCAGGAGAGACTAGGAAGAGAGGCCTGGCTATCAACATCTAAAATCCAGCCAGCAAAATCCCTGAGCATCCCAGCAGGTCAGCCGACAGTGACCCCTGCAGGACTGGGCCACTCTGTTCTGTGACCCTGAGGCTTGCCCAGCCTGGGGTCCACTTGACAAACGTTTGTCTGGGAGCCCTCTTTTAAAATATTGTGGTTGTAGTAGGGAGCTATGGTGGCCTAGTAACAAGAAGGCATGCAGTTCAAGGCCACCAGCTGCTCTGTGGGAGAAGGATGGGCAGTTAACACCTGCCTCTGAAAACCCACCAGAGGGTCCGCTGTGGGTCAGTTCCAATGGTACACAACAACAACAACAACAACAACAGCAGCAGTTGTCAGGTGCTGCTGGGCCAGCCCCCCGGAGCCTTGCCCTGTGCTGGCCTCACTGTCTCCACGTGCTCAAGCCTCTCGTTACAGTCACTGAGCCGTCCAACAGTTTTTTCAAAAAAGTACCATCTTTTAAGAGAGCTCTGGTGGCCTAGTGGCAAGAAGCTGCAACTACAATCCCAGAGGTGCACGGTTCAAATCCACCAGATGCTCTGCCGGGGAAGGAGGGACAATCTCCTCCTGTACCAGTCAGATCTGATTTGACGGTACACTCACACAAAAATAATAAAATAAAATAAATAAAATAAAATACAAATTTTTTAAAAAGTACCATCTTTTAAGGGAGCTCTGGTGGCCTAGAGGCACAAAGCTGCGCTGCAATCCCGAAGGCATGTGGTTCAAATCCACCAGCTGCTCCACTGGGGAAGGAGGGGCAATGTCTTCCTGTGCCTGTTGGATCCGATTCCACGGTACACAGCAAGAAAAACCAAACGCCACTATCGGGTTTTTTTGGTGTGTTTTTCTTAATATTTTTAATTATTTTTTTATTAATTTTAATGAACATTTACAGAGATTTTGGATTTCCATTCATTCATTGTTGCACCCCACTATCTTTTTTATTTGTTGTTGCACATTTTCTCCCCCCCCACAGTGCACCCCTTGTTCCAGATTGTTGCCGTACATATAATGCCTGATCATATATTCCTTTCAGCCAGTTCCCCTCCTCCGTTCTGTCGCAGTGTTCGTTATCTATCCACCCGTTCCCTGTTCCCCCCCAACCCCAACCCCCGTCTGTCCTACTCTTTAACAGCGGTGTTACGCAGTATTTGTCCTTTTGTGACTGAGATATTTCACTCAGCATACTGCCTTCCCGGCTCCCCCATGTTGTGTGAAGTTTTACAAATTCATTGCTTTTCAGAGCTGCATACTGTCCCATGGTGCACTGCACTGTAACTCTTCTATCCATCTGTTTGTAGATGGGCAGTCCCTCATTTTTAAATTCTTGACATTATCTAAGTAGATTTATAAGCCACCAAGCCCGGCAGAGACCCTGGAAGTTCTGCTCTTGGGGCTCCAGGCTTCTCTTCCCCACATTTTTTGGGGGGAGGCATGGACTGTTGAGGGGGCCTCCCATCTTCTCGAGCGCCCACCTCCCATTCCTGGGGTGTCTGTGTGGCCCTGCCACCTCACCTGCCACTTCTCCCCGCAGATCTTCCTCTTCCTGGTGCTGGCCGCCTTGGCCTTGACCGTAGGCTTCAGGTACAAGATGGAAGAATTCGTAAGCAAACACCACTACCTGTGGGGCAGCTACCAGAGTGTAACATCCTGTGACAGCGTCCTCAACTTCCTGGGCTTCCTGATCCTCCTCAGTGTTATGTTACCCATGGCCATGTTTATCATGTGAGGACCCGGCCGGGGGGCGGGGAGGGCCCGGCCACTGAGACCCCTGGAGCGCGGTCCTCTGACACGTTCGGGGCCGCCAGGCAGCAGCGTTCACGCCCAGCAGAGAACGCTGACCCCAGCAGGCTGCCCACCCACAGGCCATGGGACCCCGTGGATAAAGGCCTGGGGTCTCATTCCAGGGCCTGGGAGCCTCAGGGAGCCGGCTTCTCCCCTGATGCAGCTGGGGCTGCCGTGAGGTTGAGGGTTTGGGGTTTTTGTTTGTTTGGTGTTTGGGCCGGCCTGGGAGGCAGTGGGAAGGGGCCTGCGGGCCCAGCTTTATCTGGTTTCCTGCCTCGCAGAGCCGAGTTCATCTACCTCGGGAACAGCGTCTTCATCAACTGGGACAAGGAGATGTACTACGAGCCGACGGACATGCCGGCCAAGGCCCGCAGCACCAGCCTCAATGACCACCTGGGCCAGGTGGAGTTCGTCTTCTCAGACAAGACGGGCACGCTCACTCAGAACATCATGGCCTTCAAGAAATGCTGCATCGACGGCTACATCTACGGTGGGCCGCCCTGCCCCACGCGCCCCCAGCCCGCCTCCCAGCCCAGCACCCCACGTCACCGAGCACAGGCGCCCACAGCAGCCCCCAGAGTGCAGGGCAGCGCCTGACCGTGCACCACGTCTGTCTGCAAGGTGTGCACGTGCACATCTGCCTTCAGGAAGGCAAAGTTCGTCTCTGAGGACGACACACAGGGCGCAGTTTTGTGCATCCAGGGCGTTAACTAACTCGTAACATGGTCCCACGGTAACAGTAGCAGCTGGGTTCCAGCCAAGGTGGCATCGCCGTAAACCACCGCAGGCCCCTGGAACTGGCACTACAGGAAGCTTGACGGCCGCTCTGTAAGTCACACGTCCTGGCAGGTGGACTGCTGAGGACCTCGCCCTGGGGCGTGATGGTTAAGCCCTCGGCTTCCAACCAAAATGTGAGTGGTTGAAAGTTATCCAGCAGCCAGTCAGGGGAGAACCCTCGGGGCCTGCTCGCTTAAAGCCTGTCCGGCGCCAGTGTCTTCCCTGAATGCCCTGGGAGAGTCAGCTATGACAGCCCTGGCCGGCGGTCCCACCGCAGCCCTGCCCAGCTCTGCGTAGGCCCCACCCAGCCTCCCGGGCTTCATCCATAGGGGTTTCCCAGGGAGCGATAGGCCGCCTGCTTCCCCGTCTGTGTCTGGACGCTGCCCTGGAAGCTGCCCCGTTGTTACCTGGATTTCCAGTGATTCTGCTCCCAGCTTCGCAGTACATACACAGAACCCCAGGGCGGGGTCCTGCCCGCACGTGTCCCCCCTCAGAACATACAGAGCCCCAGGGCGGGGTCCTGCCCGCACGTGTCCCCCCTCAGAACATACACATCGAGAGACCAGGGAGGGGTCCTGCCCTGATCCACGAGGCATAGGCTCTGAGACACCCACAGCTCGCTCTCTGGGAGTACAGCTGCGGGGAAGGTCAGAACTAGCGACATTTTGATGAGGAACCTGTCAAAAACCCATTAACAAGGGAGCTCTGGCGGCCTAGTGGCAAGAAGCTACGCTGCAATCCGAAGGCATGTGGTTCGAATCCACCAGATGCCCTGCTGGAGAAGGAGGGGCAATGTCCTCCTGTGCCAGTTGGATCCAATTAGATGGTACACAACAAGAAAAAAAAAACAAACAACCACAACACCAAACCAATAGCAACAAAACCCATTTACACCCTCCGGGAAATGTGATTCACCACTGCTGGCCCTGTGCTGACCACTTGGACTCTGTTTGGACCACGCCGGTCTGCGGTGTGGCTCGGAGGCAGCCGTGGCACGCTCCAAGGGCATCGTGTCTTTGTGGGTCTTCCTTACTCATTGGCCAGCGCTCAGATGCATGGACAGCAGTGGAAAAGACCATGGCTTGGCTCAGGTGCACCTTAGTCCCTAAGCTGACATCCTGCTCGTTTGCATTGTGCAGGGACCCTGGGCAGCAGGTCTCCCTCGGGCCACACACCCTTCGGTGGATGACCAGGTTCAGGTCTATGGTTGATAGGGTCACTGTGGGTCACACTGCACAGCACCTAACAACAACGTCGACACACCTGGTCCCTCGGCTGCTGCTCCGGCTGTTAATTGTGGTTCAGGCCAAATGGTGCCCCTGGGGCGTCCGTCTCTTGTCCACCTGTCATGCTGTATGTCCGTCAGGCAGCAAGGATTTGTGTTTTCTTGACGTTGAGGCTTTGATCTTCGTAAGTGCTCACGTCGCGTGCACTGTCGGAGGCAGTGAAGGTGGCCTTCAGGTGGCCTGTGGGCAGTTCCGCTCTGTCACTGGTGCCGCGGAGCCACGTTCTCGAAGGGCCCCTTGAGGGGGGTCACCTCACAGTGAGAGTCTCCCCTGGGGACGCGGCCCCATCTTGCTCCCTCGGTGCATTGGGCCCTCCGCTCAGGAGGGGTTGGGGGCGGGGCTGCAGGACAGCGAGGGGCCGGGAGAGCTCAGCCTGACTCTATCCCCCCCACCCCCAGGTTCTGAGGACAAGGACACAGACTCAGAGGTGAGCCCTGGCCTGCTGCCCCGAGGGGTTGGGGTGGTGGGACCCTAACAGAGCTGGCCTGTCCCCTCCGCTCCCTAGGACAACCCTTACCAGTGGAACAAGTATGCCGACAGGAAGCTCCTGTTCCACAACGCAGCGCTGCTGGCCACCGTCAGGGCCGACGAGAGTCCGGCAATGCGGGAGTTCTGGCGTCTGCTGGCCCTGTGTCACACGGTGATGGTGCAGGAGCAGGACAGTGAGTGTCCGACTCACGGGGACGGGCCGGTGTCCTCCCCAAGTCACAGGGCGATGCTGGTGGACGTGTCCTCTCTCGGGTCACACGGTGATGGTGGTGGACAGTCCCGGTATCCTCTCCTGAGTCACACAGCGATGGTGCAAGAGCAGGACAGTGAGTGTCCCTGTCACAGTGGACAGCCTGGTGTCCTCTGAGTCAGGGTGATGGTGGTGGACGTGTCCTCCCTCGGGTTGTACGGCAATGGTGGTGGACAGTCCCAATGTCCTCCCCTGAGTAAGACTGTGATGGCCCAGGACAGAGTGTCCCCATTGTAGGCCAGTGACCCCTGGCAGTCCAGTCTGCCTCAGGCCTGGGAGCTTCTCAGGGCTCTCACTGGCAGGTCGTTGGTTGGGATCCTTTCAGGGATGCCTCAGAAGAAAGGCCTGGCAGTCTGCTTCCCAGCAGTCAATCCCTGACTCTGTGGACCCTGTGGAGCACAGGTGTGACCTGGCACAGGTGTGGACTCTCTGGAGCACAGGTGTGACCTGGCACAGGTGTGGACCCTGCGGAGCACAGGTGTGGACCCTGTGGGGCACAGGTGTGACCTGGCACAGGTGTGGACCCTGTGGAGCTCAGGTGTGACCTGGCACAGGTGTAGACTCTGTGGAGCACAGGTGTGACCTGGCACAGGTGTGGACCCTGCGGGACACAGGTGTGGCCTGGTACAGTATGATCTGGCATAGATGTAACCCGGCACAGGTGTGGACCCTGTAGAACAAGTGTGACCTGCCACGGTGTGAACCTTGTGGAGCAGAGGTGTAGACCCCATGGAGCACAGGTGTGACCTGGCACAGGTGTAGACTCTGTGGAGCACAGGTGTGGACCTTGTGGAGCACAGGTGTGACCTGGTACAAATGTGACCTGGCACAGGTGTGGACTCTGTGGAGCACAGATGAGGACCCCCGTGGGGCACAGGTGTGACCTGGCACAAATGTGACCTGGCGCAGGTGTGGACCCTGCGGAGCACAGGTGTGGACACTGTGGAGCACAGGTGTGACCTGGCACAGGTGTGGACTCTCTGGAGCACAGGTGTGACCTGGCACAGATGTGGACCCTGCGGAGCACAGGTGTGGACCCTGTGGAGCACAGGTGTGGCCTGGCACAGTGTGATCTGGCATAGATGTAACCCAGCACAGGTGTGGACCCTGTAGAACAGGTGTGACCTGCCACGTTGTGAACCTTGTGGAGCAGAGGTGTAGACCCCGTGGAGCACAGGTGTGACCTGGTACAGGTGTGGACCCTGTGGAGCATGGGTGTGGCCTGGAGCACAGGTGTGGACTTCGTGGAGCGCAGGTGTGCAGAGATTCCCTCACCGGCCACCACACTCACCTTCAGAGCTGCTGCGGGCCTTGTCTGAGCCCCCGCTGCTGGTCATCAGCAGGGGTGTGGGTGTAGGCTCTGTCCCTGTGCAGAGCGGGGGTCAGTCTCTGAGCAGGAGGTGGGGAGGGCCGGTCCCTGAGAGGTTTATCACCAGGTGGTGGGGCAGGTGGTGCTGGCGGCTCAGGCATCTGCTGACGCGGCGGCCGAGCGACCTGGGGCTGCTGGGCTTCTCCTTGTAGAAGCTGTAGGTGACTGCGGGAGGGGGACCCCTAACCGGGCTCTGGGAGAGGCTCCCTCCTTGTCAGTGGCTCCATGGTGCCCCAGCACCCCCAGGTCCCCCCTTCTCTTTATGAAACACTACCCTTGTCTGCTGTGAGGGAGAGAGCCCTGACTCCCCCATCACGTTCACGGACGGGAGGCAGAGTTCTCCCGTCACAATTGTGGGGGCCCCGTCCAATCCACAGCAGGGTGCACGCACCCCCTTTACAGCGCTGCTAGGGCACCTCTGGGGCACAGTGTCCGTGGGACACCAGCTAACACGAAGACCAGCAGTTTGAACCCACTAGGAGAGAGTGGGGTGGCCTCCCCGTGGGCTTTACAGCCGCAGGAGCCCCGTGAGTGGCCAGCTTGGGGTTTGGGCCTAGGCTACGTGTCCGGGCAGGGGTGCCCTCAGGGTGGGGGCAGCCAGGCTGGCCACCATGCTCTGTGGTCCCCTCCTCACGCTCCAGACCAGCTCCTGTACCAGGCAGCATCGCCAGATGAGGAGGCGCTGGTCACAGCCGCCCGGAACTTCGGTTACGTGTTCCTGTCACGCACGCAGGACACCATCACACTGATGGAGCTGGGGCAGACTCGCGTCTACCAGGTGCTGGCCATGATGGACTTCAACAGCGTCCGGAAGCGCATGTCAGTGCTGGGTGAGCCCTGGGGCTGCGGGGAGCCCATGGGGTGGAGGGAGTGGTGCATACACAGGGAGGAGGGAGGGGTGCAGGGGGAGGAAGAAGAGGGGTTGAGGGAAGGAGGCAGTGGGGTGTCCGCAGGGAAGAGGGAGCAGAAAGCCCTCGGCCAGCCGGGCGTCTCCTGTCCCCTCCACAGTGCGAAACCCCGAGGGCTCCATCATCCTGTACACCAAGGGTGCAGACACGGTCATCTTTGAGCGGCTGTCCAAGAGAGACTTGACTGAGAAGGCCACAGAGGGGGCCCTGGCCGTGAGTCCCCTGGGGTCTGTGGCCAAGGGGAGAGACGTGGGCAGGCATGGGTGACAGTGGTGCAGTGGCTGGGGGGGGGTTGTGTACTGTGCACAGGCACCTCCCTTGTCCTCCATCCCGCCTGCCTGGGCACCACTGTGGAGCCACGTCGGACCCTTGACAGCCCACGGCCCCCCACCGGGTTTCTGAGGCCACAGATCCTGAAGAGGGTCTGGTGGATTCGAACTGCCCACCTTTTGGTTAGCATATAGGGCCGCTTGTCGTAACCCACTTCAGCACCCAGCTGTCCCAGATCTGGTTAAGCTCTCAGCTCTGCAGGATACAGGCCTCATGGTCTGTTCTTAAATGTGCCGGCTGAGAACTTCCCACAAGGCAGACCACCGTCCGATATCGCTGTGAGCTGGCATCAACTCCAGGGCGCCCAGCGGGGCCTCCCTAACACCTCCCTGGCCTGGCTTCGACCCTAGGACACCCAGTGGGGCCTCCCTAGTACTCCCCCATCTGGCATCACCCCTAGGGCACCCAATGGGGCCTCCCTAATACCCACCCTTGGCCTGGCATTGACTCCAGGGTGCCCTGAACACCCGCAGCCCCAAAGCTTTCCTGTATGTGGCTGAAGCCTCAGCCCACTTCTCCAGGGCTCTGCCCCCTCAGGGGAGCCAGGCCTGGGGTTGTCTGTAGGGTCAGGACAAAGGGGGAGACCACGACTGGAGGGCCACTTTCCTGAGGTCACAGAAATACACAGTGGGTCAGGGGCTCCTTCTTGTCCTCCAGCCCGCCTCTCAGTCCTGAGGCAGGTGGAGAGAGAGATGACCTGGGGTTGAGCGAGGGGGTGCCTTCAGGGCCCCAGACCGCATGGCCTGCTGCTCTGGACGGTAGTGTCCCGCTCAGGCACAGGCCTGGAGTTCCAGCCTAGGGCGCCTGAAGCCTTCTGGCTGCAGGGAGGACAGAGCTGGGGGCAGGTGGGAGTCGGGCTAGAGGCAGGAGCCAGGAAGGATCTGAACTGGGCATTGGGGCTGGAAGGTGAGGCTTCCCACACCTGGCCCAGGCCTTTGCTGAGGAGACCCTGCGGACGCTCTGTCTGGCCTACAAGGAGGTGGATGAGGGAGAGTACAAGGAATGGAGCCAGCGGCACATGGACGCCAGCCTCCTGCTGCACAGCCGGGCCCAGGCCCTGCACCAGGTGTACGAGGAGATGGAGCTCGACCTCCAGGTGGGTGTGTGATGGGCGCAGGTGAGCCCTGCACCAGGGGTGTGATGAGATGGGAGGTTTGGGAGCCCTGAGCAGGATCTGCAGCCTTGCAGGCCAGCAGGGTGCCTGTTCACACTCCCTCAGCTCTCCTCACACCCCACCCCATCTCTGCTCACACCCTCCCTCCCCAACCTGCTACCCGCTCCACTCACACCAGCCCCTAGCTCCGCTCATACAGCACCCCTCTGCTCACACTGGCCCCCCTCCGCTCACACCGGCTCCCAGCTCCGCTCACACCGGCCCCCAGCTCCGCTCACACCGGCCCCCCTCCGCTCACA
>NW_006399967.1:2933546-2943136 GCF_000299155.1 Elephantulus edwardii
GCCTCCGTTCACACCAGCCCCCAGCTCTGCTCACACTGGCCCCCGTCCG
The DNA here is from genome assembly GCF_000299155.1 of Elephantulus edwardii. Taxonomy (NCBI): domain Eukaryota; kingdom Metazoa; phylum Chordata; class Mammalia; order Macroscelidea; family Macroscelididae; genus Elephantulus; species Elephantulus edwardii. The sequence goes on from NW_006399967.1 coordinate 2,933,596, forward strand.
CTCACACCGGCCCCCCTCCGCTCACACCGTCCTCCCTCTCCAGCTCCTGGGAGCCACTGCCATTGAGGACAGGCTGCAGGACGGTGTCCCCGACACGATCAGTTGTCTCAAGAAGGGGAATATCAAAGTGTGGGTGCTGACGGGGGACAAGAAAGGTGGGTCATAGGCTACACTGTTGCCCCGCTTCTGTGCAGGGAGAGGGTTAGGGAGGAGCCCCGTCACCTGCCCGAGTCTGGCCAGCAGCTTAATCAATCTTCTGGGTTATGGGGCCCGAGTGACGCACCAGTTAAACACTGAGCTCGCTCGTGAAGGTGGCATTGGGATCACCAGGTTTCCGCGAGGCCATGGGCTGTGTCCACGCAGCAGAGGGGCCCTTGGGCAGCTCTGCCCCACACTCAGGGTGGGTGGGTCTCCAAGTGGACTCCACATAGGTCCCCAGTAGGAAGCCACATGAGACATGACAGCGTCAGTCCTCCGAGGTGACTGACCTCTGAGGGGACTGACCGCTGTGCCGCCTGACTGACTGTGGCTGACACAGTGACACCTTCAGAGTCAGGGGAGGGGCCTGGTGTGTGGGCTGAGCTGAGCTCTCTGACCCTCTGACCCTCTCCCTGGACCCTTCAATTCGCACACCAGGGGTACCCTAACTGCAGGTCCTCAGGCTGCTGGAAATTTGGAGTCAAGAAGGTTGCTGGGGAGGGACTCACCAGGGCTAAGTAAGGCCTAGGCACTGTGCCTTTTGGGGTCCCTTCCTCCCACAAAACATTCAAACCCCAAAGCCGCATGGTCAGAGGGACACGGAGGTCCTGCTGCGGCCATCCAGCACTGTAACTGGTGAGCGGAGGAGACAGTCTTTGTCCTGTGGACTTGCTTGTGGGTTCACACACTGACCGTTCGGTTAGAGGGGCACCACAAGAGTGTTAGGAAGGGGTGTGAGGCCCCGCGGTGCCCAGGAGGAGCGCGGTGCTGAGCGAGTAAGGAGCTGCACTGCCAACTCCAAGGCCAGCAGTTCAAATCCAAAGGAGAACGATGGGAAGTTTCCCCTTGAGAGATTTCTAGCCTCTGAAAACCCACTAGAGGGTCAGCTCTGGGTCGGTTCTGACTGGACCACCGTGAATTGTCTGGACTTGATGACTGAATTGTGTCAACGTTTTTCCTTTTGATTTTAAAATCATTTGAGGCATCTGAGGCCCAAGGCACAGTGCCCAGTGGTCAGTCAGTCCTGGGCAGGGACAGGACACGCTACTGTGACTGTCTGGGTCAGTGTCCCCCTCAGGATTCCACCCTGAGGGTGGTGGACCAGACTGGTGTGGCCAGAGGCCCGGGGGAGGAGGGCTGCGAGGAGCCTGGGCAGCGGGGCCGTGGACTGAGTGAGGCTGGTTTGCAGAGACTGCGGTCAACATCGCTTTTGCCTGCCGGCTGCTCTCAGAGGACATGATCATTTTGGAAGAGTCGGAAGTTATGTGAGCAGGGTGGGGGTGGGGATGCGTGGTGGGAGGAGGGGAGGGCAAGGCCAGGGGCACCCACAGCCTAAGGGGAGCCCCAGGGAGTCTGTGGAGCACCTGCAGTCTCCCCCTGGTGGGACCCTGAGGGTCTTTGTCCCGTGCCTGGGCTGCCGGTGTGACTGGCCCCCGCTGGTCCCCCAGGTCCATGCTACAGAACTACTGGGAGAGTAACAACAACCTTCAGGACGAGCAGAACCGGGGCCTGTCACATGCCAAGATGGCCATGGTCATCAGTGGGGACTTCCTGGTCAGTGCCACTGCCTCAGGGCTCGGGATAGAGGGGGAGCCCCATGACAGAGGGAGGGGTGGGGTGGGGGGGTACCCGGAACAGAGGACAAAGGGCCTCCCTGGAACCGCTGGGCAGGGTTGAGTGGTGGGCTCGCCCAGGGGTGGGAAGGAGTCCTGGAGGTTGACGGCTGGATGACCTCAGGGTCACTGAAGGTCCTCTAGTACCCACCACAAGACTTGGGCTCAAGGGGGCTGGAGCCAGGGAGGGGCACAGCCAGGGGGGCCTGGGGGGTGGTCGAGGCTGAGGACAGAGCGTGACAGGCCTCTGCTCCTGTGGGCAGGACCAGGTGATAACCCAGACCGAGGTGGACAAGAGCCACAATACGTCCTGGACCTTGTCATCAATTGTGCCCCACGGCGACGTGTGGAGGGAGCCAGAGCAGGGTGCCCGGCCACCCCTGCCACCGTTTCTGGCTCGCGCGTGGTGCTCAGTTTCGGCGTGGCTGGGGTGCACCTGGGGGCCCAGGTGGTCGCGGGAGGCCGAGTCCCGAGAGGGCAGCGAGGTGAGGTGGGAGCGGGCCTTCGTGGACTTGGCTGTGTGCTGCCAGGCGGTCATCTGCTACCGTGTGACGCCCAAGCAGAAAGCCTCAATCGTCACGATGGTCAAGAAACATAAGAAAGTCGTGACCTTGGCCATTGGGGACGGCGCCAATGACGTGAACATGATCAAGAGTGAGCATTACAGGGGAGGGGCGAGGGGTGGCCCTGGAGGGAGGGCGAGGGAGAGGTGGGCTGGGTGGGCCTGGGGGCGGGGGGGGGTGAGGGGCATAGGGAGGGCTGATCTGAGGGGCAAGGAGCGGGGGCTGGGGGCATGGAGAGGTGGCCCGAATGGTTCTGGTGGGCCAGGGTGTGTCATGGTGCCAATGACGTGAACATGACCGAGTGAGCATTACAGGGTGGGTGGTCCTGGAAAGAGGGCAGAGGGAGGGGTAATCCAGGCGGTCTGGGGGGGCAGCGCATGGGGGCTGAAAGAGGGGGGTCTGGGGTGGATGATCCTGGGCGTCCTGGGTCCTGGTAGTAGGGTGGAGGAGGAAGAGGTCAGTGGGGAGAATGTGGTCCAGGGTAGATGGGGGAGCCGTGGTCCTGGGGGGCTGAGGTGGAGGGATAGGGCCTGGTATGGTGATGAGGGGTAATGGGGGATCAGGGCCTTCCTGGGGCAGGGTGGTCAGGGGAGGTCGTGGTAGCACTGGGCCATTGTTGGGGAGGGGTATGAATGACGGCGTGTGGGGCCGTCTGGTGGTGGGGTGGCAGCGGGAATGGGGCAGCCTGGAACCCAAAGGGGACATTCCTGAGGGCTATGGAGAGGGTGGGGGACTGCAGATGAGATCCTGGGGCCATGGGGCAGTCCTGGGGAAGGGTGGTGCACATGCTTTGGAGAGTGGTCATTGGGTAGAGGGAACTGTGGGTCAGGGCTGGAAGGGGTTCAGAGAGGGTGAGTGAGCAGAGGGGCCCGTGGGTGTGAACTCGGGCGGTTGGGCAGTGGGCAGAGGGGATCATGGCGGGAACTGGGAGGGTGGGTCAGTGGACAGAGAAGACTGTGGGTGGGAACTAGGGGACTTTAGGGGGTAGACAGTGGACAGAGGGGCCTGGGTGGGGCTGGGAGGTGTCTAGAGAAAGTGGGCAGTGGGCAGAGGGGATTGTGGGCGGCGGCTGGGTGGGTGGGAGTGGGACATCCGCTGACCGCTGAGCTGTGGACCGGCCCGCAGCGGCGGACATCGGTGTGGGGCTGGCCGGCCAGGAGGGCATGCAGGCCGTTCAGAACAGTGACTACGTGGTGGCCCAGTTCTCGTTCCTGAAGCGTCTCCTGCTGGTGCACGGACGCTGGTCCTACCTGCGCATCTGCAAGTTCCTGCGGTACTTCATCTTCAAGACGCCGGCCAGCATGATGGCGCAGACGTGGTATGCCTTCTTCAACGGCTTCACGGCCCAGGTGGGCTCCAAGCTCCTCCCTGCCCGCTCCATCCCCCTCCATCCCCCCTCCTCCTCTATCCTTTTCTTCATCCCCCCTCCATCCCCTGCCCTCTCCATCCCCCCTCCATCCCTCTCCTCCTCTCCCTCTCCATCCCCCGCCCTCTCCATCCCTCAGTCTTCCCGTTGACCTGTTCATGAGCGTCCTGGGGGTGGAGGCAACAGGTCAGCACTCAGCTGTGAGCGGGGAGGGGGTCAGTGTGAAGCTCCAGCAGCTCTGAAGGAGGAGGACCCGACAGCCTGTTCCCGGAAGATGGCAGCCCAAGGGATTGGGGTTGGGGGGCAGGTGTGCACTATCCCGGGGAGGGGGGTGTCACAAGCAACTCAGCTCCCAGCAACCTTTATTGATGGTACGCAGTTTCAGAAAGCTCATGTGCTTTCACTCGCATAAACGCAAATCTCAAGGGGTTTTAAAAATGGGCTCAGTGTCCCAGCCTTTGCCTCCTCTCTCGGCCTGGCTTTGGGCATGTTGTCAGGGCGGGGGAGAGGTGTCAGGCTGGGGAAGGTCAAGGGCCAGAGTGAGAGAGGAGGGCCCTGGAGGAGACAGGCCGATGGGCTGTAAGAATGGGGGTGAGCCCTGAGAGGTGGTGAGGACAGGCCAGGTCTAGAGTCATTGGCCCCCAACAGCAGTGACCCCCAGCCTGGACAGGGTGGGGGCTTTCCAGGCGCCTGGCTGGCTTGACGGGGTTCCAGGTTGAGGAGGGCTGCGGACACTGGGTGGCGGGCTCCCCCTCACCGCCCCTCTCTCGTTTTGCAGCCCATATACGAAGGCTGGTTCCTTGCGTTTTTCAACCTGCTCTACTCCACCCTGCCTGTCCTCTACATTGGCCTCTTTGAGCAGGTGAGCATCCCGGCGCCCCAGCCCCAGCCAGGCTCAGGCCCCCAGCATTTTCCTAGACAGTGACACCGTTTCACATCTCTGCCACCGTCAGGTGGCACCACCCCTGTTCCACCTTCAGGTCACCTCAGGGTGGACATCAGCCACACGGTGTGGCCATGTCCCACCTGAAAGGTGGCTGGTGAGATGCAGGGACAGAATTTCATTTTTCATCTTCACCAAGCATTTTTGTCTGCTCCTGGGACTGTCTACAGCAAGTCCCAGCGTGTCTGCGTGCGCAAGCCGGTGACACTGGCCGTGGTGAAGATCTGCCACCTCTCTGGTCACCCTTATCCGAAGCGCTCTTCCACCATCCGAGAGCAACGAGCTCATGGACACACAGGAGTCCATGTCACCTTTCAAGCTGCCGATGACAAATCCGAGCGCACGACTGTCATTCTCTGGACGAGTAAAGACTGAGGTCAGAAAACCCGAAGGGGAGCCGTGCCTGGCATTGCAAGCCAAAAGAACAAATACAGGCTTCCAGCTGCCACCCTGGAGGATTGATTCGAGGGCCAAAGTGGTCGGTGGCACAGTAAACATGAAAAGGAGACAGAGGACACACAGAGTCACTGCTCCAGAGGGAAATGGTGACAGGGAGCTGCTGTGGGAAGCACGGATCGTGAATCTGTGGTGCTGAAGTCCAGGCGGCTCTGAGCACTGGCCACGTGTGGCTCCAGGAACCGACGGCAGGTGGGGCAGTTTCAGCAACTCCTCTAGGGCAGGGAACGTGGAAGACAGCGGCTGGCCGCCCAGCTGATATGACCCATCTCTGTGCCCATTAAAAAAAAGTTGACCACGAACCACCTGGCCCACCCCGCCCAGCTCCAGCCCACAGTCCTGTCCACCCACTGACCGCTCCCTCCCGGTCTCCCCCAGTTACTGAGCAGTATTAATAATACTCAAGTAAAACAGTGCTGAAAATGACTAGAAAAGAAGTAGGCAAGGAACTTGCAGAAATTCAAGCTGGACTCAGAAGAGACCACGGAACAGGGACATTGTTACTGATGTCACACAGATCTTGGCTGCGCGGAAGAATACCAAAAAGAGATGTTGACCTGGGTTTTGATGTTTCTTGAAATTCTTTTGTGTCAGCCAATTCTTTGTAGTATACTGACTCTGTATATTCCTTCCGTCGTCATCATCGTCTCCTTTTTTTTGAACACACGCAGACTAACAGAAAGGGCAACCTAGGTAGAACTATCAAGTATGGAAATACAAAGGAGGAGGAATAGTAGTAAGCAGACCCTAGTGATTGGATGAGATGGATTGATTCGGTGACTGGGGTAATCGGGATGGGTGTGTCAGAGGCAGTGCGGTTGGCGCAGAATAGAGCAGGGTTTAGGGCTGTTGTGCATAGGGTCGCTATGAGTCACACACGACTCGACGGCACATAACAACAACAACAACAACAACAACTATCAAATCGTCAGGACTCTCCTTCATAGGGTCGCTATGAGTCGCCTGCGAGTTGACGGCACTTAACAACAACAACTATCAAATCGGATCTGACTGGTACAGGAAGAGATTGCCCGTCCTTCTCCAGCAGAGCACCTGGTGAATTCCATCATTTTTTAATACTTTGTGGATCATTCAACATTCTACCCGTTGTTATGTTGTTGTTGATTGCCTTTAAGTCGAGCACGACTCATAGCGACCCCATGAACAAAAGGCTTCAAGTCCCTCTACAACTGTCAACATTTATCCAAATTCATAGAGATTCAAGAGGCATGTTATTTAGGAAGTGGACACCACTCCTGCTTCCAAGAGCATCCTTAAATATTGTGACTTGAGGCATGAATTTGTTCTTTAGTTCCTTCAGCTTAGGAAATGATGAGTGAGTTTTACCCTTTTGATTTTCAGTCTCCAGGTCTTTGCACATTTCATTACAATACTTTGTTTGGTCTTCACGAGCTGCCCTTTGAAATCTGTTCAGCTCCTTAATTTCTTCCCTTTGCTTTGGCTTCTCGATGCTCTAGTTCAGTACTCAGAGTTTCAGAGTCTCTTCTGACATCCATTTTGGTCTTTTCTTCGTCTCTCTTTGTAATGACTTTTTGCATTCTTCGTGGATAGCCTCCCAGAGCTCATCTGGTCTTTGTTCATCAATGTTCAAGGCCTCAAACCTGTTCCTGAGTTGGTTTTTAAATTCAGGTGGGACAGATTCAAGGTCAAATTTTGATTCTTGTAGACTTCATTTGACCTTCTGTAGCTTTAATTTGAACTTGCATATGAGCAGTTGATGTTCTGTTCCACAGTCAGCACCTGGCCTAGTTTTCACTGCTGATAACTAATTTCTCCAATGTTTTTTTTTCCACAGATGTAATCAGTCTGATTCCTATGCATATCATCAGGTGAAATCCATGTGTATAGTCTGCATTTATGTTTCTTATAAAAGGTATTTGCTATGAATAAGTCATATATTGTGCATATGATCAACATATGATCAAGAGGCAGTGGTGATGAAGGAGGAAGTTCAGGCTGCTCTGAAGGACTTGGCAAGAAAATAAAGCCCCAGGAACTGATGGAATACCAAGTGACATGTTTCAACAAACAGATGCTGCCCTGGGCATGCTCACCAGGTTGTGCCAGGAAATCTGGATGGCAACCACCTTGCACCTGACTGGAAGAGATCCATATTTGTTCCCATTCCAAAAATGGTGACTCAACAGAGTGTGGAAATTATCATACAGTATCACTCATAACACACGCAAGCAAAATCCTGCTGAACATTATCCAAAAATGACTGGAACAGTACATTAACAGAGAACTGTCAGAAATAACAGGCTGGGTTTAGAAGAGGCCATGGCACTAGAGACATTATTGCCAATGTCAGATGCATCTTGGCAGAAAGCAGAGTACCAGAGGGATATCTATCTGTGTTTCATTGACTATGCAAAGGCATCTGACTGTGTGGATTGCAACAAATTGTGGTTAATCTTGAGGAGAATGAGAATCCCAGAACACTTGATTGTGGTTATATGGAACCTATATGTGGACCAGGAAGCAGTCATCAGAACAGAGCAGGGAAACACTGCGTCCTGTCTCTATATCTTTTCAATCTATATGCGGAACAGGTCATTTGGGAGTTGGGCTTTATGGCATCCGGATTGGGGGAAGACTGATCAACAACCTTTGTTATGCAGATGACACAACCCTGCTTGCTGAAACTGAGGAGGACCTGAAGCGCTTGCTGCAGAAGGTCAAGGACTGTAGTCTTCAATATGGATTGAAGCTCAATATCAAGAAAACAAAGATTCTCACCACTGGGACAATTGACAGCACCATGATGGATGGAGAAGAGATTGAGGTCGTTAACAGTTACAGCTTGCTCGGCTCCACAATCTACATTCTTGGCACAAGCAGTCAGGAAATCTGAGAAGCTACGATGTCAGTCTAGAGACTAAGGCACCCCTGGTCCAGTCCATGGTCTTTCCAATTACTTGCAATGCATCAGAGAGCTGGACAATGACTAAGGATGAGAGAAGAGCATTGATGCGCCTGAGTTGTGGTGCTGGAGAAGAGTCTTGAACATACTAGGGACCACCAAGAAAGCAAATAGGTCTGTCTTGGAAAGGGTGAAACCAAGTTTCTCTGTGGAGGCTAGGATTTTGCAGCTATATCTCACGTACTTTGGGCACATGGCCATGCTCAGGAGGGTGGAGGGACAGTGCAGGAGAGGAAGACCCTGGATGAGATGGATTGATACAGTGACTACAGCAATGGGGGTAGGTGTGTCAGTGTCATTGAGACTGGCTCAGGACAGGGCAGGGTTCAGAGCTACTGGACATAACATCTTTTTCAATTTTATTTTATTTTATTATTTTTGTGTGAGTGTACCGTCAAATCAGATCTGACTGGTACAGGAGGAGATTGTCCCTCCTTCCCCGGCAAAGCATCTGGTGGATTTGAACCGTGCGCCTCTGGGATTGTAGTTGCAGCTCCTTACCACTAGGCCGCCAGCGCTCCCCTTGGACATAACATCTTGACTCGATGGCACATAGCAACAACAATCACCTGTGTTTTATTGAGTAGCCAGAAGCATTCGACTGTGTGGATCCGAACAAACTGGATAACCCTGAGGAGGTGAGGCGTTCCGGACCACTGAACTGTGCTCATGTGGAACCTGGCTATGAAGGACCGGGAAGCAGTTGTTTGAACAGAACAAGGGAGCACGGCGTGGTTTAACATCAGGAAAGAAGTGTGTCAGGGTTGGATCCCTTCTCCAGACCTAGTCAACCTTCGTGCTGAACCAGTCATTTGAGAAGCTGGACTCTGAAGAGGAATGTGGCATCAGAATTGGAGGAAGACTCATCAAAAACTCATGATATGCACACGAGACAATCTTACTTGCAGAAAATGAGGAGAACGTGAAGAACTTATTGATGAAACTCAGACTGTAGCCTTCAGTATAGCTTACAGCTCAGTTTAACAAAAACAAAAATCCTCACAGTTGAGCCAACAGACATCATCATGATAAATGGAGAAAAGGTTGACATTGGCAAGGGTTTCATTTAACCTGAACCCATACTCAATACCTTGGAGAATAGTGTGGAACACAATGTATATGAACTTAGCAAACTGATATAAACAAAAAGTTTGCTTTTATTATTTTTTTTGTGTGTACCATCGAATTGGATCTAACAGGTACAGGAGGAGATTGTCCCTTCTTCCCCGGCAGAGCATCTGGGATTGCAGTGCAGCTTCTTGCCACCAGGCCACCAGAGTTCCTTAAAAGTTTGCTTTTGGGGAGCTCTGGTGGCCTAGTGGCAAGAAACTGCACTGCAGTCCCAGAGGAGCACGGTTCGAATCCACCAGATGTTCTGCCTTCAAAGGAGGGACAATCCCCTCCTGTATCAGTCAGATCTAATTTGACGGTACACGCACACGCACAAATAAAAAAAAA
>NW_006399967.1:2944066-2945234 GCF_000299155.1 Elephantulus edwardii
CAGAGAGTTGGACAATGACTAGGGAGGATAGAAGGAGAATTGATGCCTTTGAGCTGTGGTGCTGGAGAAGAGTATTGAATATACCATGGACTGCCAGGAAAACAAACAGATTCATCCTAGAGAGGGTTAAACTGGGCGGCTCCTTGGAAGCAAGGATTCTGAGCCTTCGTCTGACATAATTTGGACATGTTGTAAGGATGGAACAGTCCTTGGAGAGGGACATCATGCTTGGGAGGGTGGAGGGATGGCGCAGGAGGGGAAGGCCCTCTGTGAGGTGGGTTGATTCAGTGACTGGGGTAATCGGGATGGGAGTGTCAGTGACAGTGCGATTGGCACAGGACAGAGCGGAGTTTAGGGCTGTTGTACACAGGGTTGATACGAGTCGCAGGCGACTTGACAGCATATAACAGCAACGACAACAACAACAACGTAGATGCGTGAGACTTGATAGTAACACAGACTGAAGGCGTTATTATTAATACCTGTGAGTTGTGGTGTTGGCTAGAGAGTTGAGTACGCATCCCATGGACGGCCAAGAGAATGAACACACCTGTCCTGGAGAAAGCGCAACCAGGTGCTCCTTGGAGGCAAGGATGGTGCGTCAGGGTCTCACGCATTCTGAGCACGTTGTCAGAAGAACCCACGTCCTGGGGAAGACATGATGCTTGGGAAAACACAGGGTCATCGAGAGAGAGGACGACCGTCTGTGAGGTGGACAGAGCGGTGACCGCAACCCTGGGCTAAGCACAGTGGGCCTTGTGAGAGGACGCTGGGCCAGTCAGGGTTGTTCTTTTGTGTATGTGGTCACCGGACGCCACGGCACCAAACAACAGCAACAATGTTTGCTTTAAAAGAGTCTTCTCAAGAGAATGTAAAGGCTTAAGGTTGTTTAAAGATTTTCTCCAAAACAATTGTGAGATCATCTATCATGTCACCCCAGTCAGAATAGCAAAATTTAACAGAACAGCAAGCATCAAATGCTGGCGAGGTTGTGGAGAAACTGGAACCCTTATTCACTGTTGGTGGGAGTGTAAAACGGTGCAGCCACTGTGGAAGGTGGTATGGCACTTTCTCAAAAAGTTGCAAATAGAAATACCATTTGACCCAGCAATTCCACTACTGGGAATACACCCCAAAGAGACCCTAACTGACATCCAAGCAGATATAT
>NW_006399967.1:2945664-2956066 GCF_000299155.1 Elephantulus edwardii
ACTTGGGGGAGGGATTGTAAAACAATGAAAGAATTTTTCTTTTACTTTTCAAAGAGAAGAGTGAACTGGGGGTGGGGGGAGGGTTGGGCAGGGAGAAAAGTACAATGAATGAATGGAAATCCAAAGTCTCTGAAATTTTCATTCAAATTAATAATAATAAGAATTTTTAAAAACCTAAAAAAATATTATCTCAGAGAGTGCATCTAGCCTCAAGGACAAGAAAATATGGATACCATTAAAATTTGAAATTCTGTTCCACATGCCCCCCTTTCGATCAGGATTTTCCCACCCTGCAGAATCGTTGATTAAAATGCAGGGTTGTTTTACTTCGTTATTTCTTTGTAATTCAGTTTTAGTACAAGAGCTGCACAGGGTGAGGGGCCAGAGCCGGGTGGGCACTCACGGTGCCCCAGGACCCTTCCCTCCCTTGTGTCCCTGCCTCCACATACCCCTTCCCCTTCCACCAGGATGTGAGTGCGGAGAGGAGCCTGCAGCGGCCGGAGCTGTACACGGCAGGCCAGAAGGATGAGCTCTTCAACTACTCTGTCTTCTTCCAAGCCCTGGGCCATGGCCTGCTCACCTCCCTGATCAACTTCTTCGTCACCCTGCTGGCCTGCTACAACACAGGAGGGACCCACAGCCTCAGCGACTACCAGTCCTTCGGGGTCATCCTGGCCCTGTCAGCCCTGCTGTCCATTACCGTGGAGGTAGGACCGGGAGCCTCAAGGCGGGGCCACAGACCCTCCCATGGGCGTGGGGGCCCAGACACAAGTCCTCCCTCTCTGGGCAGGTGATGCTGGTCATAAGGTACTGGACAGTCCTGACGGTGGTGTCCATCTTCCTGAGCTTCTCCTCCTACGTGGTCGTGACCTTCGCTACTCAGAGCCTGTGGCTCTTTAAGATCTCACCCTTCACCTACCCGTTTCTGTGTAAGTGCCTCAGCCCTGCGCGCCCCCATGTCCGGCGGGGACGTGACTGGACTTAGAGCCCCTCCCCCCACCGCACACGGGCACCTGTGCCAGCCGCCGGGGCTGCCGCCACAGAAATGCCACCACCCAGTGACTTCACACCAGTGACTTCACACCCAGTGACTTCACACCCAGGTGTTTGTGCCCACGTGGTTGTGGCCCACCTGGTCAGTACTGGTTCATGTCGTTAAGCACAGGTGAGGCAGCGTTGCCCAACCCGTGGCTGACCCCCCAGCGGGTTTTCAGGGGCAGGTAATCGCATGGGAGGCCACTGACCATTTTTCTCCCGTGGAGCAGCTGGTGGATTTGAACCACATGCCTTGGGGTTGGCAGCACAGCTCCTTACCACCCGGCCACGGGAACTCCCGAGCACTCAGCCACCCCAGCAGGAGGCTGCCCGAGGGGCTTTCTGGGTGTAGTAATTAGTACAGCGACCCTTCTGGCCTTGTTGGTGAGTTTCCGCTCTGAGGTTCCCACTCTGACTGACCGTGACCTCAGCTGCCGTTGCCCCAGGGCCTTCCCTGCTGTCTCATGCTCCGTCCTTAGGTTCCCAGGACTCTAGCCTCCCGAGCTCTGCCCGACATCCCATCTTGGCTTTCGGTTAAATGCTGACCCTCTAGGCTCCTGCAGAGGCTGCGTGTTTGTTTCGGTTCGTGGACCGAGGTCACAGGTCACTGGGGGCTTTGTGTGACGCTCGGCTTCCCTGGTGACTTGCTGTCCGTGAGGTGTTGGGGTTCAGGGCTTCACGAGCGTCTCAGGCCGTGGTCCTCGTTTCCTGCATTCCACCCAGGCCGTTTATCGTGTCCGTGGTCGGGTCTGACAGTGGTGGCCACTGGTCACCTTTGGTCTCGGGTAGATGGAGTCGTGGCCGCTGAGCTGCCAGCCTGGTGGATTGACCTCTCTGAAGCTCTGACTTCTCTTCTTCGTCTGGGGCGAAGGACACCAGCGGCTGTCCTTAGGGCGGCACTCGCATTCCACTGCCGGCTCCACGCCAGCAAGCCAGCCTCCTTATCCATTTAAAGTTTGAGACTAGGTTGAGGTCGTCTCGGCCCCAAGACCACTAAATTATTCGCTTTACCGGATAAAACTGCGTTGGGGGGGTGTCGTGTGAGAGCGCCAGCTGTCCTGGGGGAAACTTGGGAGGGAACCAGGGACTAGATGACTCGGTGAGTCTTTCACCCCCATACCCAGGTCGGATGACCGATTTGCACGTCAGGACCGCTGTGGACCTCCGTGGACCTCCCCCACTGGCTCCGCCCTGCCCAGGCACAGTTCACCATCTTTATGGTTCTGACACGTGCACTCATGCTCTGCTCACAAGCTTAGAGGAGCCCGGACACCGTCCCCGACTCCCAGCTGTGCTGTGCTGGGTGGACAGCTGCCCCGCAGACCGAGCCAGCCAGTCTCAGGCGTTCAGTTCTGTTTGAGGAGGATCTGTGCTGTGCCTTCCGTCACACACACACACACACACACACACACACACACACACACGTGCGCGCGCGCATGCCTGTGGGCGCATCCCAGCACCCTCACTCTCTGTGCTTCCCTGGTGGCTTATGTGTGGCTGTGGTGCTGGGAGGTGTGTCACCGGTGTTCAGACCCCCGCAGACCCAGCCATGGTGGGGAGGCTTCGGCAGAACTTCCAGACGAACACAGGCCAGCAAGCCGACCGAAGAAGGATTGATGAGCTGACAATTGCAGCGTTGGAGAGGCTCATCGAGTAGCTCGGGGGCGGCCAAACAAGGCTGTCTTCGAGGAAGGGCTCCCAGGCCACTCCCGAGAGGCCAAGGTGGCTTTGTCTCATTTACTTTGGGAATATTCTCAGGGGACTATTCCTCTTGGAGAGAGACGTCATGCTGGGAACATTGGAGGGAAGACTCTCGAGGAGATGGACTGGCAGTGACCACCACACGTGACCACCACAATGGCCTTGAGCCCATGGTCGTAAAGAGGTGCGGGACAGGGTTCAGAGCCACCGCCCACAAGGTGACCATGCGAGGCGGACGACTTGACAGCACCCAACAACAGCAGCCTGGTCAGCGGTGCCGGGAATCACAACTAGAAGAGAAATGGCACCACGGTCATTCAATAAAGAATGAACTTCTTACCATCGGGCCTGAAGTACAGTGCTGTCAGTGGTAGGGGAATTTCCATGTAAATGCAAGGAAGACTTGCTGATACAAGTATTTGAATGACACACCGGCCACTAAATAAAAGATGAAAAAAAAAAGGAAACGCCTACCCACTTCTGGACCCGGAAACTGAGCAAATATGCAGTCAGAGTGCGTAAACCCTAACTGGTGATTGGCATGACCTGAGGAAGGATGGTTATTTGGAAAGTCAGCCCTGGGTAACTGAAATGGGCTGGAGATGGCATGATAGCCTTTTACAGCCAATGACGTGTTCCATGCTAGTCACATAAACAACATCTACACAACTGGACATCACTGGATAGAAACAGACTGAGTGCATCCGAGGAAAGAGGCTGTGGACAAGTGGGTTAGAACATCAGTTGTTCATATACAAGTTGAAGTATAAACAAGGGAGCTCTGGTGGCCCAGTGGCAAGAAGCTGCATGGCAATCTCAGAGGTATGTGGTTCGAATCCACCAGATGCTCTGCTGGAGAAGGAGGGGCAATCTCCTCCTGTGCCAGTCAGATCTGATTTGATGGTACACACCCAAAGATAATAATATCCATTGTTATGTACCATTGACGTGACTCAGTGATCCAATGCACAGGGACTCTGAACCCTGCCCTCTCCTGAGCCAATCCCACTGACTCTGACACACTTGCCCCCACGACCCCGGTCACGGTGTCAATCCATCTCATTCAACGTCTTCCTCTCCTGCTTCATCCCTCTACCCTGCCAAGCATGACACCTTTCTCCACGGATTGGGCCCTCCTGAACACATGCCCAAAGTATGTGAAACGGAGTGTCAATCAATACCCTAACTTCCAAGGATCAGTTTGGTGTCACAAATAAATACATAGTCGTGCCACCCCAGTTGCTTCTGCACCTATTTTGGTCTGATGTTCATTGCAAGACTCACACTTTCACTTACAGCTGGGGGGTTATTAGGGAAATAAAGAGCAGGCGAGGCAAAGAACATCTCACCATGAAAGTCCGATGTAGTCCAGCTGTCCCAAACCAGATTAACAAAGCACAGTCAACAAGTGAAGGCCAGGGTCAGCTCAGCAACACATGCAAGAAGCCTCCGGTTTTCTTGATCACCCAGCAAACCTTTATCTCAGAACATTTATAAGTCAACTTTTCCTTCAGTCACCCGGCAGGCAAAACCTTTAACTGTGGCTCCATCTCCAGGGCTCCTCTGGTTACACCTCGCCACAGCCTCTTCATCCTTTCTCCACCACTGTCACCACCTTGGTCTTCACAGTCTCTCCACCACCACCTCTCACAGTGCGGGAAACACCCTCTTTTATTGGTCCTACAGCTATTGATGATTTTGGCAAGACCATGTGTCTGCAGCTAAAGTAGCTGGAGACCATGCCCCCCCCCAATGGGGGCTAACACAGTGGATAAAGCCAAGGGTTCTGACACCCCAGGAGGAGACTGCCCGTCATCTCCCAAACTACCTAGTAGAATTGAACCATTGACCTTTTGGTTAGCAGCCTGACAGGGCTCCTTAGCATGACATCAAAATGACGAAATCAAAAGGTCATTGTTGTTGTTGTTGACTGCTTTTGAGTCGAACACAACTCATAGCGACCCTATGAACAAAAGGCCTGAAGTCCCTCTACAACTATTGACATTTATCAACGTTCGTAGAGTTTCTGGAGGCATGTTGTTTATTAGAAAGGGGGGGGGGCCCACCAAAATGTATGTAGAAAAGACTCTGAAACTGGCTCTAGGACAGTGAGAATCTAAAGTGACAGGAAGAAGTAATGAAGTTCATGTAACAAAGGTCTCAAAGGAGAATGCAAGAAAGCAAAGCAAAAGACTGTCTTGAAAAAGGCAAACACTGGGAAGCTGCTTGGCATTTCTCAAACTAAAAGAACTGAAAGAAAAAACCCTTAAACTTGCAAACTGAAGAAGTGAAGGATTCTTTGGGAAAAATATTGAGTAACTCAGGAACCATCAAAGTAGGTGAAGGGACAGAGCCTCTGCATCAAGTAAGGATTGATCAACTGAATCATTTCAGGGAGCAGCATAGGAGAAGTCCAAGCCACACCGAGGCCATTGTAAGAAAATAAGGCTTCAGTAAGTGGCAGGAGACCAGTTGTGGAGTTCGAACTATCAGATGTACTCACTAGTTTATGCCAAGAAATTTGGAAGACAGATATTTGGCCAAACTACTGGAAGACATCTTTTGTGCCCATTAAAAAAAATTATAAAAGATAGTCTAACAATATGGAAGTTCTCAAATGGTATCATTAACACACACAAGGGTAATACTGATGGGAGATTATTTTAAAAAAATGTCTGGAACATCGACAGGGAACTGCCAGAAACTTAAGCTGGATTTAGAAGAGGCTGTGGCACATTGCTGAAGTCAGATGGATTTTGGTTGAAAGCAGACAGGAGCAGGAAGAAGTTAACTTGTGTTTTATTGACTGTCCAAAGGCATTTGACTATGTGGATCATAACAGATTTTGTCTAATAACATTGAGAAGAACAGGAATCCCTGGACACTTAACTGCACTCACAGAAAACCTGTACACAGACCAGGAAGCAGTTGTTCTAAGAGAACAAGGGAGCACGGCATGGTCTCTAATCAGGGAAGGAGCGTGTCAGGGTAGTTGGTATCCTTTCTCCATAGCTATTCACTCTGTATGCTGAGGTCATCATTCCAGAAACTGGACTCCCTGAACAAGAATGTGACAGCAGGATCGGGGGGAGACACATTAGTAACCTGCGTTATGCAGACGACACAGCCTTGTTTGCAGAAAGTGAAGACTTGAAGCACTTACTGCAGCAGATCAAAGAGGATCTTTGATGCTCCTCAAAGATGATCCATGTTCATCCTTCAGCATGAATCACATCTCAACACCAAGAAGACAAAATCCTCACCACTAGGTCAACAGGCAGCATCGTGATCGACTGGCGCTCTCGGTGTTTTCATTTTCATTTTACCTGGATCCACAATGAACACCCGTGGAAGCAGCAATCAGGAAAGGTGTAAAAAGATGTGCTGCATTGGGCAGATCTGCTGCAAGA
Source organism: Elephantulus edwardii (assembly GCF_000299155.1). Taxonomy (NCBI): domain Eukaryota; kingdom Metazoa; phylum Chordata; class Mammalia; order Macroscelidea; family Macroscelididae; genus Elephantulus; species Elephantulus edwardii. Next base: position 2,951,811 of record NW_006399967.1, read on the forward strand.
GACCTCTGGTTTTTTTTTTTAAAAAAATTATTCTTTTTTGTGTGTACCGTCAAATCAGATCTGACTGGTACAGGAGGAGATTGCCCCTCCTTCTCCAGTAGAGCATCTGGTGGATTCGAACCACGTACCTCTGGGATTGCAGTGCAGCTTCTTGCCACTGGGCCACCAGAGCTTCCTAAGAGACCTCTCAAAAGTGCTAAAGAACAAGGAAGTTAGTTTAAATACCAAGGAGCACGTGATTCAAGCCATGTTGTTTCAGTTGCTTCTTATACATGTGAAAATCGCACAGTGAATGAGACTGAAGAATTGATGTCTTTGGACTGCAGTGCTGGAGAGGAAGATTTAGTATCTATGGACCTTCAGAAGAATGAACACATCTGCCTCAGAAAGACGACAGCCAGAGTGCTCCACTAAGCCTCTGCGTGTGTTATCAGGAGTGTCCAGTCTCTGAGAACATTATGCTTGAGGGGAGGGGGTGGAAGGTCAACAAAAAAGGGAAAGTATGCACTGATGTAGGGGCTGAAGCAGTGAATGCACACATGGAAATGCTCGTGAGGGTGATGCCGGGCCGGGTGACATCGCGCTGTCACACACAGGATTGCTGGCACCTGACATCCATCACCACTGTGCCTCCTTCTGTGTCTACACCTGCTTGGATGCCATCCATCCTTGGTACAGTTACTGTTCATGTCCTTTACTGGCGGGTCACGTCTGGCATATCAGTCACCTCGGCTGGGCCATGCTTCTCCATGATTTGGCTTTATGATGGCATCTGGAGTCAGATATTGTCATCCTGAGTCACAGGAGGTACCGATGTGGTCAGCCAGTGGGCTGTAGGGTCAGCTGAAGGGTGGAATGAAGACTCCAACACGATCACCCCTCCACTAGGTAAATCACTAGGCATCAAGGGCCTTTTTACCTTAACAGAAGAGTCTGCTTAGCCTTTGATTGTGATTTGAGTGAAAGTTTACAGAGCAGATTGGCTTTCCACTCAACCGTTAAGACACATTGAGTTTACAACTCTCCACTTTGTAACAACACTCTTCCCACCCACCTACCCTCTCCCTGCCTGCCTTCTGTGCTTGGTCCTGGGCGAGCGCTGTCCTTGGGAGTTTGTGCCGTGGCTTGTTCTGGGGAGCGTGCAGCTCCGGGTGGTGGTGTTTGGCTGACAGTTGCTTGTTTGACTGTGAGTTGCCTGTTGCTGCCTGACAGTTGCCTGTTGTTTGGCTGTGAGTTTTCTGTTGTTATCGGTAGTTTGGCTGTGAATTGCTGGTTGTTTGGCTAATAGTTGCCTGTTGTTTGGCTCATAGTTTCCTGTTGTTGCCCGACAGTTGCCTGTTGTTTGGCTGTGAGTTGCCTGTTGCTTGGATGACAGTTGCCTATTGTTTGGCTGACAGTTGCAGGTTTTTTTGGGCTGTGAGTTGCCTGTTGTTTGACTCACAATTGCCTGTTGTTTGGATGACAATTGCCTGTTGTTTACCTGACAGTTGCCTTGTTTGTTTGACAGTTGCCTGTTGTTGGCTGTGAGTTGCCTGTAGTTGGCTGTGAGTTGCCTGTTGTTTGGCTGACAATTGCCTGTTGTTTGGCTGACAGTTGCCTGGTTTTTGGCTGTGAGTTGCCTGTTGTTTGACTCACAATTGCCTGTTGTTTGGATGACAATTGCCTGTTGTTTACCTGACAGTTGCCTAGTTTGTCTGACAGTTGCCTGTTGTTGGCTGTAAGTTGCCTGTTGTTTGGCTGAGAGTTGCCCCCTTGGCTGACAGTTGCCTGTTGTTGAGCTGACAGTTGTCTGTTGTTGGCTGAGTTGCTTGTTGTTTGGGTAACAATTGCCTGTTGTTGAAGCTGACAGTTGCCTCTTGTTTGGCTGACAGTTGCCTGTTGTTTGGCAGATAATTGTCTGTTGTTTGGCTGATGGGGTGAGTTGAGGTGAAGGGGTGAGTTCTGTTGCATACTGTCAGGGTAAAGGTCATTGTCTCAGGGCTTCCCCCAGTGTTTTTTTCCAGCCATTTTTGTGATCTGTTCGCTTTGTGTCTGTAGGATTTTCTGGGCTGTAATCTTTTCACAGGAGCTGACCTCCAGGTGTTTCTCAAAAGCTGCCGGTGTGTCCAAACCACCCACCTTTCAGTTATCAGCCACAGACCCGCACAGCCTCCCTCCACATGTGTAAGGGTCAAGATTCCAACACATTACGCTTTATTTTTTAGAACATTTTTATTTTATATTGCTTTGCTTACAAAGTTCATATACATTGTGTTTCACACTTTGCTTCATTCACATTGTGTTTCATACAATCATCATTCCCATGCGTGATGTTTTATAAGATTAATCATCATTGAACTGTGTCCCCCACCCCGTCGCCCGGTCATTACAGATCTCACTGGATCTCTCCTATTTCCTTGACTTCCCCCTCATTCCACCCACCAAATGGTGCCACCCTATGACTTCTCCCCTGCTCGCCCTCACCCCCCTGCTCCCCAGTGATAAGCTGTGGGGTAATCCAGAAGGCACTCGGTTCTAATCCACCAGCTGCTACATGGCAGAAGGAGCGGCCATCTCATCCCAGGTATTTAAAGCCTCTGAAAACCCACGAGAGGGTGAGTCATGGTGGGTTCTGACTGCGCACAGCAGACCCTTCTCAGCTCAGCAGCTTCCATCACACATTCTTGGGGTCACAGCCGGATCCATAACAAGGTCTGTTTATGCATCCGCACGAAACTGGTTGTTTTGGGTTAGTGACATCTCAGAGACGGGGAAGGGTGCCCCCACCACGAAGCTCTGGGGCTGCCTCCTTCCCAGGCAGGGCCGTGACTGTGCCCCTGCCCCCAGATGCTGACCACAATGTGCTGTCCCAGCCCTTTGCCCACCTGGTGATCCTGCTAAATGTGACCACCAACACCTTGTTGGTTCTGGCCTTTCGAGTCATCCACAAGATTGTCACCAAGCTACACACCAAGGTGAGTCCACCCTGGCGCCTGGCTGCTATGACACGCTCCCAGAACCCCACCAGCCGGAGGCCCAGGGCTGCACGGAAGTGTGGCGCTGAGACCCTGGTGCAGGTGCAGTGAACCTCAGGGGGAGGGCACGTAAGAGTGGCCGGAGAAGGAGGTCCCACTTCCTGGGAAAGAGGCATCAGGGAGCCCTCAGAGGCCAGCCTGCGTTTGAATGCTGACACTTGGGGCTTTCAGACGGAGTTCTCCAGGGCTTGGGGATGGAAGTGACAAAACTGATCTTGAAATGGTTGAGTCAGAAGGGGGAGACCTCAGAGCTCCTGTAGCCAAAGCAGGAAGGGTCAGGTGGCAGCTGGGACTGGACCCAGAAGTGACTGGGGTGATTGACCAGAACATGGCCACAAACCTGCTCACTTCTGCTTTCACCACATGGACTCTGCCACACAGATGGACACGGAAGTGCCTTGAGGGTCAGTCTTCTGGCTTTGCCACTAGCGGGTCCCTAGTCTGGAGAAAAGACCCAGAAGAGGACTCGGGCCTCTTGAGAGCTGAGTCCCAGGGAAGGATTCTGATTGGCTGATCCAAAGTTTAGGCCTATGGAAGGGTCTCAGTTAGCCAAGGTAGAGAAGGGCCTGGCCAGTCAGTGCACATGGAGCGTGCTGAATAGTGTTCGCCGGAGGACAGGTGACTCCCACAGCCGTCAGCAGAGAGGGTGCCTGACGACTTCTGCTGTCCCCTTTTCTCGGCAGGCAGAGGAGTTCCCCAGTCAGGAAATGACGGTGGAGCCCGTGCCCCACTTGCAGCGGGAGACACGAACCCGGCGCTCCAGCTATGCCTTCTCCCACCGCGAGGGCTACGCAGACCTCATCACCCAGGGCACCATCCTGCGGAAGTCAGATGAAAACCACAGTGAGCTGATGGGTGAGGACCAGGACCTCTATGAAAATGAGATGCCTTTGAACGCTGGGGACCCCACCCGGATCCACAGGAGGCTACTGAAGTGGAAGCATCAGAGTACAGGGAAGTTCTCCTGTCCGTCCGTGGGCTCCATGCCCGTGAGGAGCTCCGTGTTCACAATGAGAAGACACAGCACTTCTGCTTTGGCAAACCAGTCAAAGTCACCCATTCCCTCAAGTTCATCACCTTCTGGAGATAAGTCACTGTCACCTGGGCAGGAGCCACCTTCTGGAGTTAGATCACTGTCACCTGGGCAGGAGCCACCTTCTGGAGTTAGATCACTGTCACCTGGGCAGGAGCCACCTTCTGGAGATAAGTCACCGTCACCTGGGCAGGAGCCACCTTCTGGAG
>NW_006399967.1:2956381-2964031 GCF_000299155.1 Elephantulus edwardii
TCACCTGGGCAGGAGCCACCTTCTGGAGATAAGTCACCGTCACCTGGGCAGGAGCCGCTTTCTTCTCAGAAGAACCTGCCAGTTTATGAAGAAATATTTCTGTCCACTTTGGCAAGTCAGACACAAACCACAGCAGCTCAGCCACTCCCTCCAGACCAGGCAGCTCCTTCAGAAAATCGTTTAGTCTCTCTAGAGGATAGGAAATCATTCTGGGAATTCTGGAAATCCCCCAGGCCATTCATCTGGGAAAAGAAGCATCAAGGGACAGATCCGGAGCCCAGCGAGATGCCCATGTCCCTGGCAGAGGCGCCCTCCCCACCCACGGAAGACTCCGACAGAACCGAGCAGCCTATGGAGGTCGAGCCCTGGCCCTCAGCCAGCCAGTCGTCATCCATGGAGTGGCTGCCAGCTACCACGGAGGACGAGACCCAACCTGCAGGGACAAAGCTGCAGTAGCCGCTCGCTTGGGGCCAGCAGTGGTTAGCCCGGCCAGGAGGCTTGCCCCATAGGACTCTGCATACTTTTTCTAATAAACTAGAGTCTGTCTGGCCCCAACTTCAGGCTTCTCTCCTGTGTTTCTCTGGGTGATGCCCCAGGGCCCATTCTTTGTATTACTCTAATCACTGACCACTAGTGGTCTGTTTGAGGAATTGCAGGGAAAGTGAGTGGGGGGTGTAGGGGTGTTTTCCTTGGCTCCTAGGATAGAGAACCGAGGCAGGGTCCTGAAGGGACTCTGCTTTACTGCCTGGGACCCTCCTCTGCCTCGGAGGGAACTTTGAGCATTGACAGTGAGGCTCCAGCCCCTCTTTCTCTCTCCAGGCTGTCCAGACCAGTCTTCACTGGGCTTGGTTGACACAAAGGCCCACAGAGCCCTCCTCTCCCCATTCTCAGCTGTGCTGCCAGGAGTGGGGGCTCAGGGGGCCAGTGGCCCAGGAAGAGGGCGGAGTTCACAAAGGGGTGAACTGGGAGAGGGAGGGCCCCTCTTCACGCCCTTTCCCCCCTCCCCACCTTGGCAGTGTGTGTCCTGTCCCTCCCTTGAGCCCACCCTCACTCAGCTGGCCAACACACACACCCAGGTGAATGACTAGAAAATAATTTATTGAAGAAAAACAAAACAAATCCAACACAGCAATGGTTAACAATGATTTTTTTTCCTTTTTTTTTTAAAGCCTGTCGCCTGAGGGTGGGGGTGGAGAGGCCTTCTTGTCCCTGTGATGTTGGGGGTGAGGGATCGCGTGACCCGCTGAGTGCATGCTCTAGATTCTGACCAACACTAAACACTCAAGCCTGTGTGGCCGCTTGGACCTGGCCTACCCCCAGCTGAGAGAATCTTCTTCCCAAGACCAGCCCTTGGGGAGGGGGTGAAGAGCCCACCAGAGGGAGCTGAGGGCACATTTTCAACCTCTTTGGTCAGCCCAGGGAAGTGGCCCCCCCCCGAGGTCCAGCTGGTATGGGGACTGTGTGATGCACCCTCCACTTCCACTGGCCTTTTAAGTTGGCTGGGCTTCAGCTCTCCTGTCCTACTGCGTGAAGGGTCACGTGGTCACCTCAGGCTTCCCCCTGGCCAGGGCCTGCCTTCGAAAGCGAGCCTTCCCCCTCCTCCTCCTCCTGTCCTTGATCCTCTGTGCCACCCAGGGAAGGATGTACTGGAGTCCCAAGCCAGACTCCCACCCTCCCGCCAGGAGCACAGAGGAGGCCTCATGACAAAGGTGGGCTTACGGGGAGCCACTGTCTCCACAGGCCCCTTCCGTGAGTCCTTTTTTTGGGAGTATTCTCTTCCTCGAAGAAGAAGGCTGTGAGGAAGAAGCCATGCCCAGCGCAGGGCCGTGGAGGCTGGACAGGCCTGAGTGGAGTGGAGGGCTGACGCCCGCCAGTGCCCCAGAGAGGCTGTCCCCAACTCCCACCTCCCTGGGCCACAAGACTCCAGCTATTGTCTGATTGTCTCTCTCCCCTGAACAAGACACTTAGGAATTCATGCGGAAGTGGACCCAACCAACCCTGGGTCAGGCCTGGCCTGGGCTGGGGACACACGTGCCCTCTGCATCCAGGGTGGGAGGCCGGGGCAGGTGGGAACGCCGGGCCCCGGGGCTGCAGGACATCCTGGGCTTGGCACTTGGGCTTGTCACCCCGTCTGCCCCCTCCGCTTCTCCTCACTGAACCCACCCCCTCCCCTGTCACAGGGCACAGTTCCATGGGAAGGTGGACAGGGCCATGGGCAGTTAAAGGGCCAGCAAACAGCACCGAGTTGGGCATGAAGTACGATGATACGACATGGAATTCCGGGACCGCCGGGCACGGTCCGCCCCATCCCGCCCCCCACCCCTTCACTTTTTACATCAGTTTCAAGAAAGGGTATATTAGTCATGCATCAAATTTCATTTTGTCTTTTTTTTTTCATTTTCTTCTTTTTTTTCCTCTTAAATTACATTTTAACACAGAACACATAGAATAATAAATACTCTTATAAGACACAACTCTGAAAAACAAGAAACAAGACACACCAGAGAACAGAAAGGTACACCGTCTCTCTCTTCCTCTCTTTCCTAAAGGACTTCGTTGAAATAAGAAATCTGTAAACGCACAGGCGGTCCCTCGCGCTCTCACGCCCAGCCTCTCGCTCATCGTCCCTCTGCCCGCAGCCTCTGACCACCGACCACCCGCCTCCCTCTGCCCGGACATTCGCCACGTCTCCCACTGAACTCGTCAAAGAGATACATGCCATTGTCTGCAAAATTATAATTTAACCGTATAAAGCTTCAAGTCACATATTCCAAAAACTAGCTAAGGATTTTTTTTATCACATAAACTATACATTAAATATTTTGAGGTATTTCAGAGAAAATTGTCAAAGGCTTGAAGGAATTGTGCTGGAGGAGTCCTTCCCCATATGGAGAATGGTCTTTGGTATGTGGCAACCAGCTGGGTATCGGGGAGACCCGGGATGGGTGCAGGGGGTGCTGGAGGCCGAGAGGCCATAGGGAGGAGCTGCAAGAAGCAGCAGGTGGAGGGGGACTGAGGGGCGGGGAGGGGCAGGAGCTGGGGTGCATGTACACATAGATGTTGACATGTATGTCTGTGTGTTACGTACCGTTTGTACGTGCATATGTGTATTGTGTCTGTGTTGCATGTGTGTATATATGTGTGTCGAGTAAGTGTGGTGTCTGTATGTATGGTATTGTGTTTGTATACACACATTTATATTTGTGTTGTGTATGCATAAAGGATGTAGGGGGTTTGTATATGGCACATGGAAAGGGCTCAGGAGCCGTAGGGACACTGATGTGACGTGTGTCAGTAGCAACTGACCCAAACCAGCTTGCAAAACCCCAGACCACGTCCTGTTTACCTGCTCTGGACAAACCCTCAAATCTGACCCTTCCTTCTGAAGACCCAGGAAAGTCGAGGGTCTCTCAGCAACAACGTCCAGGGAGCACCAGAGAAGCCCGGTCCCCTGCAGCTGGGGCTCTGGCTGGGGGCTGACGCTGGAGAGTTGTTTTCCAAGAAGAAAGATGATCCCAGGTGAAGGAGGACCCCCTGTGGGTCTCCTCCTCCTCCATTAAAATTAGCTAAAATAGCATTTGATGGCTGTGTTGGCAGAAAGACAAACACATTGATACAGGATATGAAAACACATTTCCCCGCCTTCTGATGTGAAATGAAGGCCTGCAACACTTTCTCCAGCCTTGGACTTGTCATGTCCGGTAGAACCTGGGCTGGGCAGAGAGCACCCGGGCTATCCTTGAGGAACTGAGGGCGGAGGTCAGGGGCCCAGGTTTTAGTGGGAGATGGGACAAAGGGACACATGTGTCTAGAATGGAGGTTCAGGACACCCTGAAAAGGAGCAGGAGCTGGAGAGTGTGCAGTGCTGAGTGTATACTGTGTGTGTATACAGGTGGGTATACTGTGTGCGCACATGTGTGCAGTGCTGAGAGTCCACTGTGTGTATACAGTTGTGTACACTGAGTGTGCAGATGACTGCAGTACTGAGTATATACTGTGTGTATACAGCTGTGTGCACATGTGTGCAGTGCTGAGAGTCTACTGTGTGTATACAACTGTGTACACGGTGTGTGTGCATGTGTGCAATGCTGAGTGTATACTGTGTGTGCATATGACTGCAGTACTGAGTATATACAGTGTGTATACAGCTGTGTACACTGTGTGTGCGTGCATGTGTGCAGTGCTGCGTGTATACGGTGTGTGTATACAGGTGGGTATACTGTGTGTGTGCATGTGTGCAGTGCTGAGTGTATACCGTGTATATAGTGTATGCATATTGTGTGTGCATGTGTTCACAGGAGGGGTCAAAGGGGGGGCGCTTTACTTTCAGGGTTCTACCCGAATACCCAAAGGTTCTAGAAGCATCACTCAGATCCAGTTGCTTAGTCTCGGGGGCTAGTGAGTCGACAAGGACAAGCAAACACTCCACACACATCTTTGGTTCCGGAACAAGGCACTCATCGACCTCACTACTCTCTCTCTCTCTGGGGGGGAGGGGGCGGCAGACACCGTTGGAGGGAGGGGAATTCGCGCACCCAGCACAAGTCCTTGGGGGAAATCTTTGGTATCAGGTGTGATTTTTCCAATCACAGAAATGAACGTTTGAGTGAGGTAGCCTTTACCTGGGGGGTGGGAGGTGCATTTCAATGGAAATGTCTTTTGCATTCTCAAGGGGGGAGGGGGAGGTGGGGGGCCTCTCCCTGGGGGGCAGCAGATGGGTGGCGTCCTCCGAATTTCCACATCTTGATCCCCTGGGGGAGGGGAGGAGGCCTCTGGGGTTCAGCTGCCCACCAGCGTCGAGGTCCCCCAGACCAGAGGGGACCAGTGGGGGGAAGGGTGGGGGGAGGCTCAGTTTCACTTCTGGCCCACCCCACCCTTGTAATTTTTTTCCTTTTTGGCAAAATGGAGCTAGCAGATTCCAGTCTTCAGCATCTTCTTTGTCTCTTTGGAGAGGGCGAAACAAACCAAGCCTCACCCCGCGGCCCCAGGAGCCCCAGTTCGCCACCTCCACGTGGGCTGGAGGCTGGGCCGGTGGTTCCAGGGTGTGGCCAGCAGACAGGAAGCGCACGGCCCCAGCACGTGGAATCTGGATGGCGACCCCGTTTCCTGGGGGGCGTCTTCCCTGCGTCATCATCAAGGTGCCTAAAATACAGTGAACCGAGGAGGTGCGGGAGGGGGGGGCGTCTGGAATCTACCCGCATGTTGGAGCCCCCCTCGCTCCGGGGTGGGGTGGAGAGTGCTCGCCGGTGGGCCCCCCGACTTTAAGGCAGGCAATTCTTGGCACAAGAAGTCCTGGCCGCTGGCACGGCAGCTCAGTGCTTAGCTGGGGGCAGTTCTGCCCGCCGACTTGGGGGGTCGGCTGGTGGCGTGGGGGGGTAAGGATCCAGCTTGACGTCGGTTTGGGGTTTGTAGGAGGGGCTTGGGTCCCTGGGAGGGGCAGAGGGGGCCACGGGTCACCTCCTTTCGAGGAGGCTAGGTGGTTGGTAGTGGGGTGGCCCTTTCCCGCCTCCTTTGTGGGGGGAAAGGGTGTGGGTCTGAACGGGAGTGGGGTTACTCCTAGAACTCCTTTTTTAAAATACCCGGTTTATATTTCTAGTATGTGCTTCTAGACCCGCTTCGGGGGACAACACAGTGAGCCCCGGTTTTTCTCGAGGCCCCCTGGCGTCCTGAATCGAGGGGGGCTGGGGGACCCCCGTTCTGTTACCCCTCTCCCCTCTGCGGAGACGGAGGGCTTCCTTTGGCCTGGAGGGGGTTGGGGCGGAGGGGAGCGGAGGGGACCCATTTTGTGCACGTGGGCTGGGGGGGTGCCTGTGCCCTCCCCGGGTGTGGGGGGCTCACCCCGCGGGGGGGGGCAGCGCCCGGGGGGCCGGCGGGGCGCGGGGCGGGCGCCTCAGGCCTTGGAGAAGGTGGCGGCGGCGGCTGCGCCCCCGGGGGCTGCGCCCGGCTCCTCGGCCCAGCGGTTCATGCAGCGGCGCCGCGCGTTCATGAAGAAGTTGCTGACGGTGTTGAGCTCCAGGCCGAGCTGCTGCGAGATGGTCACCTGCATCTCCTTGGACGGCCGCTTGTTCTCCTTGAAGATGGCGATGAGCGTGCGCCGCTGCAGGTCGGTGAACACCAGCCGCTGCTTCTTGGGCTGCAGCGCGCGCTCCTTCTGCTGCTCCTGCTCCTTGCGCTTGCAGGCTGCGCATGCGCGGGCGGGAGGCCCGACCGGCCCAGAGCAGCGGGACAGCAGCCGGGCGGCGGACAGACACACGCAGGACACACGCAGGACACACGCGGGGGCGGGGCAGAGAAGGGGACACGGAGTGAGCGCGCTCCACGGGCCTGGTCTCCACCCCTGCGAGCCCCCTCTTCCCACGCGTTCCCGGGGGTCCGGCCCACCCTCCTGTCCCCACCAAATGACCCCATTGCCCGAGGGTGCTGACCATCCCCCCCAGTTTGCCGCCCAGTCCTGGGGGCACAATGAGAGGATGACAAGGAAATTATAACGGGGCTCCACTGAGCCCATTTCCAGCCTACAGGGACACCGGGACCCCACTTGGGCCGCCCCAAAGCCACACTCTTTACTGGACCGGATCACCAGGGCTTTCTCCCTAGAAGCGGCTGGGTGAGTCTGAACCGACAATCGTTCAGTTAGCAGCCACGTGTTGTCAGAACAACTTGCCAAGTGCTGGGTGGGAGATAGTGGCTCAGAGAGTAACAGCGCTGGCGACCCCTCTCTCTCTCTAGCCAGAGGGGCCTCTGCGTGACTGTCCCCTTCCCTGTGTGCTCCTTGGAGGCCTGCTGGTCTGTATGGGGACAGTGGAGACCCCACCCGTATGCCCCTCCCAGCACCCAGGGCCCTGGGCAGAAAGGAGGCCTTGGAGAAGGGACCCAGGTGCACAGAGGGCCTCCTGCCCCGGAGGCAATGCTGACAAGATGCAACACACATATACTTGGGGGATGGAGCAGGGCTGAAAGCTGGGGCCCCGCCCCCCCCCCCAAGGAGAGGCAGTAGGGGGAAAAGCTGCCAGGACACCACACCACACACACACACACACACACACACACACACACACACACACACCCGCCCATTCATGATTTCTCATTCTGGCTAGAAGATACTGGTAACAGATTTGGACTCATTCTCCTAACCGCCCGCTACCCAGGTCACCCCAGAGGTGGCCAGTGGCACAGGGTGTATGAGTCGACCCCCAGGCCCCCTGTTCCCAGTAGCTGGTTGGGTCTGCACATCTAGCTCCCTCCTCTCAGCTCTAGAACATTCCAGACTAGATGGTCTACACATGTCCACAAAAATATGTGAATGTTCCTGTCGCTGTGGCTCCTCTCTGGGGTCTGCAGGTTCACCAGTCTTGTGTGTGAGCTGGGAACAGGGGCGCTGGGAATCGGCAGAGTGACAGTCCTGGGCGTTGAAAGCCTCTCACGTTAGAGAGTGAAGGACAAAGCCAGGAGGGCGGGTGGGTGTGCGAGTGAGCAGGGGCCCAGCAAACCTTCACAGTGACACGGGTCCCAGAGACGCAAGGAAACGGTCACAAATCACGACAGGTGCCACTTATAAACAAGGACAGAAGAAGACACCCTTAACATTTAGCTTATGTATGAGGAGAAATGTGGGGTCAAGATTGGTGGACGATTTATCAACAATCTGCG
>NW_006399967.1:2964761-2969294 GCF_000299155.1 Elephantulus edwardii
GACTCGACGGCACATAACAACAACAACAACAACGTCATTGCTTCCAGTTTTCCCAGGAAAATGGCAAGTTGTCAAAGGTGAAGTGGATGGAACACATAAATATTGACAGCCTAGGCTGAGGTGAGCCGAGATGCATTGGTACTAGCCATTCTTAACCAGACAGTTACATGATCTGTGATGCTAGAAATGACCGTTGAAGAGGAATGAAGGCATTCGTTGTCAGAAAAAGCGTTTCAAGATCTATCCTAAAGTGCGGTGCTGTGACAGGACACTACCCACACCCATACAAGGAAGCCCTTTTAAAACAACTATCATTCAAATATGTACACCAACCATTAGAGCTTAAATGAAGAAAGTGCAGATTTCTACCAGCTTTTGCAGTCTGAAATCGATCTAATATGCAGTCAAGATGCATTTAATAATAATTGGTTACTGTGCATTGCTGTACAGAGGTAACTTGTGGTTGCTGTGATGCTAAAACACTGTGACACTGATGTGCCAAATGCAATAGTGGTTACCCATGGTGGGCAGTGTTTGGTGGAGCTCCCCGATTAAAACAAGCTTGGAAGCAGGAGTGGCATCCACTTCTGAAATGGCTTGCCTCCGGAAACTCTATGATCAGTGCTCAGGTCTTTCGTTCATAGGGTTGCTGAGTTATCTATGACTTGATGGCACTTAATAACAACAACAAAATGTAGAAGTTAGAAATAAAGAAAGATTGATAGTTAGAAAATATGCCCCTGGGTGATAGAAATGAAGCTGGAGGAGAGGTCGCATGATAAAAGTTTAGGTTCGAATCCACCGGATGCCCCACTGGAGAAGGAGGGGCAATCTCCTCCCATGTCAGTCAGATCTGATTGGCTGGTACACAACAAGGAAAAACAACAACAACAAAGAAGTTTTATTAACTAAAAACCCCACCATAAATGGCGACTATGCACATGGACCTCACCTGATGGACTATACAAGAGTCAGATTGACCGCATCTGTGGAGAGAGACATTGGAGAAGCTCAACGTCCGCATTGAAACCAGGCCCCAGGCTGATGATGGGACGAACCATGAAACTGCAGGTGAGCAAAACCAAAACGCGGACCTTGAGTGCACCCTAACTCAGTTTTAAAACCGTCTTGAGAAACGATTCGAGGCACTGAACACTAGTGACCCAAACCGAGACCTCGAAGATGACATCCGTGAAGAAAGCACAAGGTCATTGCAGAGACGGAGGAGAAAGAAAAGAGCAAGAGACTCTCAAACAGGCACCGGAACAAAAGGTTCCCAAATGAGACAAAGGCGTGCTGGGGCGGGGGAGAGCTAAGCAGAAGATTTCACAGGGCAGCTCGAGAAGACAGCGGTGTTACAGTGAAATGTGCAAGGACCTGGAGTCAGAAAACTGAAGAAGAAGAATCTACACAGCACTTCTCAAGCGGCAGGAACTGGAGAACAAATTCAAGCTTCAAGTTGCAATCGTGAAGGATTCTATGGGCAAAATTTGAATGATTTGAATTCCAAAGATGAAACGAATATACAGTCATTGTACCAAAAAGAAACCATTAACATTGAATCATTTCAGGAAGTAGCCCATGAACAAGAACGAGTAGTACTCAAGGAAGAAGTCCAAGCTTCCCTGAAGGCACTGGCAAAAAAAAAAAATAATAATAAGGTCCCAGGAATTGGTTGAATATCAGCAGCCCTGGTCGTGCTCACCAGACTCTGACAACAAATATGGAAGGCTGCTACCCTGCCAACCGACTGAGAGACCCGCGTTTGTTCCCATTCCAAGAAGGGTGATCTAAGAGTGGGGAAGTTATTGAACAATGTCATTAATACCACAAGCCAGAAGATCCTACTGAAGATTACAACAACTTGAGCAGTACATCAACAGGCAACTGCCAGAAATGCCAGCTGGATTCGGAAAAGGCTGATGTCAGAGGGGTTGCCACAGAGATGTTGACTTGTGTTTCATTGATTATGCAAAGGCACTGAGCTGTGTGCATCATTAAAAATTGTGGGTAACGTCGAGAAGAATGGCAGTCCCAGAATGCTTAACTGTGCCCATGCGAGGCTTGCACACGGTCCAAGAAGCAGTTGTGTGCACAAGAGTGTGGAACACAGCGTGGTTTAAAATCAGGAAATGTGCATCAGGGTTGTGTCTGCTTTCCATACCTCTTCCGTTTATATCCTGAGTACGTAACTGAGAAGCTAGGCTGTATGAAGAAGAATGCGGCGCCAGGATTGGAGGAAGACTCACCAACAACCTGTGTTATGCAGAGGACACAATCTGACTTGCAGAAAGTGAAGAAGCTTGAAGCACCTATTGCAGAAGATCAAGGACTACAGCTTCAATACTGATTACATCTCAATATCAAGAAAACAAAACTCCAATAGCAAAGAGCTGGAAACAGCCCAAGTGCCCATCAAAAAAAAACGGATGGAGAAGCTCTGGTATATTCACACAATGGAATACTATGCAGCACTGAAAAACAAGGAACTCATGAAACATTATGCTGGAGGACATTATGCTGAGTGAAATATCTCAGTCACAAAAGGACAAATATTGCATGGGGCCATTGTTGTAAAACGGGACTGACACTGGGGTTGAGAGAAGACAGAGAAGGAGGGGAGGAATGATGTATACCGCATTGAAACAGATGAGGGAGAGAACTGCTTAAAAGGAATATAAGATTGGGTATTATTGTCATTATAGGAGTCCAGAATGAAGGCTGCATAGTGGAGTGGACTTGGGGCAAGGATTGTATAACAATGAAAGAGTTTTTCTTTTACTTCTCAAGGAGAAGAGTGAATTGGGAGGAGGGGGTGGCAGGGAGAAGAGTGCAACAATGAATAACTGGAAACCCTAAGTCTCTGTAAACTTTAATTTAAATGAATGAAAAAAATCTGAACTCTTAAAATATTACAGCCAATTGGGGGAAAACAAAAACCAAAAATAAACAAAAATTAATTTTTAAAAAAATAAAACTCCTCACCACTGGACCAGTAGACACCACCATGAGAAGTAGAGAAAATAGTGAAGCTGTCAATTATTTTACTTGGATCCACAATCAACACCTTTGGTAGTGGAAATCTGCCGTCAAGGACCTCTCCAAAGTTCTGCAGAGCAAGGATGTCAGTTTAAAGACTAAGGTGCACCTGACACAAGCCAGTGTCTTTTCAATTGCTTCCTCATTCATCTGAAAGTTGAACAAGGAATTAAGAAGACTGAAGAAGACCTGGTGCCTTTGAGCTGTGTCCGTGGTAAAGAGTGCTGAATAGATCATGGGCCGCCAGAAGAACACACGCGTGCGTCTTGAAGGAAGTGTGAGCTCCCTAAAGGCGAGACTGGTGGAACTTCTTCCCACTTACTTTGGGCATATTTTCAGGAGGAACCAGCCCTTGGAGAGAGACATCATGCTGGGAAAGACAGAGAGTCGTTGAGAGAGAGGAAGTCCCTTAATGAGGTGGACTGACGCAGTGACCACAGAGGGCTTGAGCAGGCTGGTCACTGAGAGGAAGGCGTGGGAGGGGACCGTGTTCTCATCGGCTGTTCATGCGGTCGCTGTGCGTCGTGGTTGACTTGATGGCACCTCACAACAACAACAACGTCAACATCAAATGTTACTGTTTGCTTTAAAATCAGAAAGGGTAAGTGTCAGCTTTGAATCCTTTCACAGATTCAGGACAGCTGTCAACTAAGCAAATAATCCAAGAAGCTGGGCTGTGTGAAGGGAAACACAGCATCCAGGTTGGAGGAAGACTCATTAACAGCGCAGCATGTGCGTCGTTGTAAAAGATGGGACCCCCCGCCGTGGGAGGATGGGGCCGTGACTGTCACCCCGGACGAGCGTGGCCCATGCCCTGCTGGAGGTGCTGGAGGCTTGGGGTTCAGAGGGTTGCTGCAAACCATAGTGGGCAGCCAGCACCACCACCTCTGTGTTACGTAATGGGCTGGGCTTCTAACCAGAAGGCCTGTGGGACAGAGATCCACGTGCGCCCCTCACAGAGACGGACAGAGCTAGAAGCCTGAAGGGTCGCTGGCCCCACGTGTGAATGTCTCCACAGCAGTGGGGATGGGCGGTAGGTACGTGGATGACACGGCCTGGCTTGCTGGAGACAGAACAGGCGTGGAGCATTCGTCGGTGAAGAGGAGGGGATCCTTCAGTGTGGAACATCAAACAACCTCACAGCATCATGACGAACGAGCAGAAGGCTGATGCCGTCAAGGGGTCCATGTTCCTCAGAGCCACCACCATGTATGGAAGCAGCTGTCAGGACGTCCGCTAACCTTCCTCCATTGGACAGGCCTGCTGCAGACGACCTCTTCACATACTGAAGAGCAAACACATCACTTGGAAGACTGAGGTGCTTCTGACTTAAGCCCCAGCATTTTCAGTCACTTTACATGCATGTGAACGCTGGACAATAAGTAAGGAGACCAAGAAGAATTTCAGTAGAAGATTCAACCCTTTTCTTTTCAGTCACTTTGCTACACATGTCAGTCACGGAAAATAAAGGTCTATTAAAGGGTTATAAGTAAT
>NW_006399967.1:2970604-2989688 GCF_000299155.1 Elephantulus edwardii
TCTTCCACTCAGTTGGCCAGATGGTTATCCTCTAGATTTCTTGGCACAACTTGGTGAGCACATCCAGGGTAGTGTCTGTTGTTGAAATATGTCAAGTAATACACTGTCAATTCCTGGGGCTTTGGTTTTTGTTTTTTCCCCCAATTATTTCAGAGCACTTAAACTTCTTCCTTCATCACCACAAGCTCTTGTTTATATGTTGTTTCATGAAATTTATCTGTGTCAGCCAATTCCTTTTGGTACAGTGACTCTATACTTCTTCCATCTTTTTTAAATGCTATATCATCTCTCTCTCATCTCATCTTTCTCTCTCATCATATCTCTCTCTCTCTCTCATATCTCTCTCTCTCTCATATCTCTATCTCTGTCCTCTCTCTCTTGGTGGCCTAGTGGAAAGAAGCTGTGCTACAATCCCCAAGGCACACAATTCCAGGCCACCAGCTGCCCTGTGGGAAAGGTGTTCAGTCTCCTCCAGTGTGATTATCTGCCTCTGGAAACCCACTGGAGGGTCAGCTATGGGCTGGTTCCGACTTGACGGTATACCACCACCACCGCCACCACCACCATCACCACTACCGCAACGACAGCAACAGCAACTGTTTTCAATGTAAACTGGTGTTTTTTTTTTTAGTTCCCTCGCCTTGAGAAATGCACAGCAATCTCTTCCTTTTTATTCTCCCATTCCAGCTCTCTGCACATTCCATTAAAGTGCTTTGCTTTGTCTTCTCGAGCTGCCCTTTGAAATCTTCAGTTCGGCTCTGTTACTTCAGCATGTTTTCCCTTTGTTTTGGCTTCTCGGTGCTCTAGTGCAATTTTCAGTCTCTTCTGACATCTTTTTAGATTTTTTCTTTCTCCTCTGTTTCTGTAATGACCTTTGCTCTCTTCATGGATGATATCTTTGATATCGTACCACAACTCATCTGGTCTTTGATCATTTGTCAGGGTTGTATTCTGTCTACATATCTATTCAATCTGTATGTTGAACAAAATATTAAAAAAAAAACTGGACCCGAGGGAGCTCTGGTGGTCTAGAGGCAAGAAACTGTACTGCAATCCAAGAGGCGCATGGTTCGAATCCACCAGATGCTCTGCTGGAGGAGGGACACTTTCCTCCTGTACCAGTCAGATCCAATTTGATGGTACACACACACACAAAACTAGTGAAAAATTTGAAAAAAATTGGACTCTATAGAGAAGAACGTGGTATCAAGATCAGAGGTAACTCATCATGTGTTATGCAGGCAACACAACCTTGTTTGTTGAAAATGAGAATTTGAAGCACTTGTTGCAGAAGATCAAAGAATACAGCCTTCAATATGGATTGCATCTCAATGTCAAGAAAACAAATATTCTTACCACTGGACCAATAAGCAACATCATAATAGAGAAAAGATTGAAACTGTCAGCAACATCATCTCACTTGGGTCCACAATCAGCACCCTTGGTACCAGCAGTCAGGAAATCAGGAGATGCAATGCACGGAGAAAGTCTGCATCTACAGACTTTCTTCAAATTATTGAGGAGTAATGATGTCAGTTTGAAAACTAAGGTGTGTCTGATTCAGCCATGGTCTTTCTGATCACTTGCTATACATCTGAGAGCTATGCATTCTATGCATTCTGAGACAGCGGATAAGGGGGTAGCAGAAGAAAGAATTGAGGCCTCTGGGCTGTGATGGTGGAGAAGAGCACTGAACATCCCATGCATGGCCAAGAGAACAAACAGGTATGTCTTGGAGAGGGTGCAGCTGGAATGCTCTTTGGAGGCAAGAATGATGAGGCTTCGCCTCACACACTTTGGGCATGTTGCTAGGAGGGGCTATTCGTTGACGAGGGACATAATACTTGGAAGGGTGGAGGGTCAGTGAAGGAAAGGAAGCCCCTCACCCAGGTGGACTGACCCGGTGCCTGCTGCAGTGGGCTCTCGTGTGTCAGGAAGTGTGGGGACGGCGCAGGACAGGGCGGGGTTCAGATCTGTTGTTCACGGAGTTGCTGTGGGTTGTACTTGACTCGATGGCACATAACAATAGCAACAGCAACCTCTTTCAGCATGTTGTCAGGAGGGATTAGTCCTTGGCCCAAAACCGTCAAGCTGGGAAAGACTGAAAGTTGGAGAAAGAGAAGACCCTTCCCCAAAAATGGCTTAACACAGTGACTGGAACAATGGGCTCCTCAGAGACACCCTCAACGAGACGGACTGACAGTGGCTGCAGCAGTGGGCTCTGTGTGTCAGAGATGATGAGGACGGCACAGGAGAAGACGGGGGGAGGGTCTGTTGTTCACAGGGTCACTATGGGTCAGAGCTGACGTGACGGTACCTAACAACAATATGAATTGGTATCTTTGGATTTAGGTTCTAAGACATTGTCTATTCACCCTGGACGGTTAGAAACGTGAACACATCTGCCAGGACACAGTGCAGCAGAGTGGTCCCCGAGGTCAGGAGGAGGGGCTTCATCTCATGCACTCTGCCCCTGCTGGTGTGAGGGACCAGCCCTGGAGGACACGTTAAATCACAGGGCCATTGAAGATGAAGTGTCCTCACAAGCAGGGCTGACCAAGCAGCTGCGATAGTAATGGAGGACGGTGCAGGACCTCACAGGCATCCGTCCCATGACATCCCCGTGAGCTGAACTCACTGGCATCGAACAACAGAATGTGTGAATTATCCAACAGTGTTATCAACAGGGGCCTGTTAGAAATTCAGGTGGACTCAGAAGAGGCCACGGCTCCAGGTACCACTGCTAATGTCAGGAATCCTGGCTGAAAGCAGAGAATAGCAGAAAGGTGTTGACTCGTGTTCCATTGACTATGCAATGGCATTTGACTGTGTCGATCATAACAATTTATGGCTAACATTGAGAAGAATAGGAATTCAAAAACATTGAATTGTGTTCATGCAAAATCTATACCTAGATCAAGAAACTGTTGAACAGAACAAGGGAACTGTTGTTGTTGATGCCTTTGAGATGAGTAGGACTGTGAACAAAGGCCTGAAGCCCCTCTACAACCATCGACATTTATCAAAGCTCATGGTTTCCGGAGGCGTGTTGTCTAGGAAGTGGATGCCGCTCCTACATGGTTTAAAATCAGGCTGGTGTGCACCAGGGACCTATCACTTCCGCAAAGCGGTTCATTCTGTGTGCCGAGCAAATCATTTGACAAACTGGGTTATACGAAGAAGAAGGTGACGTCAGGACTGGAGGAAGGTGTGTCAACAACCTGTGTTATGCAGGTGACGGAACATGAAGGGGACTCGAAACGCTTGTTTCAGAAGATCAAGGATTAGTCTTCCATAGAAATTGCATCTCAAGGGAGCTCTGGTGGCCTAGTGGCAAGACGCTGCACTGCAATCCCAGAGGTATGCCGTTCAAATCCACCAGATGCTCTGCTGGAGAAGGAGGGGGCAATCTCCTCCTGTACCAGTCAGATCTGATTTGACGGTACACATAAAAATAATACAATAAAATTTTTTTTTAAATCGCATCTCAACGCCAAGAAAACAACAATCCTCCCCGCTGATAGACGGGAAAAACCCTGAAGTCATGGACACTTCATTTCACTAGATCGGTGATTAATAGTCAGGGCAATAGCAGTGAAGAAGTCAGAGACACATTGCATATGCTATCGAGAACCTCTCCAAACAACTGCCAGTTTAAGGAGCGCCTGATCTAAACCACGGTATTTTCAAATGTTTCCTGTGCGTTGAAAGTTGACCTATGAATCAGGATGACAGGAAAGAAAAGAATTTCTGTCTTTGAATGATGGTGATGGCGAAGGTACTGAGTCCAGGGACTGCCAAAGGAATACACAGGTCCACCCTAGAGGAGGCACAGCCCGGGGACGCCTGAGAGGCGAGGACCTGGAGTAGAACTCCTCGCATGTTTGGAGCATGTGGCCAGGAAGGGCCGGTCCTTGGAGAAGGACATCATGCTCGGAAAGGTGGAGGGTCAGAGGAAGAAGAGCCCTGGCCAGACAGATTGACGTGGTGACGGCAGCATGAGGACGGAACAGGACAGGGAAGCTTCAGACTGTTCACGGGGCTGAGATGAGTCCTGGTTGACTCGCCGGCATCAAACGACGAATGAGACGGAGCAGAGCTGGCCTGTGCTATCTCCTGGGTTGTTATCTTTGTTTTCCCCCCAACAGAAATGATTTTTTAAAGGGATTCCTGTTGTTAGCTATAATAAGAACATTTTTCATAATAAGCTGTTCTCATTACAGGACCAGATCCCCACGTCTTTTCTCCTAGAGTAGATGGTGGTTTTAAACCGTCAACCTTTTAGTTCAGCAGCAAAATATTCACCACGGCTCCACCAGGGTGTAAATAACCCAACAGCTGCCGTGAGTATGTGAGAGTAGGGAGGCAAGGTCTGTGAAGCTCCGTCTCACACACTTTGGGCATGTCGCCAGGAGGGACCGGTCCTTGGAGAAGGACATCATGTTCAGAAGGGCAGAGGGTCCGCACAGGAGACGAAGACCCCGGATGAGGCAGACTGACACAGTGACTGTGGCAATGTGGGCACGTGTGTCAGAGGCAGTGAGACTGGCTCAAGACAGGCCAAGGTACAGAGCCATTGTTCACAGGGCCGCTCAGGGCTGATGTATGACCTGATGGCCTTTAACAACGTGAGGCTGAGGAGATAAAGTCCAGCTAATGTCCCAGACACAAGACCCTGGCAGGTCAGAGACAGCCATGCTCAGCCGGGCTCTGGGGCGCTCTGTGTGGACGCTGCGCCCTGCACATGGTAGGATTAATATTGAATATTGATTTGTAATTGCCAAGACACAGGCAGGGAGAGGAGGTACGTCTAGACATGAAAACGGCCAGGCAAAGCCCGAGACGGCTGGTGTCAGGTGGCCTCTTGTACGAAGGGGACAAGAATAGACGTTGTGTTTTTTCTGTGGGGAGAGACATGGCCTCAGGAGACAAAAGTGGGAGGGGCGGCCAGCACGGGGGATGGGGTGTCCTCTCTGGTGCGGGCAGGGTCTGGGCGCGTCGGTCCTGGAAGAGGAGTCAGGGGCTGCTTTCCCTTGACGATGGTCACGTTTGGTCTCACATACTTCGGACATGTCACCAGGAGGGGATGGTCCCTAGAGGACGTCATACTTTGTAAAGTAGCAGGTCAGCGAGAAACCAGGACGACCCTGGACGAGGTGTGGACACAGTGGCTGCCTCAGTGGGCACATCCAGGGCACTGCGGGGGTGGCACCAGCGACACTGGCACTACCGTTCACTGGCCAGGCCACCCCGGGTTGGCCAGGGAGGACTGCCCCCCCAGGGGTGCTTGGCTGGAATCTCCACGGGAGGGGTGGGGAGGAGCCTTCGGTCAGCAGCCGAGCGTTTAACAGCTGCACCACCAAGCTGCTCTGTGTACACTCAGGAGGCCGGGGAGCGGGTCGGGGAGGAGGAGGTGACCCTGGACCGGAAGTGGGACTCTACCTGGCCGCTGGGGAGGGGGCAGTGGGTTGGGGGGTGCTGAGTGAGGGGAGGTCTCCCACTCTTTGAGGGTTCCCTCCAGCAGGGCTTGGCCCTGCCCACCTGCTATAACTGCTGGTTCACTCATTCACCCACTTGGAAACTGACTCACAAATTCATCGCAGGTCTCTGCAGGGCGGACAGAGACACGACGTCCTTCAGGAAGGTGGCCAAAGAGTCCATCTGGCCTTCCGGCCCCGTGGCCTCGGGAGCACAGGGTGAACCTGCAGGCCTTTCCCCTGATGGCCTGGGAGGTTCCGACCACCACGGGCTTTTCTGTAGTGGCTTCTCTGTCCTGGGCCCAGGTCCTTCCCAGACCCTTACACATGTTCCTTTAATCTCTGATAATCCCATCAGGAGGGTTTCCGGTTTGCTCAGAGAAGGGCCAGCAAGCTCAGACACGGGGCTGGGGGGAATGGGACCCTCCCCTCTCATGGGCCCCTTGCCCGCTCGCCTTAGCTTTGGTAATGGGGGCCCCAGAGACAGAGGCTGGGGGAGGAGCCGGCCAACAGGAGTCGTGAAAAAACTTTGCTTTCTGTCGATAGTAGCAAAAAAGCTCTGTGCCCCCCCCCGCCATGGGCCCCCCTTGTCGGTGTTCAATCCAATTACAGCTCCTCACAGCCAATCAATCAATGGGCTCCGGTCAGAGCTGTTTACTCCCAGCAGCTTTTGTCATGGTCACCCTCCCCCTCCTGCCTGGAGCCTCGCTTCTGGGGAGGCCACAGAGGCCCTCACCCCAGTACCCCATCAGCACCCACGTCCCCACCCTGAGAGGTCGAGGGTCCCCCTGCCAGCCCTGAACCTGCAGCACAAACCCTCCTCAAATCTGAGCAGCCCCTGGAGGGGAGGCAGTGGGCATGGGCCCCTTTAAAGAAG
This sequence comes from Elephantulus edwardii, assembly GCF_000299155.1. Taxonomy (NCBI): domain Eukaryota; kingdom Metazoa; phylum Chordata; class Mammalia; order Macroscelidea; family Macroscelididae; genus Elephantulus; species Elephantulus edwardii. Next base: position 2,976,959 of record NW_006399967.1, read on the forward strand.
GGCCAAATGTGGGCATGGGGAGAAGGGGCCCACAGGGGCGTGGGGCGGAGTGGGGGCTGCGAGGAGATACCCCTGGCCTGCATTGGGCGCCTGCCCCAGCCTCCACCACCCCTGGCTCCTCCACCAGCACTGCTCCCCTCCCTTCCCCTGCATCACCTCCACCATCACCATGGCCTCTGCCTCATCCTTCCCCTCTGCCGTCACCTCCACCACCTTCTGGCTCCATCAGAACCACTTCCAGCACCTGCACTCTCCCATCACCTCCTCCACCACCACTCTGGTCTCCATCTCTGCCTCCACCATTACCTCCAACTTTACCACATTGCCGCCACCACCCTCATCTTCACCTCCACGTCCTGTATCTGTCCCTTCTTTGTCTTCTCCACAGCATCACTTCCACACATCACCTCCTCCAGCACCGTCTCTGCCTCGACCATTGTACCACCACCTCCTCCTTCACCTCCTTCAGCACCATCTCTGCCTCCACCATCACCTCCTCCACCACCACCTCCTCCTTCACCTCCTCCGCATTGTCTCTGCCTCAACCATTGTACCACCACCATCACCTCCTCCTCCACCATCACCTCCTCCTTCACCTCCAGCACCATTTCTGCCTCTATCATCACTGTCACTTCCACTGTCACCATCACCTCTGCTTCACCTATATCACTTTGATCCCCCATCTCTACCCCTCCTCCACTGCCATCTCTGTCGTAGCTCCCTCATCTGACTGTAACATCCGGCATCACTCCACCATCACCTGTCACCTCCATCATCACCTGTCGCCTCCACCAATCACCTGTCACCTCCACCAATCACCTGTCACCTCCACCATCATGTCACCTCCATCATCACCTGTCACCTCCATCACCTGTTACCTCCACCATCACCTGCACCTCCATCACCTGTCACCTCCACCATCACCTGTCGCCTCCACCATCACCTGTCACCTCCACCATCACCTGTCACCTCCATCACCTGTCACCTCCACCATCACCTGTCACCACATCACCTGTCACCTCCATCACCTGTCGCCTCCACCATCACCTGTCACCTCCACCGTCACTATCCTCTACCATCACCAGTCTCCTCTCCATCATTCTTGCTTCCATCACCGCATGAATATCCTCCATCCTCAGGTGTCACTGAGTCAGGTATGACTATTAGTGACTCTCTGGACGACAGGTCTGAGCCCCATCCTGTCCTGTGCCAGCTCCACCGTCTCTGATGCACTCAAGTCCGGTGCCGCAGTCACTGTGTCGATCCACAGGGTTGAGGGTTTTCCACTTTTTTGCCGACCACCTTTCCAAGCATGATGGCCCTCTCCAAGGAAGTTTTCCTCAGCAACATGCGCGAAGACTGAGATGAAATTTGCCCCTCCTTGCCTCCAAGCAGCGCCTGGCCACCCCGTCTCGTGGCATTGCGATACTGTCCACACTGAAGGCTGCAGCCCCGGGGCTTCCGCAGCGTTTCTGGCCCTCCTCACTCTCTGCAAGGCTGCCCACTCTGCCCACCTCTCCTGCTCATCCCCTTCCCTGTCACCTCCCGTATGTCACCAGTGTCACGTCCTCCCCATTCACACCTGCTAGCCTCCTATGTCCACCAGCACCTCCATCACCGTCACTCCCATGGACACCGTTGATCTATATCATGATGACCGCCACCTCACAAGTGACGCCGTGGCCTTGAGGGCTCAGTGCTGGTCCCCATGACCAAGGACCCTCAGCCTGTGGCCAGGTGGAGAATGGCCACTGAGAGTATCGAGGGCATCAGACATACTCGGGGTCCCTGGCTAAGCCACTTCCTTCTGGCCTCAGCCACCTCGCTGGGGCAGTCACACATCTTCAGTTCTCAGTGGCCGCCTGCTGCCCCACCTCCACAGTCCCTGACTCCCTCAGGTCAAAGGCTTGCCCACCCCCGCCTGCCGGGACCACCTTTCTGCTGCCCCCCCCCCAATTTCCCTTAATGCACTTGATTCAGCAAAACTGATAGCCTCAGGGCCTTTGCACCAGCTGTGCCCTGTGCCTGTCCATCTGTTTCTCAGGCTGTTCCAGCTTTTCGCTCTTCTGTCCTCCCAGATGTGCTCCCTAAAACCCCCCTGAATCTCCAATCTAAAACCATAGCGCCTCCTCCCAACATTTTTCTTCACTGTTTTAGCAGTCAGTCAATGAAAGAACCCACACTCTCCAGGGGTCCCAGTGCCCAGGAGTTTGGGTGCAGATCAAGCCCGCTCCAGTTGGAAGCGGTCCACTCCGGCCCAGGGAGGTCTACTCTCATGGGATTGGGGGGGAGGTCACCTCCACCTTCTCCCTGATCCCAGATGGGTTCTGTTTCTAAAGAGAAATGATTCTCGGGGTGCCGACATCCTGTCCTGCTGCCTCACTTTCTCTTTGGAGCCCAGAAGGAAGAGATCTGACTGGAACTCTCCGAAGCCGCCTCCCAGCGCCAGGCTGGCGGGGTCTGGCCTGCAGTGAACCCCTGCTCCACCAGGCGGGTCAGACCAGGCCATCCGCCTCTCTGCTCTCCGGACTTAGGGTCTCCCAGCAACTCCACTCCCCTGTCCAGGCCAGCACCGTCCAGCTGTGGTTCCTGCACTGACCAGCAGAGGGCAGCCGCCTCCTGTCTAGCCCAGAACAGCCAGCAGGTGAGGCCTCTCAGGTCTGGAGGGGGCGCGAGTTAGGGAGACTGGGGGGACACCGCAGTCTTCCTCCTGTGTCCTGCCTCTCTTCAGGCCATTGCTTGGGTCAGCAGATGCGCCCCTACCATCCAAGATGCCTCCAGAGCCTGGCCTGAGGTCAGCATTTGAGCCTCAGTTGGCTCAACTGTAAAATGGACTCAACGGTGGTCATTGTAGAATTGAGGGGATGGGAAGGGTTAGCCAGAAACACGCTGACTGTGGTCGGACGCTCGGACGGGGTCGCCTCAAGCCACCAGAGAGGGACTGGACAGAAGACTTCAGGGCCAGGGCACCAGACAGGCACCCCGAGGAGAACTCTCACACATTCCCGAAGGCCCAGACACAGTGGCCCAGAACTGGGAAGCCGTCCCCTCACTCCCAGCAGAGCTCTGACTCTCTGGAACCTTCTCTGGTCCAGACTTCAGGGGAATGACACAGCCCTGGGCTTCCTCCTTGAGAGGTGATTGGCCACGATGCGAAGATCACCCCTGCGGGAGGCCCAGGCAGCCCCCCTTCAAACAGAAGAGTCAAGTCTTGGCAGCAGCTTACCACCCCGTCCCCTTCCACTCTGGCTGAGGTCCGCGCCTCCTGTTCCCCCAGCTGCCCGCTCATCCCCTTGTCCAGACGTCTCCACTTGCCCTTTTCAGGACCACCTTTCTGCCTTCAGCTTGTTGGGCTGGGCACCCACATGCTGGAGCAGTGAACTTTCACTGGACCCTCTCCACAGCTGTCCACCCAGCCGCGGCGGGGGAGAGGTGGGAAGAGGGTCTGTGAAGGGGTCACACTTGGGCAGGGAGGACAGAACTGAAGATGGAGCCTGGGCAGTTGGCCAGCCAGGAGGCCCATGAACTCAGAAGAGGCCGCAGCTGCAGAGGCTGCACCCGCCATGAGACCCCACACTGATGTGACTGCACAGGGCAGCAGCCGGACTCAGCTGGTGGGCTCAGAAATCACACTAAAGTTCGGCGAAGGGGCATCCTGGTGCCTGGCGGGTCCTGAGGCTTGCTGGCATGCTGCCTGCAGACCACTGGGGAGCGCTGTCCACTCGGTTCCGGGTGGGGTCACGCGGTTTCCTTCAGGCCACCTCTCAGGCTCGGCTCCTCCCTGCCCAGCGGTCGCCTCTCAGAGGGGACAGTTCAATAGCCGGAGAGCCTGGCTGGGCTGGCGGTTTCCTTGGGAACACGCCCCTCCCATCGCTAACTGCTCAAGTGCAGATGTGAGGAGAGCTGGGGATTGTGAACATTTCCTCACGTGCTTTTTCGCCATCTGAATGTCTCCTTTGGTGAAGTGTCCACATCTTGTGCCCATTTTTCAGTTGGGTTGTTTACCTTTATCTTGTTGTGGTGCTCGAGTATTTTATAAATTCTGGAAATAAGCCCCTTATCTGACATGTTATTACCAAATATTTTTACCCAGCCTGTGGCTTCCCTTTTTACCCCGTTGGAGAAGTTTTTGGATGTGCATAGGGATTTGATTCTTAGAAGGTCTCGTTCAGCTATTTTATTCTCTCCTGGTCGTAGGTTTTTCAGGATGCTTGGAAGACTGTTCGTGTTGTGGATTAGGACTTCTACAATTCTTCCAAGCTTTTCCGATGTGAGAAACACTGGTTGCTCCCTTCTGGGGCCTCTGCACCCCCGTGGACCTTCTCTGGTGGACGTGGTGCAAGAGATCCACCACTAAGTGTGTTCCCCAAGGGGCCCTACAGTCCAGAGGGCTCTGTCCATATCCTGGGCGTCGTGGGGGGGGGGTGAGGAGGAGGGAGGTGATGGTTGTGATGAGGTCTGAGAGGCAATATGCCAATGCGTGTGTGCGCGCGCGTGCGCCCTCCCACCAGATCTCATCTCCTTCCCCTGTTCCCCAACCCGCCCCCCTCACCTGCCGCCTCACCCTACCCAGTTCCCATGGGGGGCGAGGCCTCCTCCCCCCTTCCCTTCTCCTTCCACCTGGCCTCCCTGATGGGATTTTAATGGGCACATTTTCAAATTAGTTCTGAGTCTTTCAAAGACTTATCAGAGAAAAAGCTTTTCCTGTGGACTCAGTCCGCCACTCCCTGTCACCATCACTCTGTTTGGAGGGGCTTCAAGGGCAGGGCTCTGGGACCCCCATTCGGCACCCTCAGGCATGCAGCCCGCACACGGAGACACGGAGACGTAGGGCGCACTGCACACGCTGAGCTTACACTTTAACAGGTGAAAACGCCGGCTGCTGCGCTGCTGTGGAAATGGATTGATAACAGTGACACTTAAGGAACTCGTGATAAGAAAAGCAGAGAAGGAGGGACCTCTGGAAAGGGAGGCGGCCTGGACGCCACCTGTCCGTGACCAGGAAACTGACCCACAGATAAACGTACAAAGCCCCTCTTCAGTCACAGGACACAGCACAGCCGCCCCAGCGGCTTCAATGCTCGACGCTGGGGCTTAGTCGTAAGGAGCTGCGCTGCCAACCCAAAGGCTCCTGGGTGGTTCGCATCCACCAGCTGCTCCTGCAGCACAGCAGGGTCTGTCCAGAAACCCAGAGGCCTTTCTGCCCACCTTCTGCAGAGCCTGGTGGGTGGGAACTGCTGTCTTCTGGGTGAACGGCCACCCCTCACCACCATGCCACGAGGGCTGGCAGGTCTTGCCACCAAACCACGGAAACCGCACCCAGACAGGCCGCGGGTCCACAGCGCCCTGGACTCCCTGGTCCTAGAGGCTACAGAAGGGGAGTGAGCGCCCCAGGACACTCCAAGCGCGGGTCTTGTGCTTACTCACTGCATCACCAAGTCCGCACCTCTGGACACTCACGCCCACCCCAAAGATTCCCCTCGCAGCTCTTCTCTTTGTCCAGAGAAAGACTTCATGCCAGCCAAGGCAGCTGGTGGTGGTGCCCTGTGAACGCCGAGCCTAGGCTTGCCCAAGCCCTCTTCTCTGACACACGGGGCCGTTGTTGCTGTCCCCTCCGGAATCCTTGAAGCTCTCTCTCCTTCGTCCCCTGTCCCCCTTTCCACACACGATGTCACCTCCTACAGAACTGCCTCTCCCAGCAGCATGCCCAGAGTGTGTGAGGGAAGCTTGGCCGTCCTTGGTAAGGGTCTGCAAGAAAGAGGACGACCCTCAACAGGTTGGACCGCGTGGGGAACGTGGCGCAGGGCAGTGCAACTCCGCCCTGTTCACAGGGTGGCTACGTATGAACCACAGACACGAGGGCGCTTACCAGGCTGCTCTCTGGACTGTGGCTGACATGGAACAATCTGGAAGCGTCCAGCCGTCCGTCCGCAGTCACACCGAGAACCGGCTGGAGTGCAGCGCTCCGGCTGCAGCTTCTCTGTCCCGCGGCAGCGCGCCTTCCTCTCGCTTTCATGCCTTTTAAGGAGGAGGATAAAACGTGGTGCGTCCTCGGTGCAGGTGCCGGAGTTTTCAGACTAGAAATCGCGGATTTGCCGAAAGGAAAGGAGACAAGGGGGTTGTCTCTAGGTCCACGAGGAGTGCGGAATGGAGTGAAGGAATCAGCGGCTAACATCGCAGCAAGGACCGCTGAGTGCGCCTTCGAATATGACCCACTCACAGCTGACCCTCCAGCGAGGGCCCCGAGGCTGTAAGCCACACGGGACGGGAGTGTTCCGCCTTCTCCGCGGAGCAGCTGGTGAATGTGAACCGCAAACCTTTAGGATGGCAGTGGAGATCCTTACCAATAGGCCACCAGAGCTGCTAAAAACACCATTTATCGAAGTGGGGAGGGGACAAGGAACAAGGAAGGTGGAGGAAGAGGGTGCGCGGTCGGCGCTCACGAGGGAGCCAGGTGGGTGGTCTCTGTACCACGAGGCGGGGGGGAGAAAGGGACTCAGGTCAGTTACTTGGCAGTGGTCTCTCAGGTCTCAGCCCCTCACCCAGGCAGACCCCAGCGGCTCCCTGACTGCTGCAACCCGCTCATCTTCCTGCCCTAGCGACCACCAAGACCCGAGTGCGCGTCCAAGCGCACAAAGAACGAGTGGGCGCGCTTGGCGCGGAGGGGCACAACGACGGAGGCCTGCAGTCAATCCTGGCTCTGGGACTCCGTCTCCCTCCGCAAGGTGGGCGCATTGGACACAAGCTGCCGGCCTCCCGGGAGTGGAGCGCATTGCCAGCCTGCTGGGCTCCGGGGTGGGACTCGAGGAAGGCACGGGCAGGTCTTTCCACGGAGCGTGTGCTCCCACGTCCCGTCGGCCGGTGGACGGTGCGCACGAGGCCGTAGGCTTTGCGGGTCCCTCTCTCGGCCCCGGAGGGCGCGCAGGGAGCTGTGCCTTGTACTTAGCGGCTTTCTCCGTGTGACAACATGGTTTTCCGAGTAAGGGAAACTGAGGCACGGTACAAGATCGAGTGCACAAAGGAGCGCGGAAACAGGCGGATCCTGCTGTTGCCGTGGCTCCACTCCCTTCCTCCGTCAGCCTCGTGTGGGGAGCGGGGCTCCAGGAGGAGAGGACTTCCGTGCACTCAGGAGGAGCCAGCAGGCGCCATGGGTCAAAGGGCCACCTTCTACTGCAGGAATCTTGCAGGCTGGGAAGAGAAGGGGCCCCATGCCCCATGTCTGCTCCAGACACCCAGAAAACAGAACCGGCTAGGAGCAGGGGCAGCCCTGCAAAGACACATGGCCAAAGCAGGGTCCTGGTGTCCCCGCGGACATCTGCGCCGTGTCCCCATGGGTATCTACACCAAGTCCCCACGGGCATCTCCGCTGTGTCCCCGTAGCCATCCGCACAATATCCCCGTGGCCATCTCTGCTGTGTCCCCCGTGCGTGAGGCACCGTCTCTTCTGTGAGGGTGATGTCCCGTCTGTCTCTGTGGACATTGGAGTTTCCTGCCACCTGCTTCTCCTGCCGGTTTGGCCAGTCTTGTCCCATTTCCCCTGCTGGGCAGCCTTGGTGTGAGTGCCCTTTCCTCATCCTTGTCCTTGCTCTCCATGCACTGTGCAGTGGGGGAAACTGAGGCCTGTGCCCCTCGGGCCCCTCTGATGGCCGCCCACCAGGGCCGTTCTCTCCCCTCCCCCACGCCGCTGCTTTTCGTATTGATCAGGGTCCATATTTAATTACAAACCAGATGCAAACCAGCGAGCTCGTCCGGTTAAGCCAGGCTGCTCGCAGGCAGAGCACAAAGAGCGACAGGGCCTGGCTGTCCTCAGAGCTGTGAGCTCCCTCCACCACCCTGGCTTTGTCCAGGACACCCACCCCAAGTGGGCCGAGGGCCTTCGTCTCATGGGGAAGCGTCATCACCGTGTCCCCACGGAGCCCTCTCCGGTGCAGTGCATGGCGGCAGAGCAGGGAGCCAAGCAGAGCGCTGACGGGTGACAGTGATGAGAGGGGCCCGGGAGAGCTGAGGGGAAAGGGCCAGACTTGGCTGCTTTGGGGAGTTTATGCTCAAGGAGGCAAACGCCAGGGCTTGTGGGTGCAGCTGGCCCTCCAACCCGGGAAGGTGGCTTCCTGGGAAATGTTCCAGGGGGAGGGGACGAGAACGGGAGGGGGCCCAGGCTGTGGGGTGGTGACCTGGCACCTGGGGTGCCCATAATCCTGTCACTCTGGAAGGATGAGGGAGGGAAGGTGGGCTGTCCTGTCCACCCACCAGAGGTCCCCAGGAGTCTCTTGGTTTCTCCACTGTTGTTCTGCTGTCCTTGACCTCTGTCCTTGCACCCACCTCCCACCACCATCCATCCCCACGTCACCTCCCTGCCTCCTATCGGAGCTCTGCTCACTTTCCCTTCAGGCACCCTGAGTTTGCCAGTCTGTGAAGTGGGAGCAGTAACAGGCCAAACGTCAGAGGTCATTCTAGATGACCTCAACATTCTTGAGGGTTGAATTGCTAGTGCCATGCTGGCCCCAGCATGAAATACAGAAGTAGGAGGGTGGTGTTGAGGGTCCCTGAACGGTCTCCCTGAAACTCTCATGTTCTTGGGGGGCTTCACTCCCCCCAGGGAGCCCAGGAGACTCAGATCCTTCCACAATCTCGCCCAGGCCCTGCTCATCCAGGGTCTGTGGTGTCCTGAGGTCACCCCCACGAAGTCAGGAGGTGTGGGTGTCATTGAGTCTGGTGGCTCAAGGAAGTCACTGTGGGGGCAGGGACAGACCACCTCTGGCAGCACTGAACTCTGTCCTTTTCTCAGACGAGCGAGGCACACTTCCCACACAGGGAATGAGCTCAGGCAGGGCCTGGGGCTGTTCTCCTAGGCACCCTGTGGAGAAGGGTGGTCCGTTGGGGCTGTCTGTTCTGGGGTCTCTACAGAAGCAGGCAGGGGTTCCATCCAGGCCATTCACAGGAGGACAGACATCACCCCAGTAGAGCAGTGCCCCCCATGTAGCCAGAAGGAGGTGGTAGAGGGTCAGAGAGGTGGGGGACAGGCCTGACCTCTTATTGCACCCCCTCCCACCTTCTGAAGACCCCCAGCCCCTCAGAAGCTGCGCCTCCCGCCTCCCCCACTGGAAACAACTAGGGTCTCTGTCCATTACTTCCCTCCCTTCCTGTGTCTCTGGCCCCTTTCTGTCCATGAGTCAGTTGGTGTCCTGTGGAGACAAAGTATCCCCTCCCCTGAGTCTCTCTGGATCAGCCTGCACCCCTATTCTGGGCTCCTGGTGGGGGCTGAGGCCTCTCCAGGACATCTCATCTTAATCATAGTCCATGTATACACACACATACATATATACATATATTTCTCCTTTTTACCGTTTACAAAAAAAAATAATAATACTTTTCCTCTGGAGTTGCAATTTAAACAATATTTGAAGATGGCCAAAGCTATCGACCAGGCAGCGTGATGAATTAGAGTCGGTAATTCGAACGCATCGACCGCCCCTCCCCCGCCTGGGAGTCCGCCGCCCCTCCCCCGCCCTCCCGTAGGGGCCTGAGCCCTGGAGGGCTTCCAGGAGGCGGTGGCTCGGTGGCTCGGCGGGGAACTCGGCGTCGTGGGGAAGTGGAGGCCAGGCCCTGGGGGGATGCGGTGGACAGGGGTTGGGCAGTGTCAGCCCCTGTCACCACATGCACGTTTTACACAGGGGTAAACTGAGGCACACTTGCCGGGTTTCTGGGGTGTATGTGTACCAGGCGCGGATTCGGTCTTCCGTCTGGCACGCAAGGGCGCAGGGCCGGGGCGCAAGGCTAGACTAGGGTGCGCAGGGCGCAGGGCTGAGACGCAGGGCTGGAGCTGGGGCGCAAGGAGCCCCCAGCGGGGCCGTCCTCACGGCTCGCGGTTGCTCTTCTGTCCGGCACGTCTTCCTCTCTCCGGCGGGGCCTGTCCGCCGTCCAGGCTTTCTTTTTCTTCCTCCCTTCCCTCCTCTCTGGCAGCAGCTTGCCTGTTTTTCGGAGGCGGAGGACGTCGTGGCAGGAGGAGGACAGGAACCGGGAGCCTCCTTGGCCGAATTTGTAGTGCGATGTGGAGGTTTCTGAGCGAAAGAACGTCGGTGTCCCTTGGTGTCCGAGCTGTCACCGCGTCGGGTGACGTTTGGAAGTGGGGATGTGCCCTGGCGCCTCCCGGTAAGCGAGGCGATTTGCCGCCACTTAAGCGCTTTTCATTTGCGCAGCGACCGGAACTAAAGGCCTGAGTCGGTGTGTAATTACCCGCAGCGAGTGACTGAGGCCAGCCAGTGGGGACGTGGTCAGCCGGCCGTGTGGACGTGGCCAGCCGGCGGTGTGGACATGGCCAGCCGGCGGTGTGGACGAGGCCAGCCTGTGGTGTGGACGAAGTCAGTCGGCAGTGTGGACTTGGCCCAGCCCACAGTGTGGACGTGTCCTGAGAGCACCGGGGATACGGCTGTCGCGGAAACTGGGTCCCGGCAGTCCGAGGAGCGCAGGCTGACTGTCACCAAGCTTCTTGTCCCGTCCCGCAGCGCCTGCTCGGGCTCTTTGGAGGCCCACACGTGGCACAGAACCCCCTGTCCCGAGTGGAACTGAGGCTTGCGACTGGACTCTTCGTCCGGGGCCGCGGATCCCCACCAGTTGTCCGGATTTCCCGTCTGTAATTGTCTCGGCAGCCTGGAAGTGTCTGTGGCCAGAGGCCTGCGGGTCTCAGAGCGTAGAGGAGCCCCTGCCCCTGGCCTGCAGCAGCCCCCTAAACGGGTAACTCCATCCACCGTGAGCCCGAAGAAGCTTTCCATCGGGTGATCCAAACCGCGGTGAAATAGTCACACAGAAAGTGGAGGGCTGTGCGCGGAAGTGGGGCGCAGACCTGGGGGACACTACGTCTTCTTCGTACAAGCAGGAGGAGGGGACAGGTGACAGGTACAGTGACACTGACAGGTGTCCGCGCGCCCAGATCGCTCACAAGCCAGTTAAGAGACAGTATCTGGCGCTGGATCTCCCACATACAACACAGTACGTGGGTGCGTTCTTGCCACCTGATGTCCCCCACATTCCACACTGCAGGTAGTGGCTCCCAGATCCCCAGTCAAGTATCCACAACAGTTACTTATGGAACGTGGGGCGGGGGCGCCCCTCAGGACTATCCGGGTCACGGAGTCATTTCCACTGTGTGTCCACCACCTCCCAATGCCCTTCGTCACACACCACGCAGGACAAAGGCTTTACCCCGTTCCGAGGTGCAGACCTGAAACTGACAAGTGGTTCCGGTCGGTCACCTGGCTGTGCAGAGGGGGAAACTGAGGCCCACAGAAGCGACTGCACGTGGTTGTTCAGTGGGCTTGACGTGGGGGAGGGGAAGACAGAGGCTCTTGGGACAAGTGAACACTGGAACCCCGGCCCCCCAGTACCCCTTCTGCCCTTTCTACTGGCTGGGGAGGTTGGGGACACAGCCAGGCCCCTCCTTGTCCATCTCCCCGTTACGGGGGCGCCTAGGCAGAGCCCCTGCCGCCCCGCCCGCTCACCACTATGCGCTGCTGAGAAGCCATCGATCGGAGCCCGCGGCTATTGTCCCCGCAGCCGGTCGCACAGCCCCCTCGTCAGCGCGGGCCAGGCCGTGGGGGGCTCTCTCGCACCCCCAGTGCCCAGGAGATGGGGAGCCTGGCCAGCAGCCCCACGGGGTGTATAGACCCAGCTGTTGTTAGCTGGGAGGAAGGAAGGAGCGGGTCCCCTGGGGGCCGCGGGCCGAGGGTGTGTGCACGACAGAGACTGAGAGAAACAGCGGAGAGAGAAATGAGGGAAGCAGTAACCTGGGAGCAGGCGGAGCGGAAACGCATCGCCGCCTGTCCGGGTGGAGAGCGGGGCCGGCGGCGATGGGGAAAGGGCTGCAGGCCCAGGCCGGCGAGGCGCGCCCCCAGCTCGGGCCGGCGGGGTCAGCGGCCTCGTGAAGGCCTCGGGCCGCCCCTCCTCCACCCGTTCTCGGGTGACCTTTGCCAGCGGCCGGAGCGCGGGGGGAGGCGGCGATCGATCGCGGAGGGTCGAGCTACAAAGAAGCGCGCGCTGGGTCGGGTTGATCGCGGGCCGCTCCGGTCTCGGCCGTACAGCGGCGGCGCTCGCCGGATTGGGGGCTCAGCGGCGCCTCTGCCGCGGGAAGAGGGGTGTGGCACCCCAAGCTGACAGCATGCTCCCCACAACATTCGCGCGCGCGCCTACACACACACACACACACACACACACACACACACACACACAATGAGCGACCCTGGGGCTTGCTTGGGGCGCCGCCCAGCAGCCAGAGGGCCAGGGACTCCCCTCCTGCTCCAGGCAGGGTAGGGGTGACGGCTCCGGGGGTAAGATGGCGCTGTCCCTTGTCCCCTCTGGCGACAGTACGGCCTGGGGGCAGACGTGGCCCCGCTCTGGCCTCTGACGGTCCCGGCCGGGGAGGCGCACGGCCGCGCGGGAGAGGCAGCCGGCCGGCGGCGAGGGGCGCGCTCCTACCTGCGAGGCGCAGCGCCGACATGCGCTGGAACTCCGGCTCCTGCAGCCACTTCCACATCCTGCGGAAGGTCTCGCGGCCGGACTTGAGCTTGCTCCAGGGCTTTGGGTTGCGCAGCAGGTCGGACAGCGTGCCCTGCGAGCGGCACAGGATGCGCTGCGCGAAGATGGCCTGCGGGATGCTGTAGCGCTTCAGCTCGGCCGTGATGCGCTGCGCCACCTCCTTGGTGTTGATCTCCTCCGCCGCCGCGCCCGGGCCGCCGCC
>NW_006399967.1:2990823-2997049 GCF_000299155.1 Elephantulus edwardii
CCCGCCCGGACCCCCGAACGAGCGCCGCGGACGCCAAGGGAAGCAGGGCCCCGGGACAGAGAGCCAGGGGGCGCTGAGGCCTCTGCGTCTCCCACCCCGTCTATCTGGGTCACTGTTTCCAAAGGGTCATCCGCAGGACTTGTCTACCTGCGCTCCGCTCCAGGAGGATCTCAGTGGCCCTCTGGGCACCCAGGAGGAAGCCCCCCAGTGCACACGCAGCGAGTCACAGTTCCCACATGACCCCAACGGGGGCCCCTCAGGCGGAGCTGGGACCCACGTTCCCCAAAGCTGGGACCTACCTTCCCCAAAGCTGTCTGTACTGTGCCCCGCCTCGCTTTCCCTAGCTGTACAGTGGCGCACCAGGCTTCTAAGGTGCCCTCACTTGCAGGGTTTTGAGTCAGTTGACCCCCTACAGAGCGAGTTGTCCAGCCTGGAATACTGTCCACCAAGCCTTGAGGGCCCAGCCTCCAACGACTCCCAGTCCCCGTTATTGTAGGGGACAGACATTCCTCCCATGCCTGAACAGAGCCCCTGGGATCTGGAAGAAATGGGACTTTCCCACATTCAGATCCTGCAATGAGATCCCTGGAGTCGGGTGAGCTTGCAAGTTTGGTGCGTCCAGAGAGGCGAGGCCCGACCCTGGAGAGCGCACCCGTCTCAGTCTGGGGAAAGACTGCAGTTCTATTCCTTGCCCTACCTGAGAGGAGAGAGGGAGATAGAGAGAGAGAGAGTGTGTGTGTGTGTGTGTGTGTGTGTGTCCCCGCGCCTATGAAAGGGGTAAGGGATTGACCTCACCAGTTATCTAGATAAACACCAGTCTTAGGACCTGCACTTGAGTCCCTGTCCCCCATCTCCGTGGAAAGGTTGGGGTGTTGGGCTAAGGGCTGTTGCCTCCCCTCCTCTGGTCTTTCCCATGAGCCCTGCCTCCTGAAAATGTGATTTTCTGGACTACAGTCTCACTTGGCCCCTGCCAGGCCCTTTCTGTGCCTCAGTTTCCCCTGATGTTGTGTTGCACTAGACAGTGTCCAGGCGTCTATCTGTCACATTCCAGCTGAGGGCTGGAGGTTTCTCTCTGCTGAACACAGTAGCGGGGTGGGGGAAGAGGTTGTTTTTAGGTTTGAGGGTGTTGGGGGCCCTTGGTGACCCCACTCCTGGTACAAGAATTCAGCAGTTAAGTGGGGTCAGGTTAAAGGGGACCCCTTGTGCCTGGCGCTGAAGACGCTGGGGTGAGAAGCATTTAATAAGCACCTACTGCTTATCAGGCCCCGGGAGGGGGAAGTCACACCCAGTTTTTAAATTTTTCCAGTGCAAGATGAAAGGGTGTCTGGACACAAGTGCCCCCTCCTTTGTATGTTTCATCCAAGTGGCAGTGTCCCTTCGACTTTTCAGCTCTGTCCTGGGGTCTGTCGCACCCTTAAGCGAGTTACAGGAATCCCCCCATTCTCCAGGTGGGTAGAAGGGGCAGGTTCAGCGAGCAGAGTGACCCTCCCTTCACAGACTCCAAGCCTGGGGTCCCTGACTGTGCTGAACCCCAGCCTGGACTCCCCACTTCTCCCCTCCAACACAGAAAACATCTAAATAATCATGGCATCTAAAAATCAATCTGCAGCCAGGATGTGACAGCAAGTAGGGAGTCGCAGGCTGAGGCCGGTGGGGGTTCAGGGGCAGGAGCGTCCACAAGGAGGGGTCTCCCGCATGCGGACCCGGGGCCCAGGAGGGGTGCGTCCACAGGCATTCAGCCTCCCTCTCTGTCCTCCTGTTCACAGCTCCTTTTCGGCGCAAGCCTGGCTGGCGGTGTAGCGGGGAAGCATCCATTTTGAAAGGCGGCTGGCAGCTTGGAGACAGGGAGCCCAGGGCCTGGGACGTCCATCGTGGCCACAGCTCCCCATTAAGGCCCCTAGAGTCACCAGCTTCTTCAGTCTCCAAGTACTCTCAGCCCCCACCAGGCAGACTGGGGCTTGGACTCCCCCAGGAACGGGGACCTCACTCCCTGCAGTTGCTGTGTGCAAACTAGGAGACTGAGCCCGAAGATGCCTGCCCCTAGAAAGGGGGCACAGTCCCCATCCTGGGGTCTCGGAATCGGTGTCACCGCCCCCAGTGGCCTTTCTGTAATTAGTAAAATAGAATTGAGCCTGCCGGGACCTGCCACTTCAACAATCGATCTTGGGTCATTAGGCAAATTGCGGATGGGGGAAGGGCGGGCTGGATGGGGCCGGGCACCCCCATCCTCACCCTCGCAGGGACTTCAAAGCCCTCTAGTTTGGACAACCCTTCTTAGAATGTAGGTGGTGGAAGTGCCATCCAGAGCGGCCTGGGCGTCCCCTGCGCCCCACCTCGGGCCTGGGGGAAGCTGACCAGTGTCGCCTCTGGTGTCACTTGTGGCCGTGCGGGAAAGGGGTCCTCCTGCGTGGGTTCCCCCAGCAGCCGCACGCAGAGTCCCGTGACCCCTCTCATCCAATACCTATGACCCCTCTTCTTGGACACCTCTCTTTCTGGTCTAGGCTCCCCTATTTCCGCTGGATTTTGGCGCTGGGAACACCCCGTTTCTCCCGCAGGCCCTGCTCTTGCAACTCTGGTTCTAAGCGTCTCCACGAAGCGAAACACCTTTCACTAGAGCTGGTTTGGGTGCGTGCTGGCTTCGTCCCCATTCTCGCCCAGCCCAAACAGAAACCCCTGAGTCCTGCGGTGGGGGGTGGTCCCGACCCGCAGACCCCCGAATCCGGGCCACGGCCACCTGGGGACCAGACGCCTGTGCTCCTGTCCAGAGACTCGCTTTAGCGCTTCAAGGGGCGTGAGCATTTCCGGCTCAGAGGGCTGGAGGGCGGCCGCGGCGTCCAGGCTCATTTGAAGGCCCCCCCGTACCCCCAGGCCGCCTTCCGCTCCCAGCTTCTCGACGGCCGTGGTCCGGGAGGCCCCGGTGGCGCGGCGGCGACAGCGACAGCGACAGCTGCCTGCGATCGATCCAGCGCCCGGCTCTGCGCCCCGCCGCGCGGCTCCATCGAATCCCCATCGCTCCCTGGTCGCCACCGCCGCGCTCTGGGCAAACACAGCGCTTGTTTGCAGAGGGCAGCGGGCTGGGCGCTGGCGGCGGAGCGGCCCGGGTCACTGGGGCGGGGAGGCCGCGTCCAGGCCAGGCGCCCGCGGGGATACCGCAGCGCAGCCTCGCCTGCACCTCGCTTGCCCCACTTTGCGGCGGGCTGGAGGAGCGGGGGACTGGGGGCTGGCTCTCCCCATCGGTCACTCCTGTCGCCCGAGCCCGCCCAGGACACGCAGTCCAGACCGGAGGTGACCGTGTGGCCGAGAAAGAGTGTACACCGGCGCCAAGTCCCTCCTCACCCCGCTGGCCGCCTCCCACTAACCCTCCGAGTCTGTCAGGCCGTTTGCAGTCGGGGAAACTGAGGCCATGGATGGCGTGCGGGTGGAGGTGCGGCGGATGAGGAGCTCGGGGACTCCTACCCCGCTCCTCGCCTGTCCTGGCTGCCGCAGCGTCCTTCAGAGCAACGAAATCTGCGTCAGGCGCCGAGCTCCAAGGGGGCCCAGACAGCGCCCCGCCCGGGCTCCAGTCCCCACGCCCAGGGGACCCCCCATGAGGGGCCGCAGACCCCGGTGATCTGCGCCCCTGCCGCGGAACGTCCTGCGAAATGGGTGCAACTCAGCCGCCAGCCTGCAGAGCCGCCGGGCAGCCCGGGCGCAGGGCGTCTCCAGGCACCCAGTGCCAGTGCCGGGCCCGACTGCGATTTCGACATCCTCGGAACTTCCAGATTCTGGACCCGAGAGCCCAGAAGCTTTGCTAGACTGGAGGGGACGCCACGAGAGCGCGCATTTCTCAGCTGGGGAGAGTGAGGCCCCAGCCGGACCAGGTGGCCTGCTGGGGCGCATCCGGCAGGGCCACCCCGCCCGGCTGGCGCCCCATTAACGCGCAATTTATCTGAACACACCCGAGCCCTTTCCTTTCCGCCCAGGTGGCCTCGACTCCCCTTCTCCAAGGCTGTTCGCCCCCAGCCCGCTCGTGGCGCCCCTACCTGGGGTGGGGAGGGCGCTTCCCCCAGAGTCCAGCCGAATGAGGGCCAGGGCTCGGGATTCGCTTGATCTAACGCGCTTCACAGGACTTCCGGAGGTCCCCTCTGCCGCTGGAACTTCTGGTTTGGGGCGCAGGGGACAAGGGCCATGCAGTCGACCCCCATTCTGAGGTCAGGATTGAGAGGATGGGCAGGGTTAGGGTCAACCTTGGGCTTTGTAGACTGTGTAGGAGTTGTTTTAGGATGATTTGGGGAGCAGGGAGTCGAGTGGGGCGGTGGCAGTACAGGAGGGTAGCCTAGCCCGGGGCCTGGCAGGCTTTGGTTAAGGAAGTGTTTGTGGAATGATTCAGTGAGATAAAGCTGGGCGACAGGGCGGGCCAGCTGGGCCTTGAGCGCCCGGCTGGTGGGGGGTGCTGGGCCTTCTCTCCCAGGCTAAGAGGGTCCCTGGTCCATGCTAGGATGACTTCTGCAGCTCAGTGTGCACAATGAGGGTGACAGGAGACATGGAGGGTGTACAATGACCCTACTCCATTCCCCCTAAAGCAGGGCCAGGCATGGGGGCGGGGCCCCTTGGTTGGAGCTGGTGAGTCACCTTGGGTGCCCGGAAGCTCCCCCTTTGTTCCAGGTAAGCCTCCGGCTGCACTTTCCAGGGTTGAGGGTGGAGCCCCACACCCTGGGGGGAGCAGAACCCCCACCTTTACTGAGCATGTAGAGGGAAGTGGCTGTGATCCCCCCACTTTTTGGACAAGGATAGCACATGTGTGTGGAGTGGGTCTCCATCGCAGGAAGGTGACTGTGGTGACGCCTGGTTCTGTACTTCCTCAGTGTCCAGTGTCCTGGCCACCCAGCCAAGGTCAGTGCTGGGTGAGGGACTCTGGAGAGGGGGGCAGCTACTGTGTGTGTAGGCCAGCTCCTGGGTCTGCCTCCTCTGTCACCGGGGCCCCTTAACCATTAAAGGGGGAGACAGGTCACCCAGGTTCTATAAATGGCTATGATGCTGCCCACCCCAAATGCTGGAGCCAGAGAACCCCAGGTGGGTGGAGCCCGGAATAGACACCATGCCCAGGGGGTTGCGGTGCAGGTGGGCTCTGGGCCTGGCTGGGCTGAGGGCTCAGGGCTGTGGTTTCTTCCCCTGGGAATTCAAGGGAGACCTGGAGGTTCTGAAGGTGGGGAGACAGCTGAGTGTCCTCCCCCAACCCTCCCCACCTTTCCCCTCCCCTCTCCTCCATCTCCCCTCTCCTCCTCCACCTCCCCTTTCCCTTCCCCATCCTTCCCTTCCCAGGCCCTTCCTCCCTCCTTTTACCTCCCCATCTCCCCTCCTCCCTCCTTCCTCCTCACCCCTCCCCTTCTCTCCTCCCTCCCTCCCTCCCTCCCCCCATTTCTCTCCCTCTTCCTTTTCCCTCCTCCCTTCCTCCTTTCTCCTCCCCTTCCACCTCTCCTCGCTCACTCCTTCCCCCATTTCCTTCCCATCTCCCCTCCTCCCGCTATCATCTCCCTCCACCCCCCATACTCCTCCTCTCTTCCCCATCTCCCCCTTTTACTCCTTTTCCCCTTCCCTCCCCCTCTCCCCTCCTCCCTCCTATCTCCCCTTCTAGTCTTCTTTCACCCCTAGTCCCTCCCATCCTCCCCTCTCTTCACTCCTCCCTCTGGCCCCCATGGCTCTCGCTCTCTCCTCTCTGCTTCACTTCTGGCTCTGAGAGCCTGATGGCTGTGCAGCCGAACTCCCGCAGCAGCGCCCAGACCCAGGACTGCTCAGCCTCTTCATTTCTCCTGCTGGCCTCTCCTCCTAGGAACCACCCTGTGCATGCAGGTGGAGACCCCAACAGACCTAGGTGGTGGTGGTGGGAGAGCTACTGCAGACCTGCTCGCCACTGGAAGGGGACAGAAGGGGAGGTATCATTAGAAACTGCCCTTCCTGCATGTGAGCAGGGTCCGTACTGCCTGTGAGGCCTGGGATGTGGGCAGAACTGGACATCCCAGAACAGAGGGGCCTAGGCCACAGAGCAGAGAGGCCGGGGAACACAGTGTAGGGGTGTGAGGACACAGTGTAGGGGTGGGGGACACAGTATAGAGGGGTGTGAGGACAAAGTGTAGGGGTGTGAGGACACAGTATAGGGTGTGAGGACACAGTGTAGGGGTGTGAGGACACAGTGTAGGGGTGTGAGGACCCAATGTAGGGGTGTGAGGACACAGTGTAGGGGGTGTGA
>NW_006399967.1:3000756-3002595 GCF_000299155.1 Elephantulus edwardii
GACACAGTGTAGGGGTGTGAGGATACAGTGTAGAGGGGTGTGAGGACACAGTGTAGGGGGGTGTGAGGACACAGTGTAGGTTCTGAAGACACAGTGTAGGGGGTGTGAGGACACAGTGTAGGGTGTGAGGACACAGTGTAGGGTGTGGGGACATAGTGTAGAGGGGTGTGGGGACACAGTGTAGGGTGTGAAGACACAGTGTAGGGGTGTGAGGACACAGTATAGAGGGGTGTGAGGACACAGTGTAGGGGTGTTAGGATATAGTGTAGGGGTGTGAGGACACCGTGTACAGGGGTGTGAGGACACAGTGTAGACGGGTGTGGGGACACAGTGTAGAGTTGTGAGGACACAGTGTAGGGGTGTGAGGACGCAGTGTAGAGGGCTGTGGGGACACAATGTAGGGGTGTGAGGACACAATGTACGGGTGTGAGGACACAATGTAGAGGCGTGAGGGGACACAGTGTAGGGTTGTGAGGACACAGTGTAGAGGGCTGTGCGCACACAGTATAGAGGGGTGTGAGGACGCAGTATAGGGTTGTGAGGACACAGTATAGAGGGGTGTGAGGACACAGTGTAGGGGTGCGTGGACACAGTGCAGATGGGTGTGAGGACACAGTGTAGGGGTGTGAGGACACAGTGTAGGGGTGTGAGGACACAGTGTAGACGGGTGTGAGGACACAGTGTAGGGATGTGAGGACACAGTATAAAGGGGCGTATGAACACAGTGTAGGGTGTGAGGACACAGTGTAGGGGTGTGGGGAGGCAGTGTAGGGTGTGGGGACACAGTGTAGGGGTGTGGGAACACAGTGTACAGGGGTGTGAGGACACAGTGTAGACGGGTGTGAGGACACAGTGTAGAGGGGTGTGGGGACACACTGTAGGGGTGTGAGGACACAGTGTAGGGTGTGAGGACACAGTGTAGGGGTGTGGGGACACAGTGTAGGGGTGTGAGAACACAGTGTAGATGAGTGTGAGGACACAGTGTAGAGGGGTGTGGGGACACATTGGTAGGGGTGTGAGGACACAGTGTAAGGGTGTGAGGACACAGTGTAGGGGTATGTGGGGACACAGTGCATGGTTGTGAGGACACAGTGTAGAGGGGTGTGAGGACACAGTGTAGGGTGTGAGGACACAGTGTAGGGTGTGGGGACACAGTGTAGGGTGTGAGGACACCGTGTAGGGGTGTGAGGACACAGTGTAGGGTGTGAGGACACAGTGTAGAGGGGTGTGAGCACACAGTGTAGTTTGTGAGGACACAGTATAGAGGGTTGTGAGAACACAGTGTAGATGGGTGTGAGGACACAGTATAGAGGGCTGTGAGGACACAATGTAGGGTGTGAGGACACAGTGTAGGGTGTGGGGACACAGTGTAGGGTGTGGGGACACAGTGTAGGGTGTGGGGACACAGTGTGGGGGTATGAGGACACAGTATGGGGTGTGAGGATACAATGTAGCGGTATGAGGACACAGTATGGGGTGTGAGTACACAGTATAGAGGGGTGTGTGGACACAGTGTAGGGGTGTGAGTACACAGTATAGAGGGGTGTGAGGACACAGTGTAGAGGGGTGTGAGGACACAGTGTAGGGGTGTGAGGACATAGTGTAGGGGTATGAGGACACAGTGTAGGGTGTGAGGACACAGTGTAGAGCTGTGGGGACACAGTGTAGGCTGTGGGGACACAGTTTAGAGGGGTGCGAGGACACAGTGTGGAGGGGTGTGAGGACACAATGTAGACAGGTGTGAGGACACAGTGTAGGCTGTGAGGACACAATGTAGACGGGTGTGAGGACACAGTGTAGGGGTATGAGGACACAGTGTAGGGTGTGAGGACACAGTGT
>NW_006399967.1:3003351-3017476 GCF_000299155.1 Elephantulus edwardii
TGAGGACACAGTATAGAGGGGTGTGAGGACACAGTGTAGTGTGTGAGGACACAGTATCTGGTGTGAGGACACAGTATAGAGGGGTGTGAGGACACAGTGTAGGGGTGTAATGACACAGTGTAGGGGTGTGAGGACACAGTGTAGAGGGGTTTGGGGACACAGAAGGCCTCGTGATGGGTGGGGGTTTGTGGCGGAGCCCAGGCAAGCCTGCTGAGGCAGACTCATACTTCTGAGGGAGGGTCCCCACTGTTCACTCATCTTCAGGAGGGTACACGGAGGCTCAGCTGGGTGGTTTGGGTGTAGCTGACCTCTGAGCCAGGTCTCTGGCAACCCTTTCCCTGCAGTTGCCTCACTGGTTACCGCGGTGCTAACAAGGCCAAGGGCAGGGTGTGCTCATTAGCCAAGTCCTCGGTCCTTCCTCAGCCTCATGTTCCCCATCTGTGGAATGGGCTTGTGACTCACAGTGCTCTGTCCCCCAACCCGCCGTCAGCAGGGCAGGCAGAAGAGGAGATGGGTGTCAGAGGGACCCCAAGCAGGATGTCCTGGAACAAGAGTGGGTCTGGCAGGGCAGGTGCGACCCCAGCCTCCGCCCAGCCTGGCCTTGTCACAGTCAACAATTGGACATTGATCCTTGGGGTCTGGGAGGCTGTGAGGCCACAGGGAAGAGGAGCCATGGAAATGGACAAGGGAGAGGGCCTCCCCCACAGCCCCTACAGGCACCTGCAGCCCCCCAGGAGTCTTCAGGGTAGGGACACTCCTCCACTTCACAGTACACAGACCCCAGGGGTCCAGGGTGGGAGCAGCCCAGTCCCACGGGCTTAGGGGTTCCTTCCAGAGGCCCTGGTTTGCCTCTGAGCACCAACACCCTGCATTTCTGTTCCCTGGCCCCTTCCGGCGGCTGCAGCGTTTTGCTGAGTTCTCTCATTGGGAGTGTGGAGCTGGAGGAGGGGTGAGTGGGGCTCAGCCAGGGCAGGTGCCTGTGGGGATGCCCAGGGGTGTGCGCGCATCCTGGGGGCAGATCCAGCGTCACCTGGCAGGAGCAGGTCGTAGGAGCTGCAGGTGTCACTCTGTGATGACAGGGTCCGGGGTTGAGGTAGTGGTCATGCTTACACAGCCCTGTGAGGGACTGAAGCGGCCAGGTGAGTGGACTGCAGGGCGTGTAACAACCACCTGTCGTGGAGGTGGCATCTCAGAGGCAAGGACGGCCAGGTGCTGTGGGCAAGTTGTTAGGAGGCCCAGTCCTTGGAAAAAGACAGCGAGGGGGGCAGAGAAGGAGAGGGGGCCTTGAGCACGGTGGGCGGACAGCGGCTGCGGGCTCAGCAGGCCAGAGATGCTGGGGGCGGCACAGGAAGGCAAGGTCCTCTGTGAGTCGGGATCAAGCCCGTGACCTCCAGCAACACGACACAATTGTTAATAAGAAGACTTGCTCAGCAGATGCAGTCCACAGACACAGCGGCTCGGCGAAGAGACGGTCAGCTGGGCCCGATGGCGGGCACCGTGGGGGCAGCAAGGCTCCAGCCCAGCGGAGACCTGGGCACACTGCAGGACGGGGGTTTCTGCGCTCCTACATGCTGTCACTTTGAGTAGGAGCTGACTCCTAACAGCGTAAAGAGAATTTTTACATGTTGAAGTTGTTGAGCTGACAAATGTTGTTATGTGCCGTCGAGTCACTGAGACTCATAGTGACCCCACGTACAGCAGCTCTGAAGCCTGCCCCGTCCTGAGCCAGTCTCACTGACTCCAACACGCCTATTGCCCCATTGCCCCATTGCCCCAGTCATTGAATCAATCCATCTCATCCGGGGTCTTCCTCTTCTGCCTGTCCCTCCACCCTTCCAAGCATGATGTCCTTCTCCAAGGCCTGGTCTCTCTTGGCCTTGTGCCCAAAGTATGTGAGAAGGAGCTTCAAAATCCTAGCCTCCAAGGAGAAACTTGGTTTCACCTTCTCTAAGACAGACCTATATGTTTTCTTGATGGTCCATGGTTATGTTCAAGACTCCTCCAGCACCACAATCTCAAAGGCATTGATTCTTCTTCTGTCATCCTTAGTCATTATCTGGCTCTCTGATGCATAGCAAGTAATTACAAAGACCATGGCCTGGATCAGGTACACCTTAGTCTCTAGACTGACATCATTGCTCTTTAGGACTTTGGAGTGATATCTGACTGCAGACTTCCCCAGTGCAATTCATCTTATGATTTCCTGACTGCTGGTGTCAAGTGTGTTAATTGTAGAGCTGAGCAAGCTGAAATTTCTAAGAACCTCAATCGCTTCTCCATCCATGATGGTGCTGCCAATTGGCCCAGTGGTGAGAATCTTTCTCTTCTTGATATTAAACTTCAATCCATATTGAAGACCACAGTCCTTGACCTTCTGTAGCAAATGCTTCAGATCCACCTCAGTTTTGGCAAATAAGGTTGTGTCATCTGCATAACGTAGGTTGTTGATGAATCTTCCTCCAATTCTGATGCCACATTCCTCCTCATAAAGGCCTGCTTCCCAAATGATCTGTTCTATATACAGATTGGAAAGGTATGGAGACAGGATGCATCCTAATTAGCATTCCTAATTTTGAACCATGCAGTGTTTCCCTGCTCTGTTCTGAAAACTGCCTCTTGGTCCAAGTATAGGTTTTGCATGAGCACATCAAGTATTCTGGAATACCCATTTTTCTCAAGGCTAGCTACAATTTGTTGTGATCCACACAGTCAAATAAATACCTTTGTGTAGTTAATGAAATGCACATTTAACGTATTTTTATTTCTACTACAATAAAATGGGAGGGGAAGGTATCAGATGAGCAAGGTGAGGGTGGTGATTCCCATTTTATGGCCCAGCAAACTGAGCCTGGACAACTGCAGATCTGGTACATGGACTTGGGCATGGGGTCTGGGACTGGGCAGACCGGAGCTGACAACAGCAGCTGATGGACCCTGAGGTTCGCTCCAGGTCCGAGTGCCTCAGTTTCCTTGTCTGTGAAATGGGTACGTACGGAATTCTCGGGAATTAACACGAGAGAGCTCGGCCCAGGGCCCCGATGTAGGAGACCCCCGGGGGTGTCAGCTATGGCTGTGACTTGGTGTCTGAAGGCAGCTCTGTGCTTGGGGCTCGCGGACATGCTGACAGCAACCTCGTATGACAGGATGGAGGACGTCTGTGCCGCCTCCCCTCGCAAACTGTGGTGCTCGATGCCGTTGCTGCTGCCACTGTGTCCCCCCTCCCTGCCGAGGGCCCTCCTGTCGTCTACAGGCTGACCTCTGCATTGCCAGCATGTCCTCCTCCAGCGACTGGCCCTTCCCAATAATCTGAGGAGCCTCAGTGTCCTGGTCCCGGAGTCCTCTTTGCCCCGCAGGCCTGTGGTTTACTCCACATTTTCCACCTGCACCATAATCTGAAAGCTTTAATTCCTCAGTCTTCTCCGGTGGTGTTATTGTCATGTGGCCACGATCAGAATCTATTCCTGGCTGACCCTCCCGTGGTTTCCCAGGGGCTGAATCACAAGGGAGGCTTGGTCTGCCTTCCACACAGCGGCTGGTGGATTTGAGCCTCGTGCCTTCGGACTGGCGGCACAGCTCCTGACCCACAAGGCTGCCAGAGCTCTGGTATCAGGTTGTTGTTATGTGCCGTGGACTCACAGCAGCCCCATGTGCTGTCCTGTGCCATCCTCACCCTCTGACACACGCCCTCTCTCTCAGCCGCCCCTCCGCCCTCCCGGCATCACGCCTCCTGATGGTGAGTGCACCCTAGAATGCGGTGAGGGAGGTGAACACGAAACATTCGTTTAAGACTCCAACTTAGCCGATTGGAGTGGGGGATTTTCCCAACAGGAAGAGGAAGCTATGATGTAAGTGGGTCCCTGGAGGCCCCTGTTGGCTGATAACCAGCAAGAAAATGGGAATTTAAATCCTCCTGCTACGAAGAACTCAGCAGTAGCCACAAAACTCGAACTTGGAAATGAGTCTGGAGGTCTAGAAAGAAGTGTAGCTAGTCGATCCCTGGGTGGCAGCCTTCGGAAACCCTGATGGAGGACTCAGCTAAACCCCGTCTGGGTTCCGCACCCAGGCACCTCAGAACTCGCTGCTCTGAGGCAGTTCTCACGCCTAGCTGCCCTGTAAGGCCGTCGCTCTGCCCATGGGTCCCACGTCTCCCCTGCAGAGTGCTGGTGGCTCCCCTTCCTCCCACTGGCTGTTCACTCTACAACTGTTCTGTCAGCTGCCCGCACCCCCAAGTTCCTTTCCTGAGCGCTGAAATCATGAGTGTCCTCCACGCGGCTGCCTTGGGGACATTTTTCCTCTGCAGTGTCGGCTTTCCCGCGGGACCGCCCCACGTGCCCAGGGAGGTGCTGCAGAGAACAGACACCTCTCACAGTTCAAGGCCACGCCGTGGTGACACCCTGCTTTGTGGACAGGCCTCCCACGGTGCCCCTGCTCCCCCGTGGGTCTGCTGCGGTGGTCGGGCGCCCTCTGATGTTCCTGGCTGCAGGGTCGTGGGGCCTGGGCTCGTGGGCCATCAGTCCTTGGGACTCATCACAACGCTTGTGTTCAGAAACACAATTCCATTGACAACAAAACACACCGATAGGCAACCAACGCAGAGAGCAAAGGCCGGGCCTGCTGAGCTGCACACACCACACACCTGAGGACACCGGCAGACCAGGGGACACCGGCAGACCTGGGGACACTGGCATACCTGGGGACACCGGTCTACCTGGGGATACCACACAGCTGGGGACACTGGCAGACCTGGGGACACTGGTACACCTGTGACAGCAGCACACCTGGTGACATGGGCACACCTGGCAACACTGCACACCTGGGGACACTGGTCTACTTGGTGACAGTGGCACACCTGAGGACACTGGTCTACCTGGTGACAGTGGCACACCTGGGGACACCGCACACCTGGTGACACCAGCACACCTGGGGACACCGGCACACTTGTGACACTGGCACACGTAGGGATACTGGCACACCTGGCGACACCACACACTTGGTGTTACCACACACCTGGCGTTGCACTTACTGAGCACCCGCTATGTGCCGTCTGCCCAGGAACCCGGCCTGTCATCTCCGCTCACGCCTCATGGCTTGGATTCATTTCACGCCCATTTTGTAGACGGGAAACTGAGACCAGAAGTTCAATGCATTTTCCCTGAGCACACCTGAGTGTGGCTGTGCCTGGTTCTGGCTGCCTGTCACCTGCCCCTTGTGTCTGATCCATGGCTGTGTTTTTCCAAGCTCCTGGCACTGTCCTGACACTGTATTCCCAGAGGGAGACGTGCCCACGACCGCAGCCTGCCTGGGCTCAGGTCAGGCACACATCAGGACAAGTCTGTTCTGACAACTCCTCTGTTCTCAGAATGGATCCTGATTTGTGCTCCAGTTTGAGAACCACCAGGCTGACAGATTTGGCCACGTCCACCTCTGAGCCTTTGCATCACCTATACCCGCTGCTCCCCTCTTCTCCACAGCACCCAGCTCTCCTCCTCATCCGGTGCTCACCGCCTCCAGGAAGCCCTCCTGATTCCCACCAGCCTGTCCCCTTTGACGCTTTCCCACCTGCCCTGCTGCTAACAGAAAGGCCAACAGGGCATTTCCTCCAAGTGGGAAGAAGCTGCACTACAATGTCAAAGGCACACAGTTCAAATCCACCAGCTGCTCCACAGGAGGAAAGTGGGCAGTCTCCTCTC
Source organism: Elephantulus edwardii (assembly GCF_000299155.1). NCBI lineage: Eukaryota > Metazoa > Chordata > Mammalia > Macroscelidea > Macroscelididae > Elephantulus > Elephantulus edwardii. Next base: position 3,009,042 of record NW_006399967.1, read on the forward strand.
AGGTGATCTCCAGCCTCTGACAACCTGCTGGAGGGTCAGCTGGGTCGACTCTGATCCGAGGACAATCACTGTTCCTGCGGGGGAGCCCTTCCTGAGGTTTGCAGCCCCTGAGGTTTGCAGCCTTGGATCCCCATGTGGTCTCACAGAGAGCTGGACGCAGCTTAAACGAGCCTGACCATGACTTGTACGTCGTGAAAGATTTCTACGCGTGGTGGGACAGGTGGTCAGATGCCCCTCTCCTCGCTGAAAAGCGGGCAGGTTAGGCAGCCCAGGGGCACCGTGGAAGGAAGGGCTGTGATCCCCTCCCAGGCGCAGGAGAGCCCCGGGCGCCAGCTCTGCTCGGCACGTCCACGGTCTTCATTAGTCAGGATGGGATCAGTGGCAGTTAGGATTTCATTTCTGGGGTTTTCTGCTTGATCTCCTTTCTGCCCAGGGCCTCTGAGCTCAGGCAGGGCCCAGTCTGAAGGGCGTGTCTGGGGCTCAGCCCTGGACAAGAGCTGAGTGAGGGCAGAACGAACAGTGTGTCCTCCTTGACGCCAGGAGGGGAAAGCAGCATTTCAAACCACCGTGAGATGCAGCTCGGTCTGCAGCTGGAAACACCAGCTCCCCTGCCAGGCCCATCGACCCAGGCGGGCAGGAGCGGAGTGGGAAGGGGGCCGCGCCAGCCTGCCCCCACCCATCCCTGCAGTGGCTGAGGGGTGCGGGGCGGGGGGGCGCTGCGGCAGCCAGGGTGGAACGAGCCGGCTCCACACAAAAGCGGGGAAGGCAGGCGCATTAAGCCCATTATCAATATTTTGCCTGGAAAAAATACAAAAAGCATTTTCTTCTCTGAAAAATTAATAACAGGGAGGGAGAGGTGTCTGGGTCTGCTGTCTGGTGAGTGAGTGAGGGTGCGTGTGTGCGTGTGTGCCTGTGCGCCTGTGCGTCTGCGTGTGTGTGTCTCCATTCTCCCCATGGGCACCTGCGTCCCTGGAGCAGGACTGGCCTCTGAAGGCCCCTCGGGTCTGCCCCTGCCTGTTCTCCAAGTGGCCTGAGCATCCTGAGCACTGCCCCCTGTGCCTCGGACGTGCTCCCAGCTGGGATGCCCGTGGGCCCTCTCACCCCTTTGCCTTTGTTTTTCCTCTTTCCTCCTGTTACGGTTGTGGCTGTTATGTGTTGAGTGGTGCGTGACTCACAGGGACCCTGTGGACGTCAGCTCTAGGCCTGCTCTGTCCTGTGCATCCTCGATGCCTTTGACACTCTCAAGCCCATTGCTGCAGTCACGGTGTCACTCCATCTGGTGGAGAGTCTTCCTCTCTTTCTCCATCCCTCTGTCTGTCCAAGCACGATGTCCTTCTCCAGGCATAGCCCCTCCTAGCAACACGTCCAAAGTACGAGAGCTGAAGATTCCTTTTCCGCCCCCCTTTATATTCTTGTCCTGCACCGTGGAGTCGGATCCGACTGGCCCGGGAGGAGATCGCCCCTCCTTCTCCAATGGAGCCTCTGGCGGATTTGAACCCCGAGCCTTCAGGATTGCAGTGCAGCTTCTTGCTCCTCATGTTCCCTTTTTGTATAATCAGGTTTGAAATTTGGGAGTCATTCACAAGGGCACGATGCCCATCCACTCCCTTGATGCTGATGGAGCTCGACCTACAACGTCTCAGGAGCAGACCGCCAGGCCTTGCTTCCTGGGCTCCTGTGGGTGGGTTTCTCTAGACCCTGAGAAAGATTTCCAGTCAGTCACTGATGACTCAAGGCTCCCAAACAGCTTGGACATCTTCTTTGCCCCTCGTCCTCACCTGTCCTCTGAAGAGGACTGAGAATTATCCAAGAAAGGGAGTGCTCCAAGGTTCTAGGGGCCCTGGGGACCCTCATGCCCCACTAGGAGGAAATCAGATGAATTTAGGGTACACTTGTATCGGGGGTCTCAAAATAAAAATATACTGTCAAGGATCTCTCCAAAGTGCTAAAGAGCAAGGATGTAATTTTAAAGACTAAGGTGTGCTTGACAAAAGCCACAGTATTTTCAACTGCGTCCTGTGTGCATCTAAAAGTTAGATAACGATTAAGAGAGACTGAAAAGGAATTGATGCCTCTGAGCTGTGGTGTTAGAGTAGTGAGTATCTCATGGTCACCAAAAGAACAAACACATCTATCTTGGAGGAAGTGAAACCAGGGGTCTCCTTAGAGGTCTGGATGGGGAGACCGTCTCACGCACGTTAGGCAGGTGTTGTCAGGATGAACCAGTCCTTGGAGAGAAGGGAAATCTCATGCAGGGAAATGCCAGTAGCCAGGGAGACGTGGGTTGACAGGGGAACTGCAGCAACAGGTTCCAACATGTCAGGTAGCGAGGCTGGCGCAGGACAGGGGAGCGTCCAGATCTGCGGCTCATACAGTCGCTGTGAGTTGCAGCGGACGCTCACTGGATGGCCAACCCCTGGGAACACTCTGCAGCTCCAGAGAGGAGCAGGGAGCTGTTCCTGGTGCTGAAGTCAGAACAAGAGGGTCTTTGCTGTGGGAAAGTGGGAGCTTTTTGCCTCCTGGAATCAACTGCCAGCCCTGGACCCTGCAAGAGGCTCACTCCCTTTGTCTCCCCTGCTCTGGACAGACTGAAGCGTCCCAGTCCCCCGACTTGGCCTTTGTTGGCCTTCGAGTGTGTCCCTTCTACCCAGAGCCGCCTGGTCCTTCTCTGCACAGCGTCCTGTCTAGTATCTCACGTTATCTCCGCCCTGGCCCTGCCCCTGAAGGCACAAACGCCTGTCTGCAGCCCCTGCTGTCTCCCTGCATCAAATGAATGAATGCTCAGATAAGCTCAGTGCCAACGCTGGGACCCCACTTGGGTCTCTGTCCTCTCTAGTCCCAGTGGGGATGGAAGAATTCTGAGTCTGACTCGAGTGGTGTGGGAGGGCTTCCTGTGGGAGGTGACCCCATTAGGAGAGCACAGGTAGGGCTGAGAGTGGTTCCCCCCTCTCGCCTCTTGACTCCCAGCCCAGCTTGACTTGAAAGGCTGTGTGTGTCTGTGCAGCAGCTTATCGGCCTGGAGGAGTGAAAATGAGGCTCGGTTGAGGGGGGAGATCAAACACGCGCCAGCCGGGGTGGGGATGACGGGAGGGAGGACTTTATTGAGGCGGCTGCGAGCTCTCTTCCAAGGCCAGCGCCTTGTCAGATATCGAGTATCCTTGTCGATGCCTTGAGCTGTAAGTGGAGGGAAAAAAATCGCTTAATGGGCTACTCGCGTCTCGCCCAGGTGGGCGGGCGCCCCGGCGGCCCGGGGAAGAAGGTGGAGGTGCTCACCTCCCAGAAGCCTCTGGGCGGTCTGCGTGGCTCGAGACACCCGCTAATAGCTCTTCAAGTGACCCCCCACTCGTGGCCAGGTGCAGCTGCGATTGGCGGCGTCTCCATTTATAAACCACATCTCTCATGTGCCACCCATCAGCTGCCCAGGGCAGCCACCAGTGGGCCAGGTACGGGGGGTGGCGGGAGGCTGGTGAGCTGACAAGGGGGACAGGAAGGCTCTGATCTGGGGGTGCTGGTGAATGAGCAATGACCACATGTGTGTAAGGGGAAGGGGGTCTCAGGGGCAAGAGGGCTTCCTTGAGGAGGCAAGCTGGTTTGGAAACCTGGAGGCAGCGAAGGTCAGTGGAAAGAGGAACTGTAGGCAGCGGGAACAGCACGTGCAAAGGCCCAGTGGTTGGAGGAGGGGCGAGAGGCTGGGCCAGGCGGGCCTGAGGGCCTGCTAGGGGCATCTGTCATCACTGTGCACTGGTTGTTATTTGTTGTTGTTATGTGCCGTCAGGTCGCCTGACCCTATGGATGACGACCCTAAACCCTGCTCTGTCCTGAGCCAATCTCACTGCCTCCGACACACCCACCCCCTTTACCCCAGTCACTGAGGCAGTCCATCTCATCGAGGTCCTTCCTCTCCTGTGCTGCCCCTCCACCCTCCCAAACATGTCGTCCCTCTCCAAGGATTGACCCCTTCTTGCAACCTGTCCAAAGTCTGTCAGACGAAGCTTCAGAATCCTTGCCTCCAAGGAGCATCCTGGCTTCATCCTCTCCCGGATGAACCTGTTTGTTTTCCTGGCAGTCCATGGTCCATTCAATAGTCTTCTGCAGCACCAAAGCTCAAAGGCATCAATCCTTCTTCTATCATCCCTAGTCATTGTCCAGTTATCAATGCATAGCAATTACAAAGTAATTACAAAGACCATGGCCTGGATCAGGTGCACCTTTGTCTCCGGATGGATACATTGTTCCTCAGTATTCTGAATAGGTCTCTGACAGCAGATTTTCCCAGAGCAACTCCTCTGTTGATTTCCTGGCTGCTGATGGGACCTACAATCTTTTTAACTCTGCAGAGGGGACCTGAGGGGCTCACCTGAAAGCTGATCCCACTTCTCCTTGGAGCTGTGAGCTGCTGGACCACGTGGTCAGAGGCTATGAGCTGGGACCAAGGGTGACAGACCCCACCCAGGAGAGAACCCGGGCCCCCATCACCACAGACTCAGAAGAGGTGCCCGGAAATGGGATTTCAGTGTTTTCAACCCAGCTTTGAGCAGGTGCTGGAAGTATGGGCTTATGTTGTAGTGGACCGTTGAGTCGGAACCGACCCATAGCTGACCCTACAGTGGGTTTTCAGAGGCGGTTAATTTCACGGGAGGAGACTGCCCATCTTTCTCCCGTGGAGCAGCTGGTGGCCTTGAACTGTGTGCCTTCAGGATTGTGGTGCAGTTTCTTGCCACTAGGCCACTTATACATATAGAGGGACACTCGTGGCTCTGTGATAAGGAGCTGTGTTTCCATCCTAAAGGCACATGGTTCAAATCCACTGGCTGCTCTGTGGGAGAAGGACGGGCAGTCTCCTGCCATGTGATTTACTGCTTCTAAAAACTTGCTGCGAGGTTGGTTCCAACTTGATGGTACCTAACAACAACAACAACAACAACAGAAACACACACACGCGAGCGCACACACACACACACCCTCACTGCAGTGAAGAAGAAACCCCATCCTACCCTGTCCACACCCACCCGGCCCTCCTGAGCAGCACGTGTGACTGTCCTACCAGATGCAGCCGTGTGGACGCGGACCCACGCTGACCGGCATGTGGCAGAGCAGGCTGGAAATGCAGGGGGTCAGTGGCTTGGCATTTGGAGGTAGATCACCAGGTGGGCCCTCCTCTGAGGCGCGTCTGGGTGGGCTCGCACCTGCAGCCAGGCAGAGGGCAGCTACCACTGCGATGCACCGCTGTTATTCACAGGAGCCCCCTCTCTGCTGCCCGGCCCTGGGGCCGCTGATGAGTGTGCATCTCCTGTGTCCCCATGCACCATGCCTCGTGTCCTCATCCACCATGTACATGTCCCCATCCACCATGCCACGTGTCCTCATCCACTGTGCTATGTGACCTGGCACCATATCACGTGTTCTCATGCACCAGGCGTGCGTCCTATGCATAATGCCGTGTGTCCCATCCACCATGCTACGTGTCCCCATCCACCATGTACGTGTCCCCATCCACCATACCACGTGTCCCCATCCACCATACCACGTGTCCCCATCCATCATGCCACGAGTCCCATCCACCATGTACGTGTCCCCAAATCCCCATATGCCATGTGTTCCCATCCACCATGGACGTGTCCCCATCCACCATACCACGTGTCCCCATCCATCATGCCACGTGTCCCATCCACCATGGACGTGTCCCCACCCACCATGCCACTGTCCCATCCACCATGCCACGTGTCCCACCCACCATGCCACGTGTCCTCGTCCACCATGTACGTGTCCCCAAATCCCCATATGCCATGTGTTCCCATCCACCATGGACGTGTCCCCACCCACCATGCCACGTGTCCCATCCACCATGCCACGTGTCCCATCCACCATGTACGTGTCCCCACCCACCATGCCACGTGTCCCCACCCACCATGTACATGTCCCCAAATCCCCATATGCCACGTGTCCCTGTGAGCCACGCCATGTGTCCCCAGTTCAGAGCCATGTGAACCACGGCTGCTCTTTGCTCTCTGTAGCCTGACACGGCCAGGCAGGTTCTGGTGCACAGTGACCTTGTATATGCGACAGTCCTGCTGAGCGCGGGGCCGCCCCGCCACCCCACTGGCTCACTGCAGATGTGGGTCAGTTCATCACGTGACACTTGGCCTCTTTTTTGCTAACTTGCTTTTTTTAAAAAAAAAATTTTATTGATATTTAACAAAAGTTTACAGAAAACTTGGATTTTGAGTCATTCATTGTTGCACATGTTCCTTCGTAGCCCAACCCCGGTTTGCTTTTCTCTTTAGAAAGATTCTTTCATTGCTGCACAATTTCCCCTCCCCCCCGGCCCCTGTCCACTCTGCTATGCAGATCTTATTCTGGACTGTTGTCAGGCACATAATACCTAATCATATATTTAATTTTTATTAATTTTAATGATAGTTCACAGAGACTTTGGATTTCCATTCACTCATTGTTGTACCTTCCTCCCTGCCCACTCCCATCCCCAGTTTTTTTCTCTTTGAAAAGTAAGAAAAATTTTTTTCACTATTATACAATCCCCCCATTCTCAGTCCACTCCACATTGCAGCTTTCATTCTGGGCTCTTGTTATGACAATAATACCTAATCATATATTTCTTCTAAATAGTTCTCTCACTCATCTGTTTCAATGCAGTATACATTATCTGTCTCCTCTTTTCTTAGCTTCTCCCCAACCCTGATGTCAGTCCTGTTTTACAACAGTGGCACTATGCAGTATTTGTCCTTTGGTGACTGAGATATTTCACTCAGCATAACATCCTCCAGGGTCACCTGTTTTGTATGATATTTCATGAGATCCTTGTTTTTCAATGCAGCGTAGTATTCTATTGTGTAAATATACCACAGCTTCTCTATCCATTAATTTGTTGTTGGGCATTTGGGTTGTTTCCAACTCTTTGGTATTGTGAACAATACAGCGCTATACATGGGTGTGCATATATCTGCTTGGGTGGCAGTTATGGTCTCTTTGGGGTATATTCCCAGTAGTGGAATTGCTGGGTCTAATGGTATTTCTATTTCCAACTCTTTGAGAAAGTGTCATACAGCCTTCTATAGTGGTTGCACCGTTTTACACTCCCACCAACAGTGACAGTTTCCTCCCTCATCTATTTAAATGCAGTGTTCATTATTTAACCCCTCGTTTCTTAGTTCACCCCCAATCCCCATGTCAATCTCGCTTTACAACAGTGGCACGATGCAGTATTTGTTCTTTTGTGACTGAGATATTTCACTCAGCATAATGTCCTCCAAGGTCACCCATTTTGTATACTATTTCCTGAGTTCCTTGTTTTTCAATGCAGCGTAGTATTCCATTGTGCGAATACACCACAATTTCTCTATCCATTCGTTTGTTGATGGGCACTTAGGTTGTTTCCAACTCCTTGCTATTGTGAACAAAGCCGCAATAAACATGGGTGTGCATATATCTGCTTGGATGTCAGTTATGGTCTCTTTGGGGTATATTCCCAGTAGCAGAATTGCTGGGTCAAATGATGTTTCTATTTGCAACTTTTTGAGAAAGCGCCATACCGCTTTCCACAGGGGTTGCACCATTTTACACTCCCACCAACAGTGAGTAAGGGTTCCAGTCTCTCCATGACCTCGCCAGTATTTGTTGTTTTCAGCTGACTTGCTTTTTCAAGCGTGATGTCCTTCTGAAGGGACTGTCCCTCCTGACATGTCAGTTGTATGGGAGGGGAAGTGTCACTGCCTTCTCCGGCCGCACTTCCTCTGAGATGGACCGCTCACAGCTTGGAGTTGTTGTTAGATGCCTCGAGTGGCCACGAGTCACAGGATCCTGCGCTCAGCTCGGCCTATGCCATCCTCATCCTCCTCGATACACTCGGCCTCACTGCTGCAGTCTCTGTATCAGTCCATCTGTCTCTGTTCCCCCACCTTTCCCACTGTGGTTTGTTACCTGGCTTTGTCTTTTCCAGAATGTTCTCCACCTGGAACCACAGCACACACAGTCATCTCGACGGCGGCTTTCACTCTGCTCCCCGACGCGCTTTGGTAGCCACGTCTGTTTCCTCACTGTCCACTATCTCACTGTGTGAATGAACCACAGCTTGCTGGTCTGTCTACTTATGAAGGAAGCATCTCTGTCGCCCCCAGTTTGGGGGGGGGGAAATAATGCAAAAGGTTGCTCTAGCTATTTAGGGGAGATATTCATGGGCAGATGCCATGTTTTCTACCCAGTGGGGGAGAGAAGCCCACTTCTCCGTGAACACAACCTTTAGAAGTTACTGCCGCTTCCCGAGACGCAGCTGCTGTGCAGGAGCCGGTGCTCCTGGTGGGAGAGGCTCTGGTGCTCCAGCTCCCAGTCTATTGTAGAGATGTGGTTATTGTCATGTGCCACTGAGGCAGAGCCCACAGCTGACCCTCCAGCAGGGTGGTGAGGATGGGGAGGGTGGG
>NW_006399967.1:3018646-3029846 GCF_000299155.1 Elephantulus edwardii
GATATAAAGAAAGCAAAAATCCTCCGTGATGGACCCACACGCAGCATCATGCAGATGGAGAGAAGATTGAACTGGTCAAGGATCTCCTCTCACTTGGATCCACAGTCAGCACTCCTGACACTTCGGTCAGGAAATACAAAGATGAGTTGCACTGTGAAAATACGTTGTCAAGGACTATAAAATGCTGAAGCGCACAAGGTCAGTTCAGACACTGAGGCACGTCCGACCCAGCCACAGCATTTTCAGTTTTTTCCTTTACATCTTAAAGTTGGGTAATAAATGAAGAAGATGGGGGAAGAATCGATGCCTTTGAGTGTGGTGCCGGAGAGCATGACTGGTTACGCCGCGGAGGCAGGAGAACACTCCTCTGGAGGAAGTGCAAACCTGGAGCTGCTGAGAGGCAAGGACAGACAGGGAGACTCTGAGCATGACGGCACGAGGGGCCTGTCCTTGGAAAGAGACATTATGCTGGGAAAGGCAGTGAAAGAGAGGAAGTCCCTCAGCCGATGGACTGTCCAGTGACTGTACAAAAGGGCTCGGCACTTCAGATTGTGCTGATGGGGCGGGCAGGACAATGTTCAGATCTGTGGGTCACCGAGGTGCTCTGTCAACTCGACGGCACTTAAGAACATCCGAGCATAGCTTTTCTTTGTTCCGTCCATGAGACAGAATTTGTGTGGAGTGTATTTTAAATCATCTCTTTAAAAAATATTTATATTATTATTAATTTTAATTTATTACATTAAAATTAATAATAATACAATTTTTTAAAAAAAGAGATGATTTAATTTTAATGAAAATTTACAGAGACTTTGGATTTCCATTCATTCGTTATTGCACTTTTCTCCCTGCCCACTAAATCCATCTCTCTTGAGATATATAGAAAGCAAACAGAACAAGCAATGCAACAAGAAAAAAAATGCGGGAGAGAGAGGAGGAGACGCAGGAAGATGGTCAAAAAGTGGGTGCAGGTTGATCACAGGCAGGGCTTTTCCCAGTGTCCCCTAGAACTGGCAACCTGAATTTTTAATATCTAGCCTTTAACTGCAGCCAGGAAATCAAGAGACGAATTGCATTGGGAAAGTCGGCTGTCAGGGACCTCTCCAGAGTACTGAAGAGCAACGATGTCAGTCTAGAGACTAAGATGCGCCTGATCTGGGCTATAGTCTTTGCAATGGTGTACTATGTGTGAGAGAGCTGGACAGTGACTAGGGATGATAGCAAGAGAATTGACTCCTTTGAGCTGTGGTGAAGAGTGTTACATGTACTATGGACTGCTAGGAGAACAAACAGGTTCATCGTAGAGAGGGTGAAACCAGGCTGCTCCTTGGAGGCAAGGATTCTGAAACTTCATCTGACATACTTTGGACATGTTGCAAGGAAGGACCAGTCCTTGGAGAGGGACATCATGTTTGGGAGGGCGGAGGGACAGCACAGTAGGGGAAGACCCTCAGTGAGATGAATCAATTCCGTGATTGGGATCATGAAAATAGGTGTGTCGAAGACAGTGAGTTTGGCACAGGGGAGAGCAGAGTTTAGGGCTCTTGTACACAGGGTTGCTATGAGTTGCAAGTGACTTGACAGCACATAACAACAATAGCCCCTAACTGTGAGTAAACATGTGTCTGTTTGTCGAAGCCGCCCTCTGATGACGTTTCTGTTACAGCAGAGCAGGGAGCATAGACACCATCCCTGTGCCAGGCGTGGTTGAAGGGTCCTGCCGCCCAATGCAGGTGACGCGTGACAGTTCCTGCCCTCACCACACTCACATTTTAAGTTTTCACTTTAAATATGTTTGTTAATTACTGCGGAGTCAGCTCTGACTGTGTGCCGGCCAGTGCTGCCCCAGCCTCGTGGGCGCTGATTCCTGGCGTGGCCACCGAGCCTGCCCACCTCACAGCGGTTTTCTGAGCTTTCGCCAAGCGTCAAGTCTGCTGCAGTGACTGGTCCTCCTGGTGACGCTCCCAAAGCCGGCGAGCCGACGCTCGGATGTGATGTACAAGGGTCTCACCAGTGGACCACTGAGCAAGCCTTGTTGCCTAGTCTCTTCGTCTGTGAGCTCCGCTGAAGCCTGACCACCAGCGCTGACCCTACTGGGACTGGAGAGCTCGCTGGAGGGGCGTCCAGCAGCCCAGCCACGCACAAGCGTCCCCAGCCGGGCAAACTGACGAAGGGCAGTTGTTGGCGATGTTAGGTGTCATCAAGTGGCCTATGACTCACAGCGATCGTATGAACAATTGACCCTGTCCTCTCCTGTGCCGTCCTCATCATCTCAGACACACTTGGGCCCATCGCCGCGTCACCGTGTCGGTCCACCTGGTTGAGGATCTTCCTCTCGTTCGCCGACCCTCCAGCTTCCAAGCTCGCTGTCCCTTTCCAGTGAATAGGGAACTCTGCAAACTTTGGAAAATGTCAATAGTTACAGAAAGGCTTCAGGTCTTTTGTTCACAGGGTCACTAGGAGTTGTGCTCAACTCAAAGGCAATCAGCAACAACAACAACAACAACATACCCAAAGTATGTGAGGTGAAGCTTTGTCATCCTTGCCTCCAAGAAGCACTCTGGCTGCACCCTCTCCAAGACATATCTGTTCGCTCTTTTGGCCGTCCGTGCGATATTCTATTCCCTTCAACACCACAGCTCAAAGGCATCGATTCTTCTTCTGTCATCCAGCTCTAGGATGTAAATAGTAAGTGACTGTATAGACCGTTCCTGAATCAGACACACCTTAGTCTTTAAACTGACATCTTTGCTCCTCAGTACTTCGGAGAGGTTCCTGCTTTTTTTTTTGTTTTTTTTTTTTATTAGAGGTTGCCAAATCACTTTCCAGAATGATTCATTTGAATGGGTCCATTCATAGTGATGAGAGTGGACTCTGTGTCTGTGTGTGAGAGAGGGAGAGGGAGAAGGAGAGAGAGAAAGAGAGAGAGAGAGAGAGAGGACTGTAATAGGGTCTGTGCCCCTTTTCTCCTGGCTGGAGATGGGGTGACAGCATCTCGCAGGTCTCTGGGGAGGCAAGCAGACCCAGGATGACATCCAGGCACACAGCCTGACTCAGGTGAGCAGGGCAGCAGAGCTTCTGGGTGGAGAGATGACGGACGGCTTTGGAAGGCTGTACTCCTGTCCACGTCCACTGGGGATAGTATGCTAGACGCAGCTGACACCCACAGAGATTAACGTCAGCCCTGTGACTTCCCCGAGGTGGTCAGTGGGAGTGTGTTGTCTGGGTGCCAGCTTCTTCAGACGTGAGCATCCATGCACGGAGGGCCTCGCACGTGCCAGGCACTTAGAGACAAGACCTAGATTCCACAGCATACCTGGGAATGTCACACCTGTCCTGTCATCTCTCCTGGGTTCCAGGGACATCCATCCACTCTGCACTTAATGGCTCATGATCTTATATTTTGCCCCAAATCCACCGTTTGGCTGTTTTGTGCAGTGACGATGTGTGTGGCCAGAGCCCTGAGCTGTGAGTGCTGGCTGTGGTCAGCGCTGGGTGTCATCCTGGCAGGGCCGCAGTTCTCGCGGTTTGACAATTGTGTGATGAGGTGACCGGGCAGACATGCAGTGATGTAGTCATCCTCCGCTGTGATCTGCTGTGGTCATCCTCCTCTGTGATCTCCACACAGCGGCCAGGCGTTTGAAAGCTAAGTATGCTGATAAGGGAGGAGTGGGAGCTCCAGGTGGTCAGGCTCTGCCTTTGTGGAACTCCCAGTGAGGTCCTCACACAGCAGCCACTTTGGAGAAGAAGGGTGTGTGTGACTGGTGATGTGTTCTCCCAAGATGAGGTGTGTGGCCTGCCGCAGGGCCGCAGGTCTGGGCTGTGTGTTGAGGAGACCTCTGGGGAAGGTGCCCTCGGGAAGAGACCTGAGATGAGCCAGCATGAGCAGGGAAGAGGGAGGGAGAGATCCGGTGGAAACAGAGGAGAGAAACGCAGGAAGCTGAGCAGAGAGCGGCCAGGCAGGGACCAGGCAGCAGGAGGGGCCAGGAGCTGAGCTTCCGGGAGAGGAGAAGGCAGGGGGCGGGGCTGGGGGTGCAGAGAGGCAGCACCTGGGTGCAAGTGCACACCTGGCAAGCACAGCGTGCATGAATCCACATGCATGCCCGCAGACACATGGACACACATGCACACACGTGCTCACACTCACGCGTTCAGGTGCACGCACATCCCTTACACTCGCTCTCTCTCTCTCTCTCACACACACACACACACACACACACGTGCCTGCACACAAAGTGGGCACTCACATACACACATGCGCACACACAGTCGTAGTTCTCATGCTCACACATGTGCACAGACACTCCCGCACACTCCCAACCCCGCCTCACCACACGCATTCACACACGTGCTCACACATCGTTGCTGCAGGTCATCAAGCAGATTCCGACTCGTGACAGTCACGTGAGGAAGCAGAGCTGGCCACGGTGTCTCCTGGGCTGTGACCTTGACGGAAAGAACCCGGGGGGCATAGAGATGGTGGTTCAAATCCACCCAACACTGCGGGAGAAAGATGGGCCAACCCACGGCCATAAAGGTGTCCAGTTTTGGCAGCCTGATGGACAGAGACTGTCCAGATCATTTGGGTTGGAGACTGGACAGCGGTGGGTAGAGGAAGGTAAATTGACGGAAGCATGTTGCCTGTTCTTCATGCACACGTTGCACCCACACACCCTCTCACACTCACATGTGTGTGCACACGCACCTGCACACACCTGCTCACACACACTGTTCATTTACACTTGACCTGATGTGCCCACTCATGCACATCCACGTGCACACATGCTCACACACGCCCCTGTGCGTGCGTGCGCACACACACACACACACACACACACACACACACACACACACATATAGAAGTACACACATCTATGTGCACAGGTCGGCTCCAGGCTCTCCCTCTCACTTCCTCCCACAGTGCACTCACATGTGTGCACACTCACACCCTTACACACCCCGCTGGAAACTCACTCTCCAGTGCACCACAGTTACACAGTGTAACACGCTCACGTGCACACTCAGAGGTGCACACAGTGTCACACGTTCACGTGCACACTCATACGTGCACACACAATGTCACATGTTCATGCACACACATCACACACAGTGTCACATGCTCACGTGCACACTCACATGTGCACACACAGTGACACACGCTCACATGCACACTCACGCGTGCTCAGTGTCACATGTTCATGCGCACACATCACAGTGTCACACGCTCACATGCACACTCACATGTGTACACACCATGTCACACGTTCACATGCACACACACTCACAGGTACACACAGTGTCACACACTCACGTGCACACTCACACTTGCTCAGTGTCACATGGTCATGCGCACACATCACACACAGTGTCACACACTCATGTGCCCACGTCACAGCGTCACACGCTCACGTGTACACTCACAGTGCACACTTTTTCAGGGCCACTGTGTAACCATTCAAACGCAGACAGTCAGGCAGCCATTTTTAAACAGCCCAGCCTTTGATAAAATCCAGCTTTTTCATCTTGCTCACACACCGGCCAGCCTCCACCTCTCTCCCTCCCCATTCAATAACCAGGTTAAAATAAAAATTGAATTCCGGCATTTGCTTTCAAAAAATAACCCCCACTCGCTCTGCCGTTCAATGCAACCTTCCTCAGCTGTTAAGAATGAGAAGAGCAAGGGCCGCAGGAGGGGCCTGGCGTCCGTCAGGGGAGCCTTCTGAGGATGGAAACTAACCAGAGAAAGAAGCGAACACCGGCCCAGTGAGGGGAGCATGGCCCTGGGCCTCTGTGCTTGGTGCGGGGGCCGCGGGAGCAACGGACCACAGCTGGCCCAACTCCTGTCCTCTCCCGCTCCCTCCGGGCGTCCTTTTCTGTAAACCCACTCAGGGCTGGGTGAACATGTGATTTAGTGACCTGTAAACACATCTTGCGGCACAGCGATCGGCACAGCGTCTGCACCTGCACGGGGAAGATGCCCAGCTCTTCCAGTCTTGCTTTTTGCCCTCAATGAAGATTCCCTACATTGGGAATCTCAGGATCCTAGTCAAACAATGGGCTGCTAACCAAGTGGTTGGCAGTTCAAACCCACCAGCAGCTCCTCAGGAGGAAGCCGGCGCTTCCTTGGTGATTTTCAGGCCTGGAAACCCTCTGGGGCTGGGCCATGCCCTGCAGGCCGCTGAGTGCAAACTCTCCGGTGGAGGGTACCCTGGGAGCAGCAGTATTTGGGGAGCAATGTTTTTATCCTGTTATAAACAGCCTGGAGGTGCAGGGGTTCAGGACCTCAGCAGCTGGAACCCCCAGTGGGTCCTCTAAATATGGGGGGTCCTGCAGTCCCAGGGAGTTGGGAGGACCCACCAGACCCAGGCAGGCTCCCCAGGAAGCCTCTTCTCACAGCGTGGCTGCCAACTTCATGAGCCCAGCTCCTCACTGGGCCTTGGCACTTTGTTTTCCAACTTGACCTGTGTGTACCTTTGCCCTGGTCGCCACTTCAAACGCTGTTGCTGCTGACATGTCGGGGTCAACTCACAGCCGAGCCTCCTGCAGGTTCTGAGGCTGCAGACCACAGGAAGACTGCCCATCTTTCTCTTGTGGGGCAGCTGGTGGCCTCAAAATGCCTGCCTTTGGGGAATCGGTATGCACTGTCCAGTAGGAACTGACTCAGAGCTGACCTTCCAGGTGGGTCTCCAGAGCCTGTAAACCATGTGGGAGGAGATGGTTTATCTTTCTGCCAGGGAGAAGCTGGTGGATTCGAACCCCATGCCTGTGGACTGGCAGCACAGCTCCTTACCCCTGGGCCAGCAGACACCGCGTGGTTTCCTGGGTCTGCCCCAGCCAAGGCCTTCCTTGTAGGGGATGCATTTGGGACCGATGCAGGGCCCTGGGACGCCAGCTTGGACTTTCAACCCACTGTGTCCATCCTTGGATGGTTACAGGCAGTGCGCATGCAGACTGGTACCCGTCTGGGGGTGCTTGGCGGGGAGCTGTCACCTCGGTAAGGAGGTCCTGGTCGCCCACGTCTCCACTCCACGATCTCGGCCACTACATCGCCCTCTGAGCCTCAGTCTCCCCATTTCCAAGAGGAGGACCTGTCGGCTCAGCGCTTCGAGGGCAAACCTCCCCTCTGGGGCGTCTACGTGCCGGGGGTGGGAAGGAAGATGGGGAGGGGTCCTCGCCGGCCCCCCCCCCCCCCCCCCATCCAATCGCCCCCTCGCAGGAAGCCTTGCAGCCCGAGATAAGAAGCCGGTCAATACGCTCGCTCCAGGCCCCGTGGCCTCTCCGTCCTCCGGCCCCCGCCCCCCGCAGGGAAAGGGCGGACGGAGGCGGCATCGACCCGCGCCCGGAGCCAGGCCCCCGGCCACGCCGCGGCCGCGCTGACCAACTGACCACGCGGTCCAGGAGCCAGGCCGCCGCCAGCCAATGAGCGCGCGCCGGGCCGCGGTTGCCGGGCAACGCGCGCCGGGGAGGAGGGGCGGGGCCGAGCGGCGATGGATCGGGATGCGGCGGCCGATCAATCGGGCGGCTCTGCGCACGCGCTGCGGGACTGGGATGCTGGGGCCGGCGCCCAGCGGCCATTGATCGCGGGCCCGAGGCGCTTAATGAGCTCGGAGAGGGGCTGGAGGGAGGGCCCCCCGCCCCCCGCCTTCACCACCAACAATAGGCACAGCGGCCCCGCGTCCTGGCACCCCATCTCAGCTCGGAAGCACTGGCCACGGGCCCGCGAGAGGCTGGAGGCAGCGGCAGGGCTGTCCCCACTGTCCGCTAGCTCAGTGGCCCCCCAGCACGAGAGTCTCGCTTCCTGACCTTGATTTTTCCTGCAACTTTGGGTGAGGTCGTCCCTGGGTGCGGAACCTCGACCCTGCAGGGTCAGGCCTGGCCATGCGCTTCTGGGACGAGGCAGAGCTGCCCCACACGGCTTCCAGGCTGTGATCTTCGAGGTACAGCGACGTCCGGCCACCCACCGTCACAACAACCAGCCTTTCCTTCCATGGCCACTGCCCACCAGGGATCCTCTGCCCAGCTGCCCATTTCACAGATGAGGACAGGGACAAAGTGAGGCCAGACTTGTAGGCGAGCCAAGTCTCTCCCCCAACGCCTCTGTTCCTCCTTACGTCCTCCTTCCAACCCCCACTCTCCTTCCTTCCAGCTGCTGGATTTCAAGGTCCAGAGACTCTCCAGGCCCACAGAGGAAGGAGTGGGGTCCTTCAGATCTCACCTTGGTGCCTCTCAGACGACAGGGACTGAGCTGGGCAGGAGGGCCTGGCCCGCTCACATATGACAGTGGACCCTGGCTGGGCAGGGGCCTTGGGGTCCCTCGTGCCACGCCGGTGGGCGTCTCACCAGAGTCCAGGTGCTGGACTGTCTTCTCAGCCAGCATGTGCTCTGGGCAGGGTCTTGAGGAGCCCTCCGGTGGGAGAACACTCAGGCAGCACGCTGCCCACCCCAGCTCTGCAGAGTAGCCCCTCACCCTCTCCTCTCTCCTCGAGGCTGTTCACTGTCCAAATGTCCTTGGCCACAGGGATGGAGTCTCACTTAGCGGGTCCATCACACCACAGGAGATGGGGCTCTCATCAGGCAGAGTCAGGAAGTGCTGGTTCATCGTGTGGATGGGGCCACGCTCCCACTGTCCTTCCCGCCTCTTCCAGCTGCTGGCGCCCCACTGTTCCTCGGCTTGTGGCCACCTCAGTCTGACCTCTGCCTCGTCCTCACATGGCCATCTGTCCTCTCTGTGTGTCCTCCTCTTCTTGTATGGACAACAGTCATTGCACTTAGGGCCATCTGAGCCCAGCCAACCCGAATTGACCAGTTATACCTGCAAAGATCCTAACCCAGGCCAGACCCCACTGTGAGTTTCCGGATGGACTTGAAATTGACAGTGAGGAGAGGGGAGAAGCTATTAAGCAAAGAGGACACTTCCTGTCAACTCCATTGGGGTTGTTATCATGAGGGAGCATCCCTGTAGGACCCTGAGCTCAGTAGGGTGGAGGCCCATTGAGAGAAAGACCTTGAGCGTGAGGCATTGACACAGGTGACCCATGTGGGTGGAGCAGGCCCGCAGGACTTTGGCCTGTTGTCTGTAGGGTCTCTGTGGAGCTCTGGTGGCCTAGTGAATAAGGAGCTGTGCTACTTAAATCCAAAGGCTGGTGGTTCAAATTCCCCAGCTGCTCTGACGCAGAAAGGTGGGTGAACTCCTCTTGTGTGATTTACCGCCTCTGAAAACCCGTTCTGACTCAGCGGCAATGAGGGGGGGTGTTGTTTTTCTTTAAATTGTTATTGGTTTGCATACAGTGATTTGTTTGTATTCATTCATGTACGTCGCTGGAAGGATTTTTATGCCCCTTCCACCCACCAAACTCTGGGACCTGTGAGCCTCCCTCACCGCCCTCAGCCCCCTCCCTGCCCTCTTGGACATCATGCATGTCTTATTGGCATCCTCTGTTTTTACAGTGATGGTCTTTTACAGAATTCGTTCTGTGCACCTGGGTCAGTTCTCTCAGTACAGCGCTCTCCAGCTTCTCCCCGTTCCATAGTACTTTTCAAACTTGTTCCTCCTGAGTGCTGCGTGGTCTTCCATGGAGTGAATGCACCACGAGCAATGAGATTTGGAGTGATGAGGGGGACTGAGGAGGTCAACTGTGACTTGAGTGCTGGGCTCAAGATCACCGGGGATGGTCAGGACACCAAGGGACAGGGTGCGGGGCAGATCTGTCCACAGGTCTGCGATGAGCCACAGTCCACTCGACGGCCCTGACAACGGCAGATGGCATCTAAAGACAACACAGGCCAGGACGGGTGGGCGTGGAAGGAGGTGTGGAGACGAGGACGGATGCTGGTGGGAGGGTGAGGACTGAATGCGTAAAGAAGCAGAGGGAGGTCCAACTGTGTGCCCAGCTCGTGGGGCCCCCGGGGCTGTGCTCACATGGCCCCGCTGTCTTGAGACCTGCCGCATCCACATTCCCAGGAACACTTTTTCATGTCACTGGACTATCTCCTCCTCTATCACCTTCAGTAACCAGAGATGAGTCTTAAGTCCAGCCTGACTCCTGGGGCCCCGGTCACCTTGGAGAAGAACGTGACCCACGGGGTTTCTGCGGCCGTTTTCTCAAGGGACCACCAGGTCCTTCCTCGTAGGAGCCTCTGGATGGGGTGGACCAGCCACCTTTCTGTTAGCAGCTGAGGGCTTACCTGTCTGTATCATCCAGGGGTACCTCACCTTTTTGTTGTTGTTGTTATGTGCCATCGAGTCGTTTGAGGCTCATAGCGATCCTGTGTGCAAGAGCCCTAAATGCCGTTCTATCCTGTGCCAACCTTGCCGTCTCTGTTATACTCATTCCCACCACTCCACTCAGAATCGATCCATCTCATCAAGGGTCTTCCTCTCCTGCACCTTCCCTCTACTCTCCCAAACATGATGTCCCTCTCCAAGGACCAGTCCCTCCTTGCAACATGCCCAATGTATGTCAGACGAAGCTTCAGAATCCTTGACTTCAAGGAGCATTCCGGCTTCACCTTCTCCAGGACAAACCTGTTTGTTCTCCTAGCAGTCCATGGTATATTCAACACTCTTCTCCAGCACCACAGCTCAAAGGCATCAATTCTCTTTCTGTCATCCCTAGTCACTGCTCAACTCTCCAAAGCACATCTCACCTTTAATGAATGCAAACCAGACCTACCACCATGGAGTCAGTTCCATCCCGACACGCAGGTGCCCTCCTTTCATTCCAGAAGCTGTAAATCCTTACGACGGTTGCTGCCCATTTTTCTCCAGAGGAGTTTAGTGAAGGTGAACTGCCAGCCTGTCCGTCTACAGCCAGTAACAAGTGCACTGTGCCCCCAGGGGTGAACCCCACTGGGCCTGTGTTATTTCCATCATCTCAGAAGAGACCTCCAGGCCTGTTGGTCCGGGCAGGGCAGCCCCATGCCTGTCCCCTTTGTGTTGGGGAACAGAGATCTGGGAAACAAAGCCGGGTGGGGGCGTGGAGTGGACACAGCCTGTCGCAGCTACAGAGGGAAGCAGTTCAAGCTCGCACCGCCTTGCCCGGGGGCACCTCGCCTGGGGCACCTCGCCCAGAGGCACCTCACCCAGAGGCACTGGGTGGGGAGTGAGAGGAGGCTCCAGCCTCAGAGTTTTGGGTTCAGGACATTTCCCCTCCCCCTTGTGTCTTTATTTTGTTGTTGTGTTGTCATGTGCCGTCGAGTC
>NW_006399967.1:3030996-3053139 GCF_000299155.1 Elephantulus edwardii
GCCACTTTGCCACCAGAGCTCCCTGTGTCTTTATTTATTACATTAAAATATTCATAGCATAAAATTTGTCGTTTTAACCATTTCAACGGCAAAATTCAGTGATGTCCATTCCATCCACAGTGTTGTGCCCAGTCACCACCATCTCTTTCCAACCCTTCTATTCTCCCCACCCGGTCTTCACCTGTGGTTTGGCGCCCTGGAGCCGGCTCTGCCTCACGGTGACCCAGGCACAACCCAGCAGAACAGCTTCTCAGCCTGTGCCCGCTGCTGGGCCCTTCAGCAACCTCTGAGAGGATTCCTCTCTTTCAGTAATCCTCTGCTTTCTGGAGCCTGATGTCCTTCTCCAGTGACTGGACCTTCCTGACAAGCTGCCCAAAGCATGAGATTGATGGCTTATCATGTGAACTTGACCCTGAGTGATCCTGGACCTCAGTGTTTCTATCTATTCAATGGGATAGTTATGGCACTTAAGTTTGTGCAAAGTGTCTACCACTTAGAAGAAGCAACACAATGTTTGGAGGGTTCAGGGCAGAGTGGGGTGGCATGGCGTGGCGGCTCCAGGTCATGCGGGGTCAGTGTGGAGAGGTTCTTCCCTCTGGCTCCTTGCTTTGGGGGCAGGAAACCGGGGGACATTGGCAGACAGTAGAGTTCAGCAGAGGCTTTGACGGGGGTGGTGTCCACCGGAATGCCAGCTGTGTGACCTTGGGTGGGTCACTTCCCACAGTTTCTGCATCTGTAAAAGGGTAGCATGAGAATCATCTCCTTCAGCTTGGGGTTCAGACCCCGAGGGTTTGCTGAGTCTGCTGTTGAGAAGATGTCTGGTTTCCCTTGATGCTGTGGGTCCCTGAGCCCAGCAGCCCCCCTCCTGGTCCCCTCCCTTGGCGGCCCAGCCCCCCACAGCACACAAATGCAGTGCTGATTTCTGAGTTATCCTGGGCCCCCGAAGAAATACATTTTCTTCAATTATTAATCATCGAGGTGTGAGAGAGACACGGGAATGAAATTAACTCTGTGACCTTTGGGGAGAGGGTTGTGGGCGGCCCCCTCCTTCCATAGAGGTCAGAGGAGGGGGTCCCTGGGCCAGGGCTGAGGCTCAGAAGTAGGTGAGGGGGATTCCTCCTCCACCCCCCACCCCACCTCGGATCAGGAGTTCAGGTGGACGGGTCTGAAGGAAGCCACTACCCTCTCCTCCTCTCTGCATTTTTGGAGACCTCCCTGTGGGGCAGTCATTCTGGGAGGGGAGTGGATGGCTTCACTCTGAATGGGGAGTCGGGGTCATTCTGGGTGGGGAGGGGGATGGGGGGTCATTCTGAGTGGAGAGTCATTCTGGGCAGGGAGGGGTGTCATTCTGAGTGGGGAGTCAGGGGTCATTCTGGGAAGGGGGTTATTCTGAGTAGGGAGGGGGTCATTCTGAGTGGGGAGGGAGGTCATTCTGGGTGGGGAGGGGGCCATCGTGGATGGGGAGGGTGTCATTCTGGGTGGGAACGGGGTTATTCTGAGTGGCGAGGGAGGTAATTCTGGGCTGGGAGTGGGGTGGGGTCATTCTGGGAAGGGGAGGTCATTCTGGGCAGCGAGGGGGTTATCCTGAGTGGGGAGGGAGGTCATTCTGGAAGGGGAGTGGGGTGGGGTCATTCTGAGCAGGGAGGGGTGTCATTCTGGGCAGAGACTGAGGGGCCGCTGAGCAGGTCAGGGTTCTGCCGGGCCCCAGTCTCCCCAGCTGTTGGGAAAGGTTCTAGTCTTGCAGTAAACACGTCTCTCATCTCCTTTTCTCCGTCTGGTTCTTACTCAAAGCTGCAGGCCGCCCCCTTGCACGCCCACAGCCTGGGGTGACGCTAGTCCAGGGTTGGTGCACAGCCAGACTGACTGAAGGAGGGGCCCAGGCCAGTGGTTCCAGGAGGGCGAGGGAGGATTCAGCGAGGAGTGTGGCCTGGCACGCCGGGTGGCAGGAGGCAGGACCAATCGTGTGCGACCAGGTCACTGCGTCAGGACAAGAGGCCTGGATGGACAGTCGGGAGTCCAGGAGGACTCGCCTTGCGGGGAGAGACACCAGGATGGTCAGGGGCCACGCGGTGGGCCAGGCAGCTGGGGATGTGAGACCCACGCCAGGGCCAGGACGCAGTCACAGGCCTCACAGGAAGCGTGACTCCACAGTCTCGGTTTAATAAACACGCTTATTCTTTGTTGTGTTGTTGTTGTCTCGTGCAGCCAAGCCTGTATGTCTCACAGCGTTCCTACGAAGGCCAGCTCTGAGCGCTGGCCGCCCTGTACCAGCCTCTCTGCCTCCCACACGTCGGAGCTCGTCGCCTCAGCTCTGGTGCCAACCCAGCTTGTGTGGTTTCTTGGGTTAGGAGGCTCCAAGCCTGGAACTGGGTGTGGGCTCTGCGGGAGGGCTGTCTGTGCCCAGGCTCTCAGTGGTGTCCCGGTGCTGTGACTCCCCGACCTGTGATAATTTAATTTCTGTCTCAGAGAGGATTAGCTAGAGACACACCCCACTGCTAAGGAAAAACCCTGTCCCCAGATGGGATCAGACCCAAAGCACGAGGGTTGGCACTGAGAGCACAATTCAGTCCCTGACCTGGACCTCGTCACTCTCTTGCTCTGAAACACCGCCTTCCCGTGGCTCCCTATTACCTCCATGAACCCCAAGTGCCCCCAGCCTGTGTCTCTTCCTGCCCCTCCTCCCTCACCCTCCCAAACAACCCCCTGACTCTAAGCTGCAGCTCACAGAAACAGCGCCTTCCCAGCCCCCACCCCCCAGTAGCTTTTTGGGAGTTTTCTGAACTGAGAAGAAAAGAGGGTCCTGGTGGAAGCCAAACCCGAGAGCCCCCCAGTTGGGGGGTTGGTAGTAGAGGCCCAAATGACAACTAGGGTAAGTAGTGTGCCCCCCCACGAGGGGACAGCCCCTTTGACTGGTAAGGTAGTGGGGTACAGGTCTGCTCCCCAAGGCCACAGGACGCAGAAGCTGATTCTGGGCTGGAGATGGCTGGGCCCCTGTCTCAGAAGTGGCGGGACAGGGAAGGGGGCCGCCCAGCCTTCCGTCTGCGGCCCAGAATGGGGGCTCCCTCTCAGGCCCCCGTCCTGGAGTCTCGGGGGTGGGGAGCGCCAGGCCGCGCTGTGAGGAGGAGGAGCCTGGTGGGGAGAGGTGGGTGTCCACGGCGCCCCCCCCCCAGCCCCTCAGCGACAGCGGCACCGATCGGCAGAGAGCGATCGATGGCGTATTGAGCACTTTTCAAGCTTCGATGATTTTTGTGGATTCTGTGTGAGCCGCAGCCTGGGCCTCCAGCTCCCATCGACCTCGGTGCGGGGAGCCCCCCTCCCCCCAAGGAGGCGCTAACAGCTCAGTGAGCCCCGCACCCCAGCCCTGGGCCTGCCCTCCCAGCAGTGGGGCCCTGGAAGGGCGCTGGGGGGCAGCTGGGCACCAGAAGGGTGGCTCGGCTGGAGGCCCCACACGCGGGAGGCGGGTTCTGCCTTTGTGTCCCTGTTGCGTTGAAGATCCATCTGGGTCGTCTGCAGGCTACTTTCTGTGTGCCCAGGAAGCTGTCTGCCCAGCATTCTGGCCTGGCCTGCTGCCCCCTGGGTCTCAGCTCATGTCCAACACCCGATTTTGATACCGGGGGATTCCTGTCTCCTGCTCTGTGGGTCAGAACCCCAACCCGGGTCTCCTCCACCTTCTCTACCCAGGCCCCAGCACCTGCACAGGTGTCCTGCATCCTGGGAAGGCGGTTCCAGAAAGCTGAGAGCTGTGCCGGCATCCAATCCCGTGTGCGCCTCCATTCCTCCACCTCCTCCACTCACCCCTACTCTCTCTCCACCGTGTCCATCCATCCATGTGTGTGCCCCCCTTTCCATCACCAGTCCACACATCCAGCCTTTCAACGAAGACAGCCTCAAGCTGTTTCTCCATGTCGCAGCCGGCCAGGCATCCACCCACCCACCAATCCACTCATCCATCCATCCATCCATCCATCCACCCGTCCACTCCTCTGTCCACTTACCCCACCCGTCTCCCTCCATCCTCTTAGCCATTGGGTCACTCATCCATCTACCCACTCGTTCATCCAACCATTGACTTGCCAATCCACCCTGATCCATTCATCCCCTTACCCACCACCATCCGTTCACCCATTCACCTCACCCACCAACAGCCGAGTCACCAGCCTCGCCACTCCTCTCATCAACAATCTCCAACACGCAAATGACGCATTCCTTTCAGAAAGTGACGAGAACTTGAAGAGCTTACTGAAGAAGAGGAAAGATGACAGCCTTCAGTATGGATTATACACAACATCAAAAGAACAAAAATCCTCACCACTGGGCCAATAGACAATGCCACAATTAATGGAGAAAAGACTGAGGTTGTCAAGATTTCATTTTACTGGACTCCACAATCAGCACTTCCGGAAGCAGCAATCAGAAAATAAGATGTTCATATTTGGGCAGATCTACTGCAGATTATCCGAGAGGCGGGGCTCTATGAGGAGAGGCGTGGCGTTAGGATTGGTGGACGATCTGTCAACAATCTGCGTTATGCAGATGACACAACCTTGCTCACTGAAACTGAGGAGGACCTCATGCACTTACTGCAGAGGGTCAAGGACTGCAGCCTTCAATATGGACTGAGGCTCAATGTCAAGAAGACAAAAATTCTCACCACTGGACCAATTGGTAGCATCAGGATGGATGGCGAAGAGATTGAGATTGTTCACAGCTTCAGTTTGCTCGGCTCCACGGTCAACACTCTTGGCATCAGTAGCCAGGAAATCAAAAAACGTATTGCGATGGGAAAGTCTGCGGTTAGGGACCTCTCCAAAATACTCAAGAGCAACAGTGTCTCTCTGGAGACTAAGGTCCGCCTGATACAGGCCATGGTTTTTGCAATCACTTGTTATGCATCAGAGAGTTGGACAATGACTAGGGAGGATAGAAGGAGAATTGACGCCTTTGAGCTGTGGTGCTGGAGAAGAGTACTGAATGTACCATGGACTGCCAAGAAAACAAACAGATTCATCGTAGAGAGGATTAAACCAGGCTGCTCCTTGGAGGCAAGGATTCTGGGGCTTCGTCTGACATACTTTGGACATGTTGCAAGGAGAGACAGGTCTTTAGAGAGGGACATCATGCTGGGTAGAGTGGAGGGACAGCGCAGGAGGGGAAGACCCTCCATGAGGTGGATTGATTCAGTGACTGGGGTAATCGGGATAGGTGTGTCAGAGGCAGTGAGATTGGCACAGGATAGAGCAGGGTTTAGGGCTGTTGTACATAGGGTCACTATGAGTCGCAAATGACTCGATGGCACATAACAACAACGACTGCCAAGTACATAATTTAAAAAAGAACAAGGATGGGGAAGAGCAAGGATGTCCGTTTAAAGACTAAGGTGCACCTGAATCAAGCCATGCATTTTTAGTTGTTTCACGTGTATGTGATAGTTGGACAATTGATAAAGAAGATGGAAGGAGCACGGCAATGCCTTTGGATTGTAGTGTCGGCAATAGTGAATATACTATGAACTGCCGAGAGGGCAGACAATTCTGTCTTGGGAGAAATACTGTCATCGTGCTCCTGAAAAGCACAAATGGTGAGACTCTGACTCGCACACTGTGGGGACGTTGTGAGGAGGGACCAGTCCTTAGAAGGGATCTTGTGCTTGCAAAGAAGGCAAGTCAAAGCAGGAGAGGAAGACCCTCAGTGACGGCAGCAACGGGCTTAAACACCGCGGAGACGGGCAGGTGGGGCAGCGCAGGACAGGGTCGGGCTGCTGTGTGCAGGGCTGCCGGGAGCTGGACTCAGTCATCACCCAACAATGACGGTGCATTCACCCAATAATGCACCTCTTACCCGTCCATCCGTCCATCTACTAACTCAGTCGTCTGTCCATTCTTCCACCCACTATGCGCCCACTCAGTCATGTACCCTCCACTCACCCACCCAGCAGGACAAACACCTTGTCACCCCACCATGAATGTCACCACACTTTGGCCAGGCCGTTTGCTCATCCTCCATCCGTCTGCCCATCCATCCACCCACTCACCCGCCAATCCAGGCAGCCACCCCTCCATCCACTCACCCTTCCCTCCATCTGTGCATCTATCCAATGCTTTGCCCACTCATCATGTATTCGTTTCCCGTCTTCCCGCTTTGCTATCCTAACCATCCATTGACCCACCTCTTCATCCAAAATCCATGTGTCCATGCGCTCATCCACCTGCCCACCGTCAGCGTTTCTGTGGTCACTTCTGAGCAGTCTCCGCACTGCATTCAGGGAATGAAGTTGTGTCTGACGTAGTCCCTGCCCAGATGAGCGCCCAGCTGAGGATGCAGCATTCCAACATGAGTGAGGTGCAGCCGAGACATCGATGGACAGAAGGGCCATTTACATGAGGGAGACCAAATGGGCAGTGGAGGTGGTCCGCCCAGGACCACTGAGGCCAGTGTATGCCCTTCTCCTTGTCTGGAGGTCTTGGCAGGCCCCTAGGGCCTTTCCCCTGGAGTGTACCCTGGCTAGGCTCCCCTCATGGACTCACTGGTAATTCACAGGTAGAATTCTTGCCTTTCCGTAGCGGAACCAGCAGTCAAGAGATCAGAAGATGCATTGCACTGGGCAAATCAGCTGTCAGGGACCTCTCAAATTACTGAGGAGTAATGACATCATTCTGAAGACTAAGGTGCACTTGATTCAGGCCCTGACTTTTTCAATCATTTGCTATGTATCTAGAAGCTGAACAATGCGTAAGGCTGAAGGAAGAATTGATGCCTTTGAACTGTGGCATTGGAGGAATCCTGAAGATCATACAGACTGACAAAAGAACAAACAGGTATGTCTTGAGGAAGGTGCAGAGAGAGCTCCTTGGAGGCAAAGATGATAAAGCTTCATCTCACATACTCTGGGCATGTTTCTGGGTGAGGCTATTCCTTGGAGAAGGACATGATGCTTGGGAAGGCGCGGCGTCGGTGAAGGAGAGGAAGACCCTCACCCAGGTGGATTGACACTGCCTGCAGCAAATGAGCGAGTCAGAGGTGCTCGGGATGGCGCTGGAGAGGACGGGGTTCAGGTCTGTTGCTCACAGGGCCGTTACGGGTTGTACTCAACACAGTGGCACCTATCACCAACATGCAGGAGACCCACATTTGATTCCTGACAGCACGTGTCCCAGGCAGCCACCATCTGTCTGTCAGTGGAGGCTGTCACGTCACTGGGTCGCTATGCAGGTTTCAGGGTAGCTTCCAGACCAAGAGAGACCAGGAGGAAATGCCTGCAGGCTTCCGTCCAAAGGCCAGCCACTGAAACCCCTTGGACACACAGACAAACATGGTGGTGCAGGGCTGTAGGCTTCAGCTGTGGGTGATGTCAGCGAACAACAATAACAACGGCCCCTCCTCCTCGCCCCCCAGTTCCTCACTGTCCTCACCCTGGCTGCCACCTCCCCTCGGTCCCTCTGTGAGTCACCATCACTCAACTGCCATGTGCTGGGGTCAGAAAGACCACGAGGAGGGGTTGCCCGGTTCCCTCATGGAGCTCACATTCTGGGGGAACGGAACACGCAGACAAGAAGGCAGCCAGATCTGGGCAGCAGAGCTCCTGGCTCCGGGGGGCTGCAGGGGGGCAGGGGCATAGTCTCCTCCCTCCCCACCAATGGCTGGGATGCTGAGGCTGGGGACCTGGGGAGGCAGCGAGGGGCCAGCGCACGAGGCAGGGGGTAGGGGCGAGGCCACCATGTCACCATCAAAGCAGGAGACGGCGGCTCTGAAATCCCCCTTCATAATTAATAAATGAAGACTATGGTTGTTAATCGATGGAGCTGAGGAGAGTATCGATCCCAGCCTCGCGCTATTTTGTGTGTGTGTGCTGCTTAGATTTTTACACCTCATTTAGAACAAGGCTTCCCCGGGGAACTCTTAAGGGCAGGAGATATTTGTGAGGCTGTGGTAGATGGGGGGCGACGCCAGGGCTGGGGGCTTGGAGGAGCATGTGGGGAGAGAGGAGAAGAAATATGATTTCTCATGCGAGGGACCGTCTGGCCGTGACTTTCCTTGAAGCGGCCATTTGAATATTTGATTAGGGATTGATTATTGTGGGTGCTGGGAAAGGTCAGAGGGAAAATTTGCAGGAGGCCGTGGGGGGACTTGGGGTAGAGCCAGAAAGCCCACCGTAGATTGCTTTTTTACACAAACAATGCATGTTGTGGTGGCAGAGTTATAGGGTAATAACACCCCCATGCACACACACCCCGTGCACACCCCCCCATGTACGCGCACACACCCCGTGCACACACAAGCCCCCTGCACACCCCCATCTACGCGCACACACCCTGCCCCATATACGCGCGCACACCCCGTGCACACACACACGCCCCGTGCACACACACGCCCCGTGCACATACACACACCCGTGCACATGCACACACCCCCTGGCACACACACACTCCGTGCACATGCACACACACCCTGTGCACACACACACCCGTGCACGTGCACACACACGCCCCGTGCACATGCACACACCCTGTAGATGTGTGTACACACCCCGTGCATGTGTGTGCCCCCTGCAAAGGTGCACACACACACACACACACACACACACACACATTCACACGTCTCATGTATGTACACAGCCCCGCACGTGTGCACCCCTGTACACACACGCACCCTTCCCGAACCTGCGTACCCCACACTTTCACACCCCCTGTGCACACACACATGCATACACACACGCACACATACACACGCTCACACACTCATCTCCGTGTGCAATCACCATACATGCATATTAACAAGGTCTGTGCAAACGCCGCGTCACCTCCTTGCTGGCTAGCATGGAAAGGTTAGCAGTTCCCGCTGATTAGAAAAGCAATACATCGTCCGGGTCAGAAATAATTGGAAAATAATGCCATGAAGAAAATAAAAATCATTGATAATTTCATTTCTTAGACTAGAAATGGCAGTTCTCTCTCTCATAAAGGTTTTCTTTTAGAATAATTTCAGATTTACAGAAAAGCAGCCAAGATAAGGCACAGCGTTTATGTCTACCCATATGTCCCACTCAGGAAAAACAGACAGACAGATGGACAGAAGCCACTCCTGTGAAGTCAGCTATGGATCACGGTGGCCCCCCATCAGGGCCGAGGTTGTACGGATGGAGGGAAGGGAATGCCTCTTCCTTCTCCCCCAGAGCACCTGCTGGATTCGAACCGCCAACCTTTTATTTGTTTTTAGATGCCCTTGAGTCAGCTATGACTCAGCAATCCAGTGAACAGTGGGTCTGAACCTTGCCCTGCATCCATCCTCTTCATCGTGATGCGCCTTGCCCCATGGTTACAGTCACTGTGTCAAATCCATCTCACTGCGTCCTCCCCTCCTTCACTGACCCTCCACCATTTCAAACATGCAGCCCCCAAACCTAGCCGCCCTCCCCAGGTTTCCAATCCCCCTCCCAGCTTCCTACCGTCAGCATCCTCCGTGATTTCCACAGCCCATTCGGCACATATCAGAAATGAACCTGCACTGCTCCCTCAGTGTACCTCCGGGCTGCTTGCCACCCTCACCAACGTCTTCCTTCAGCTGTGCGCATCTGTTCAGACCACTGTGATTCTGGCTTTTCATGCAGCGAGACCTGGGGAAGGAAGCCTGGTGGCACAGCGGGCTAAGCATTGAGCCACTTACTGAAAGGTTGATGGTTTGGTTCCCTGAGCACTCAGTGGGGGACAGATGAGACAGTCTGCCTCCAGGAAGACTTATAACCTCAGATACCCCATAGAAGGCCCCCGTGTGTGAGATCAGCTCACTGACCATGGGCATACATGCAAAGGAGCCCCTGGTGGTGCAGAGGACTAAACACTGTGCTGCATCCCCAAACGTCAGTGGTTCGAATCCACCAGCCATTCCTTGGGAGAACTGGGAGGCAGTCAGCTTCCGTAAAAGCAGCTTCCTCGGGGATGCTAAGGGCCAGTTCCACTCTGCTCTGTGGGTCACTAGGGGCTGGAACTAGCTTGTCCACAGCGGTTTGTTTGTTGAATTTGTTTTGTTTTACAGAGAGGTTGACGTACTTGGGAATCTTTGTAATGAACACTCTTCTGCTTCCACCCTTATTGGGCTCTGGTGGCTGAGTGTTTAGGAATTGCACTGCCAATCCGAAGGTATACGGTTCAAATCCACCAGCCACCCTGCAGGAGAAAGATGGACAATCTCCTCCTGTGCCACTCTCCTCCAGGCTCAGCTCTGGGTCAGTTTTGACACAACATTGAACAACAGCAATAATTGTGCTTCCACGATGGACTTGTTCTTTGGGCAGTCCTTGGTGTTCTTGGCCAAGGCCACAAGTCAAGGACATCAATTCTTCCTTGATCATCTTTATTCACTCTCCAACTTTCACATGCATTTGAAGCAATCGAAAAGACCATGGCTTGAATCAGGAGCACCTTAGTCTTTAAAGTGACATCTTTGCTCTTTAGTGCCTTAAAGAACACCTTGACAGTAGATGGTAAAACTTCATATCACGTGGTTTGGGCATGTTGTCAGGAGGACCTGGAAGAAGACACCATGCTTGGAAAAGATGAGGGTCAGTGAAAGACAGAGAGACTGTCCATGAGATCAGCAATGGGCTAGGGCAGGGTGGAGACAGAGGACGGTGCAGGACAGGGCTGGGTTTGAGCTGCTGTTCCTAGGGCTGCTAGGAGTCAGACTTGGCTCAACAGCACTTAACAACAGCAAATATTGACGACAGTAACTTCCCACTGTTTTTGCTGCTGCAGCTGCCACACTGACCCTGGCTCAGTGGCCTCGTGGACAACAGATCCTAAGCGCTGCCCGCTCCTGTGCCAGCCTCAGGGCCATGCCAGTGTTTGAGCCTGTTCTTGTGAACGCAGTGACACCCATCTTCCCGAGGGCCTTCTCTTTGGCTGACCCTCGGTTTTATTCAGCATGCTGTCCTTCTCAGGGACTAGCCCCTCTTGATAATGTGTCCTGGTTCCTGAGACAGTCTCCCCATCCTCACTTCGGGGGAACACTCTCGCTGCATTTCTTCCAAGGCAGATTCACCCGTTCTTCTGGCAGCTCACGGGATGTTCAGTACTCCTCTCCAACACCACGGTTCAAAGGCATCAGTTCTTCAGTCCTCCTGATTCATTGTCCAGCTTTCTCATGAATATAAGGTGATAGAAAATATCCTGGCTTCGGCCAGGGGCACCTTAGTCTTCACGGTGACATCTTTGCTCTTTAAAGAGGTCTTTACAACCCTAAAGAAACCATAACTGCCACCCAAGCAGCTATATGCATGCCCATGTTTATTGTGGCTTTGTTCACAATAGCAAAGAGACAAATACAAGCCAAGAGCCCATCAACAAGCGAATGGATAGAGAAGCTGTGGTATATTCACACAATGGAATACTATGCAGCATTGAACAACAAGGAACTCATGAAACATTATGCAAAATGGATGACCCTGAGGATATTATGCTGAGTGAAATATCTCAGTCACAAAAGGACAAATATTGCATAGGGCCACTGTTGTAAAAAGGGACTGACATCGGGCTTGAGGGAAGACAGAGAAAGAGAAGATAAATAATGTATCCTGCATTGAAACAGATGAGGGAGAGAATTGTTTCGAACGGATACATGATAATGTATTATCGTCATGACAGGAGTCCAGAATGAAGGCTGCACAGTGGAGTGGACTTGGGGGAGGGATTGCATAACAATGAAAGCATTTTTCTTTTACTTTTCAAGGAGAAGAGTGAATTGGGGGGGAGGGGTGGACAGGGAGAAAAGTGCAACAATGAATGACTGGAAACCCTAAGTCTCTGTAAACTTTCATTAAAATTAATAAAAAAAAGTTCTTTACAGCAGATTTGCCTGATTGAATATGTAACATTACAGACTGTAGATGGGTTTCTAGGCTTTCAATGGTTTTCGTTTTCACGTCCACCTCTGGGCTAGTCTTTCTCCTGTGGATGTTGGTTGTCTGGTTGAGAAATGTTTCCTCATCCCCAAGTCACGCACATTTCATGATGCTCATGTTATGACTGGACTTTATGGTCCCTTCAGGCTTCCATGTCTTGTCTTTAAGCCCTCATTCTGCCTGGAGTTTATTCACTTGTTCCCATTGCGTTTTCTGGCAGACACCTTCTCCTGCAACCTGCTCTTGGGAAGACTTCTGCTGCTGTCAGGTGCCTCAGGGTCTGCCCTGACTCCTGGAGATCCCGGGGGCAGCAGGACAAGACCCTTTCTGGTCCCGCGCTGTCCTCAAGGCCTCTGCTGGACTTGAAGCCATTGTGGGAGTCCCTGTGTGTGGAGCTGGGCTTGTGTGTGGGTTTTCCACTGTACTGTGAATGAAAGTTTACACAGTGGGTTGGTTTTTCTGCCATCCACACACATTTTGCTTGTGACATTGCAACCCTCGCAATACCTTTTGTTGTTGGGTGTCCTTGAGTCACATACAATTCACAGTGACCCTAGAAACACCAGAGCTGACCCCTGTCCTGTCCTGTGTGTCCTTATCACCCCTGAAACACATTGGAGCCCGTTGCTGCAGTCACTGTGTCAGTCCACCTCACTGAAGGTCTTCCTCTCTTTCACTGACCCTTTCTTTTTTTTTTTTCACTGACCCTTTCTGAGCATGTCCTTTCCTAATGAATAGCCAGTCCCACAACATGCTGGAAGTTTATAGTCAGAGACCTTTCCAAATTATTGAGGAGCAATGATGTCAGTTTGAGGAATAAGGTGAGCCTGATTCAGGGCATGGTCTTTCCAGTCATTTATTCTGCATCTGAGAGCTGGGCAATTACCAAGGATGACAGAAGAAGAACTGCTGCCTTTTTGGGGGGTCTAGTTTTCATTTTATAACCATATATTTAACTCTATAATCCTGCTAAACTTGGAGGGGAAGAAGAAAACATGGGAGCCAAGGAAC
The DNA here is from genome assembly GCF_000299155.1 of Elephantulus edwardii. Taxonomy (NCBI): domain Eukaryota; kingdom Metazoa; phylum Chordata; class Mammalia; order Macroscelidea; family Macroscelididae; genus Elephantulus; species Elephantulus edwardii. Next base: position 3,043,901 of record NW_006399967.1, read on the forward strand.
TGTAGCAAGAGCACAAAGATTAAAGAGCCTGAGAGCCCACGGGGTAGCAGGTGCATCTCTGCAGCTGTAGAAGGAAAGGTCTGGTGATGACAAACACAAACTACGGGTCACGTTAGAGCTGCACACAGTCAGCGTGGTGCTCTTCCTGCCGGTTGTGCCATCCCTGGACCGAGGCGCCCAGGGGTCTCATGATGTGCACGCCTTCCTTCCCCGATGCCCGGACCGAGGCGCCCAGGGCTCCCACGAGGTTCATGCCTTCCTTCCCCTTGCCGAAGGCTCCACGCTGGCCAGCCAGTCAGTCTTAGCAGTACAGATAACAGCTGGGAACCGTGTGTGTTGGGTGCAGCTTTCTCCAGGGACAGGATGCCAGGCCCCATCTGCTTCAGGATGAAGTTCTCACCATCACACATCTCCCCATAGATGGACTTGCCACCGGGACCGTTATAACATGTGAAGTCTCTGCCCCGGCACATAGATCCAGGAAGGAGTCTGAAGGCAGGATGCCTTGTAACTACATCCTTTCTCCCCAGTACTCAGAGCACACAAGTTTTCTGCTATCTTTGGGACTCTACCTGCAAACAGCTAGAAGAAGACATGACCTAAAGGTTGGCCATCGACAGTGATGTCAAAGCCCTCGGTGGGATTGACCGTGCTGAGCGGGAGTGGAGCGGACAGCAGTGCTGCTGACAGCGGCGTCTGCAAAGCCCAATCGATGCCTTTGAGCCAGGGCGTTGGAGAAGAGCACTGCGCCTCCCGTGGGTGGCCAGGGAACACCTCTGTCCTGGGGGCAGTGTCAGCAGGGCGTCCCTCGGAGACATACGCTGGGCACGAGCTGAGAGGGCTTGCTCCTTGGACTGGGGCATCACGCTTGGAGGATGGAGGGACGGTGAAAGGAAGGAAGACCTTCAACCAGGTGGGTTGGCACAGTGACGGCCGCAGCGGGCAGAGCGGGTCAGAGACTGTGAGGACGGCACGGGACCGGGCAGTGTTCAGACTGCTGGGCACGGGACTGCTCTGAGTCAGACTGTCCCCAACAACAACAACAACAACAACCCGCCAGAAGCTGGCAAGAAGCAGCTTCACTATCCTTTCCCACAAGGAGCGTCCAGCAGCGCTTTCCCCAAGACTCGCTCTTCCGGCAGCGGGCGGGGTGCTCAGTGCTCTGCTCCAACCCCCAGTGCAGAGGCACCATCGACATCGATGCCCATCATCCTTATCTACTGTCCAGCTCTCAGCTGCACAGCAAACAGTTGAAGGGACTGTGGGCTGAATTAGACGCACCCTAGTCTTCTCACTGACAGCATTGCTCCATCGTCTGTGGGTTCCCTCATTGGTCATGTATTGTATTTCCCTTTACCTATTGCGTCATGTGTTGGGGACCTTCCAAGCTGAGGGCCTCATCTGCAGGAGTCCTATCAATGGGCTGTGGTTATTCCCAGAGTTCCAAGGGCTCATTATTTCGGAAGTGGTTATTTCCGAGTCTGGAAGCTCTGTTCCAGCCTGTCCACTGTGGGCGACGCTGCTGGGCCCTGAAATCCCTGGAGCCCAGCGTCCAGCATCCCCGCCACAGAAGACGTGTCAGAGCAGCTAGCTGACCGACGAATGATGGGAACCGCAAAGTCCAGCATCGTTCTGCACTACGGGCTTTCGGGCAATTTCATTCCTTCCTCCTCCCTGTGGTGACTGGAATTTTGATTGTTATTGGGGTAACAGTTTATAGATTCATCTGCAGAAATGGGCAGCGTGGGGACGTGGGTGAGCCTGTTCACTCAGCGCTGGACGTCACCCACTTGCTCTTTCACGCCCTTCCACAGAGTTTTGGGCTTTCCTCGGTGTGAGTTATGTTTCTCCCTGAACACTGTGAAGGTATCATTGCTGTTGGGGACGTGTTTGTGTTATTCCTCACCCCACCCCTAGCTTATTGCTAGTTCTGTTAGATCCGTGTTGAAACGCTTATTGATAAAGCCCCCAGACACCTGGCTGAGTTGGGCCTGCTTTAGGACAACGTGGTCCCCACGCCGACCTGTGGTGACAGATCAGGCCTGCACTGGACAAGACCCCCTGTTTTCAGAAGCAGCACACCAGACCCAAACCCACAACCTTTAGGTTAGTTAAAACTCACAACTCACTGTTGTCGAGTCAGAACCAGCTCACAGCTGACCCTCCAGAAGCTTTCCAGGGGCTTCACAGGACTGTCCACCTTTCTTCCTCAGAGTAACTGGGGATTCGAACTGCCTGCCTTGAGGTCAGCAGTGCAGCCCCTTCTTCACGAGGCCTCCAGAGCCCCCTCTATGCAGTAACCACACACAAACCACATGCACCACCTGTCAGTGGTCAAGAGGGTAAAGACTGTCGGCTCTGAAACCTGGTGAGGGTCCACTCATCCTGCGCACCCCACGGTCCGGCTGGGTGGGGGTCCTGGGGCCCACCCGTCCTGCACACCCTATGGTCCTGCTTTGTGGGGGCCCTGAGCACCCCATGGTCCTGCTGTATTAGGGATAAAGGTTGGTGATTCTCTCTGAAAATTCTCCAGTGGGAACAGAGAGCTGGTAGGGAGGAAGGCTCCAGCTCAGAGGCGCTCACAGCACAGAGAGAGCAAAGGAAACAAAGATCAAACAAACAACTCAGGGAGCACTACTCAGGGAGCACAGCTCAGGGAGCACTGGGCAGAGGCTGCACTGCCAACCCACAGGTTCATGGTTCCAATCCACCAGCTGCTGCGCCGGGCAGAGACGGGCAATCCTCTCCTGTGTGATTTACTGCCCCTGGACACCCGCTGAAGGGTCAGCTGAGCCGTCCGAGTCTATGGTACAACAGGAAGCATGCCAGACCGTAAAGGTGGCGCGTGTCCAGGCAAACTCTCCAAATGTGTCCGATGGGCTGGAGCCACTCGCGTCTATGAGCAGCTCTTCCACACAGGTTCCAGGGCCTCTTTGTCCCGGACATGAAGACTCGAGAATGCAGAGTGGCCTTTAGACCCAGGGTCCCTCTGCTAAGAATCTCAGACCAAGAGGACAGAGAGAAGGTGGAAACAAGTGACACAGTGAAGTGGACCCCCTGATCCTGGAGCAGGTGGCCACTGTCCCCACACAGATCCCCTGAGAGAAAGAGACTCAGAGAGAACGTCTAGACAGAGAATGGAGGTGGGTCCTCAGACACTTATCTGAAGGGCCGAAGAGATAGTGCCTTGGTGGACCCGAGTAGAGGTTGGAGGGAAAGCTGTCTGGAAGGGGACTGGGAGTCAGTCCTGAGGGGCTGAGGGGAGTTTGTCCTGAGGGGCTGAGAGGGGGCTACCCTAAGGTGACCAGAAGGAGGCCCTGGTGAGTGTTTTTCTACATTAAAGAAGGAAGATTCCTTTTGGGGGGCCTTTCGTCTACATAAATGTGCCTTCCACTGCCAAGAAAGCAGAGAAGTCTTTCCTGGAGATGATGAAACCAGTTTATTTCTTGGTTGTTGTTTTTAGGTGCGTTTGAGTGAAGGAGGACCCGCAGTGACCCTGTGAACAGATCTGAACCCTGTCCTGTCCTGTACCAGCCTCACACCTCCTGACACACTGACCCTTCTTGGCAGTTACTGTGTCAGTTCACGTGGTTGAGGGTCTTCCTCTCCTTCGCCGACCCTCTGCCTTTCTAACATGATGTCCTTCTCAAATGAACCTGTGAAATGAAACTTAATCATTCTTGCCTCCAAGGAGCACTCTGGCTGCACCCTCTCCAAGACATAACTGTTGGTTCTCTTTACTGTTCTCTTTACTGTCAGTGGGGTGTTCAGTGCTCTTTCTCCAACACCACAGCTCAAAAATATCAATTAATCTTCTGTCAGCCTTATTCACTGTCCAGCTCTCTCTGATGTACAGCAAGTGATCCGAAAGACCATGGCCTGAATCAGATGTACCTTAGTTCTCAAACTGACATCCTTGCTCCTCAGTAATTTGGAGAGGTCCCTGAGTCCTTCGAGGCAGGGATTTTGAAGCTCTGTCTCATATACTTTGGACACGTCACCAGGAGGGACCAGTCCTTGGAGAAGGACGTCATGGTTGGAAGGATAGAGGATCGGCACAGAAGAGGAAGACTGGATGAGCTGGAGTGATTGTGACAATGGTGTCGAGTTTGTCAGACGGTGAAGTTAACTCAGGACAGGGGAAGGTTCTGAGCCATTGTTCAAAGGGTCACTGTGGGTGGTAGTTGCGTCAAGGGCACATCACAGTGTGACTTGTCTCTGTGTTTCTGGCATTGTTCTTGTCCTTGTTACTTCAGTGTTCATCCTGATCCCATGTTACTTCCTTGTTGTTGTTGTAATATGCCATCAAGTCACCTGCGACTCATAGTGACCCTGTATACAATAGCTCTGAAGCCCTGTTCTGAGCCAGTCTCACTGACTCCAACACACCTACCCCCATTCCCCAGTTACTGTATTAACCCATCTCATCTGGGTCTTCCTTGCCTGTGCTGACCCTCCACCTTCCAAGCATGACATCCTTCTCCAAAGACCTGTCTCTTCTGGCCATGTGCCCAAAGTATGTGAGACAAAGCTTCAAAATCCTAGCCTCCGAGGAAAGACTTGGTTTCCCCCTCTCCAAGACAGATCTATTTGTTTTCTTGGCAGTTAATGATGTGCTCAAGACTCTTCTCCAGCACCACAATTTGAAGACATCGACTCTCCTTCTATCATCCTTAGTCATTATCTAGCTCTCTGATGTATACCAAGTAATTGCAAAGACCAAGGCCTGGATTAGGCACACCTTAGTCTCTAGACAGACATCATTGCTCTTCAGTACTCTGGAGAGGTCCCTGAAAACAGATTTCCTAGTGCAAGTCAGGTTTTTATTTTCTGGGTGCTGGTGCCCAGAGTGTTGATTGTGGAGCCGACCGAGCACGCTGAAATTGTTAACAACCTCAATCTCTTCTCCATCCATCATGGTGCTGCCAGTTGACCCAGTTGTGAGAATCTTTGTTTTCTTGATGTTGAGCTTCAATCCATACTGAAGACTATAGTCCTTGACCTTCTGCAGCAAATGCCTCAGGTCCTCCTCAGTTTCAGCGAGCAGGGTTGTGTCCAACCACAAACTCTGAGTATGACTGTGACTTCTGTGGCCATTGCAAACTATTACCAAACCCGGTAAGGCAGTGAAGTGTGCCGTGGGGAGGGTGGCTCACGTCAGGACTGGCAGGAAGTCTGGAGAGAGGAGGTGCGTCTGCCCCACATCTCCTAGCGATCCGCTTGGGCAGCTGCTCCTCTCCACTCTCCCCGAAGTGAGGGGCTGCCCTGAACGCCCACAACCTCGAGTGGCGTGGCGGTGATTTATTGACAGTGAAGAAGCAGGAGACACTCCTGGGAGTGGCTTCACCAAGACCTCCTTACGGTTTCTGCAGTGCTAGTCGGAGACACTGGCCAGACAGGGAAAGCCCAGCACCCTGCTTTCAAGAAGGCAGGCGGGGGTGTCTGCAGCCACTTACTGGTGCAGCTGAAGAGCTTTGCAACTCTTGTGAGAGAAAAACAGAGGTAAGGGCAGCCTGAGAGGCCAGAACACCAGGAGGCCAGAGCCCTGAGAGTTCAGAGACCCAGGAGCCCCGGGGAGGCCAGACCAAAAGCCAGGAAAAGGCTGCCTGGGGGCCGGCGGGGAAGAGGCTGTCCTATTTTGACCCAAGAACTGGCTGCTGAGTCTCCTGGTCCCAAGTGTAATCTGTTCCTTGGGTTATAAGCCCTGTAACGGAGGGGCAGAAGAAGCATGATAGAAGGCTGTGCCCCCAGTACAGGAATGGCCAGAGGACCCGGAGCCGGCCCGCACCAGCCTCCCGGCTGCACTGCGTCTGCTGCCGGCCCTCTGCACTGTTCCTCTGACTGGTGAGCGCTCCATCTCCTGAGTCCAGAAGGGTCGAGCACAGGGCCCTACATCCAGGGTCCCACCCAGGCTCCTCTTCCCTTCTCTTCCTGTACCACCTAGAATGCCCGTCCACTGTTTGGCATCCACCTGCCCAGCCTCTGGTTTTTCTCTCCAGCACTGGCTCCCTTCCACCGTCTGGTCAAGTCTTGCTTGACCGCGGTGATGGAGTCTTTGTGTCCGCAGGCCTCTCTCTGGTTCATCTGGATAATGATATGTTTCCGTCCTCAGGAAACTTCACTGGGGACGGGGGTCAGAAGCTTCTGATTTCTGTGTTGTTCATCTTTGGCACGTTTGGTGTGGGTGCTTAGGGGTGTAGTGAATTGAGACATATGTACCTGAAATTCATGCCCCCCAGAAACCTGTGGAAATGACCTTACCTATATAGAGGTGTAACAAAGGCAAGGTCTCACCTGTTTTAAGATGTGTCTTCAATATGTGATTACCTGGCTGTGCCGTGATCCACAGCTCTGTGGATACAATGACATAAAATGGCAGAGAGCTAATATTCTGATAATAGGTCAGAGTGGAATGCACCAAGAGTAATCCCATCTCAGGCCTGGTCCAAGGTGAAGGACGTTTCCCTGGGCTGCGGCTGAGAGAAGTATCCAGAGGGGAATGAACTTGAGCTTGACCGAGTGTGAGGAGGGGAGAGTGGAGCATACCCTTGGATCCAGGGCCCCTGTGTGCCCAACTTCAAAGGTCCTGCGAAAGCTTGACCCAAGACTCATGGAGACCCCCATTTTCTAGTACCCATCAAACAAGAGAGCCTTCCTAGAGCCAGCAACCCTGAAGCGGAGCTCGTCTAAACAATGAGAAGCAGTATCTGTTTGCTAAAGTCTGCGGGCGCTTCTGTTCCAGGAGGATTCAGAAACTCTTAGTCCAATGGCTTCTGTTCCAGCAGAACTCTGAAACTCTTAGTTCAATGGCTGTGTCCTCTTAAGAAGAATAGATGCAGCCCAGACACAAAGGAAGGACAGACGCAGAGACTAGAGGGGCAGAGGGACAGAAATGGGGAGCCATGGGGCCTCGGAGCTGGGAGAGCCCAGGGAGGACCCTCCCCAGAGCCTTGTGAGTAACTCATCCCTCCCGACAACCAGACTTTGGACTTGGGCCTCTGAAAAGAGCAAAGGTCTGCGTCCTGTGCTTGTGGGAGCTGGTGGTGTGTGTGACTGGGGAGGGCATTTTGTCCTACTTTCTTCACTTTGGAATGCTTTGATGGAACCACGTATACTTCTTCTTTTTCATCCTTAAAGGCCACCCAGGAAACCACCGGCGTCTGGCATTGGCAAAGGGCCGGTCCCCACGGTTTTTCTCCAGCCTTTACTGCTTTGGGGCCACTTTTAGTGGTCATTGCTCTCTCTAGAAAAGCAAACATCTCCTCCTGGTTCTCAGGTGCCGTAGCCAGAATCCAGCCTGTTATCGGGAAGCATCTAACGGCCCTGTGTATTTACGGCTTCACAGCACTGCCTGCCTCTTCATTCTGTCTGAGTTTTCGCTCTCCTTTTGATTATGTGCACCAGGTTATCTGTTTTAGATGCTGGAGCGCTTTTTTCCTTCCAAATCAGCGGTAGTGAGATTTATTTATTAATTCTGCTGTTCTCTTTTCTGAGTCATTAATTTGGGCTTTTATCTCTATTAATTTGTTTCTCTGCTTCCATAGTTTGTTTGGGGTCATCATTCTCGACTTCAGTTGCTGATTCTATATTTGCTGAGCTGTAGGGTTGGTGGGCCTTTTCCCCCTTTTGTTTTGGTTTTTTCCTCCAACAATAAAAACGTTGACGGCAATGTCCTTATACCCAGTTATGTATGTTGCTGACACATTGAAACTGTCAATGGCTTCATCTTACTTGGGTTCACAATCAACACCCTTGGTACCAGCGGTCAGGAAATCAGGAAATGCATTGCACTGGGAAAGTCTGCAGTCAGGGACCTCTCCAAATTATTGAGAGCAATGATGTCAGTTTGAGGACCAAGGTGCATCTGATTCCAGCCAAAGCCTTTCCAATCATTTGCTAAGCATCTGAGAGCTGGACGTTGAATAAAGATGACAGGAGAATTGATGCCTTTGAGCTGTGGTGTTGGGGGAGAATATTGAGCATCCCATGGACGGCCAAGAGAACAAATACATGTCTTGGAGAGGGTGTTTCCAGAGAGCTCCTTGGAGGCAAAGATGATAAAGCTTCACCTCACATACTTTGGGCATGTTGCTGGAAGGGGCTATTGGAAAGGGACATCATGCTTGGAAAGGTGGAGGGTCAGTGAAGGAGAGGAAGACCCTCGACGCGGTGGACTGACACGTGACTGCAGCAATGACTCTTGTGTGTCAGGAGGTTTGAGGATGGCACAGGACAGGACAGGGCTCAGGTCTGTTGCTCGTAGGGTCCAATGGGTCATACGTGACTCGATGGCACCAAACAATCACACACTCTGTATGGTATAAATGGTTAACCTGTGCTGCTGCCAAGCAGAAGGTTGATTGTTCAAACCCACAAAGGGCAATCTAGAGATTTGCTGCCACCCCCCCAAGCCCCACTGACCAGCTCTGCTCTGACACAGAGGTCACCAGGCATCACCCTGACAGTTGCTCACAACACAGTTAAACTTGACTGTTTCGTTCACTAGAATCCCGGGTCATTATTCCTGAACCTCTGTGACATTTCTTCTGCTGAGAACTCGTTCTTTTAAAAAATACTTCTTTCTTGATTTCTAAGAAGCCCTGGAGGCATAGGGCATCCACGTATTGGGCTGCTAACTTAAATGCCAGCAGTTCGAAGCCGCTAGCTGCTCTGTGAGAGAATGACGTGCTTCCCCTTCATGGCGAAGCCCAGCGCTGGAAACCAGAAGCAGGGTCCTGACGAATCCACTCCACCGCTGTGGGTCCTGTTGTGCTTGGGATTTATTTCTAGTTCCCGTTCACGGCAGTTAAGAAGCACGGAGAGCCCTCGCTCCATTTTTATTCACATGTGGGAGTGTCCTGGTGGCTGGACTTGTACCTGATATTTGAAGATGCTCCGTTGACCTTGAGCACAAAGCCCGTCTTCTGTCCCACACAGAATGGGGCATAAGTGGCCATTGGCCTCACTGGTGAAATGACCGTTCTTCTAGCGCTCTCTGTTTACTTCTCTGGCCCATCCAGTAAGATCCACTTTTTTTTTTCTATGAAGAATTCTGACTTTTTAGAATCTTGAAAGAGTTTTAACTTTTTTTTTAATTCTTTTTTTAATGTGTGTATCATCAAATCGGATCTGACTGGTACAGGAGGAGATTGTCACTCCTTCTTCAGCAGAGCATCTGGTGGATTCCAACCATGCACCTCTGGGATTGCAAACTTTTTTTATTGTTTCCATTTAAAAAA
>NW_006399967.1:3053239-3054486 GCF_000299155.1 Elephantulus edwardii
TTTTTTTAATTTAATTTTATTATTTTGTGTGTGTGTACTGTCAAATCAGATCTGACTGGTACAGGAGGAGATTGCCCCTCCTTCTCCAGCAGGGCATCTGGTGGATGCAAACTTCCTTTTTTTTTTTAATTGAGATTTTATTGTAAGTTTATAAAGAAGTTGGATTAAACCAGAACTGCAAGCCGAGCAGATATATGCACACCCATGTTTATTACGGCTTTGTTAGCAAGAGCAAAGAGATGAAAAGAAGCCAAGTGCCCATCAACAAACAAATGGATAGAGAAGCTGTGGTTTAGTCACACAATGGAATACTATGCAGCATTGAAAAACAAGGAACTCATGAAATATAATACAAAATGGGTGACCCTGGAGGACATTGTGCTGAGTTAAATATCTCAGTCACAAAAAGACAAATACTGCATAGTGTCACTGTTATAAAACAGGACTGACATCGAGGTTGGAGGGAAACTAAGAAAAGGGGATAAATAATGTACACAGCATTGAAATAGACAAGGGAGAGAGCTGTATAAAAGGAATATATGATTCAGTATTATTGATATGACAAGAGTCCAGAATAAGAGCTGCACAGTAAAGGGGCGGGGATGGGACTGTATAACAATGAAAGAACGTTTTTCCCAAAGATCCACTTTTTTCTGTATCTAAAGCCAGTTCCTTAATGTGACTCATTGTCCTTAAGTTCTCTCAGGTACAGTGCTCGGGAACGTGCGGCTTCCTCACGCTGTTCCTGTAACAGTCGGATACCATTTCCCCTCCTCCCTCCTTCCATCACCTCCCTCCTCCCTCCATCACCTCCCTCTTCCCTTCCCATCACTTCTCTCCTTCCTCCATCATCTCCCTCCTCCCTCCATCACCTCCTCCTCCTCCCTCCATCACCTCCTCCTCCCTCCATCACCTCCCTCTTCCCTTCCCAACACTTCTCTCCTCCCTCCATCACCTCGTCCTCCCTCCATCACCTCCCTCTTCCCTTCCCATCACTTCTCTCCTCCCTCCATCACCTCCTCCTCCCTCCATCATCTCCCTCCTCCCTCCATCAACTCCCTCCTCCTCCCTCCATCATTTCCCTCCTCCCTCCATCTCCTCCCTCCTCCTCCATCACCTTCCTCCTCCCTCCATCATCTCCCTCCTCCCTCTATCATCTCCCTCTTCCCTTCCCATCACTTCTCTCCTTCCTCCATCACCTCCCTCCTCCCTCCATCACCTCCCTCCTCCTCCATCACCTCCCTCCT
>NW_006399967.1:3054771-3056817 GCF_000299155.1 Elephantulus edwardii
CTCCCTCCTCCCTCCATCACCTCCTCCTCCTCCCTCCATCACCTCCTCCTCCCTCCATCACCTCCCTCCTCCCTCCATCACCTCCCTCCTCTTCCATCATCTCCCTCCTCCTTCCATCACCTCTCTCCATCATCTCCCTCCTCCCTCTATCATCTCCCTCTTCCCTTCCCATCACTTCTCTCCTCCCTCCATCACCTCCCTCCTCCCTCCATCACCTCCCTCCTCCTCCATCACCTCCCTCCTCCCTCCGTCACCTCCCTCCTCCCTCCATCTCCTCCCTCCATCATCTCCCTCTTCTCTTTCCATCACTTCTCTCCTCCCTCCATCGTCTCCCTCCTCCCTCCATCACCTCCCTCCATCATCTCCCTCTTCTGTTTCCATCACCTCCCTCCTCCCTCCATCATCTCCCTCCTCCTTCCATCACCTCCCTCCTCCCTCCATCACCTCTTTCTCCCTCCATCATCTCCCTCTTCTCTTTCCATCACTTCTCTCCTCCCTCCATCACCTCCCTCCTCCCTCCATCACCTTCCTCCTCTCTCCATCACCTCCCCACTCTCTGTCTGTCTCCTTCTCCTGTCATTTCCCTAGAGTCTATTTCTACTATTTCTACTTAGAAATTACCCTCCAGCAGGTTCCCGAGGCTGTAGTCCCATGAGAAGAGACTGCCCACCGTTCTCCAAGGAGTGTCTGGTGGATTCTACACCAGAGAAGCACTGGCTTCGAGTTTGCCATTTGTTTCTTTATGTCACCGCACACCTCAACAAAGCAGTAAACATAATTTAGTGAGTTGTGATGTGCTGTTAAGATTGAACTGACTCACAGCTGACCCTCTGGTGGGTTTTCTCAGGCTATAAACAGCATGAGAGGAGACTGCCTGTTTTTCTCCCGCTGAGCAGCTTGTGGAGTCAAACAACTGAGTTGGTAATGTGACTCTCATCCACTAGTTCACCAGAGCTCCCAAAACTAAAGAGAGACAATCTTCCTGCTGGGTGTCACTGAGTGAACCCTGACTCACAGAGATCCCACGAGCCGCAGAAGGAAGCTGGGCTCAGCCCCACAGCATTCTCGCAGTGTCTGCTCTGCAAACCACCACTGCTGGCATCATCACCACTGTCAATCAATGTCATCGAGGATCTTCCGCTTTCCCCCAACCCTCATCAATACTGACAGAGAACACAATCCTGACACACTCCCTTCTTCATTTTAAACCATCTAGTGTCCTCTTGCCTTATTCGCACAACAGCCTCTTGGTCAAGGTTTGGATTTGCCATGAGCACGGTCAAGTGCTCTGGGATTCCCATTCATCTCAATCAGTGTCAGCCATGACTTGTTACAATCCACGCAGTCAGATGCCTTTTCATTGTCAATAAAGCACAGACATTCTTCTGGTGTTCTTTACTTTCGTCCAGCATCCATCTGCCAGCAACAATGGTAAGGCTGGTGCCACGGACTCTTCTAAATCCTGCCTGAACCTCACCCGTTCCCTCTCTATGCACTAAATGAAGTTCAGCAGTATTTACTTGCATGTGATATGTATTATATTGTTCGATAGTTTCCACATTCTGTTGGATCACTTTTCTTGGGAATGGGAACAATTCTGGACCCCTTCCAATCTGCTGGCTTCCTAGTTTACTGGCATAGACTGGTGAGTTCACCCAAGGCTGCATCTGTTAACTGAAACAAGTCAGGTGGTATCCGGTCCATTCCTTGGGCCTTAGTTTCTGCCAGTGTCTTCAGTGCAGCTTCCCCTTCCTCCTTCATAACCACTGGCTCCTGTCCATGTGGCACTTCCTCAAGTTCGTCCGTGTCAGTCAGGTCTTTTTGGTGAAGTGACTCTGTGTATTCCCTCCACCTTCTTTTGATGTTTCCTGGTCATATACTGCCGAGACTCTTCCTCTCAGGGTTTCAGAGAAATGGTTAAATGCACCAAAGAAGTCAGGATCATCAACAAATACGGGACCCTTTATGTTTCTCAGCCAGCATGCAAGGACGCTTGCTCCTTCTGCTGCAAAACAGAAATGAAAAGGCAGGCTGGGGGGGGGTGCT
>NW_006399967.1:3057797-3064959 GCF_000299155.1 Elephantulus edwardii
GAGGTGGGCTGTGGGGGCCTGTGGGTTGGTGGCGGGCTGTGGGGACCTGGCCCTGTGGTTCTGGCTTGAAGGCAGTAGCTCGGGGTCCAGCCCTGCACCTCCACCTCTGTAGGCACAGTGCAGTCTGACGTCATTCACAAGACTGGAGGACCCAGAAGACCAGGAGAAGCTCCCCCATTTGAGGCCTCTCTAGCCTGTAACAAACAGGTTCCTTTCTGTAACGAGCGCTCAGATTCTTTGATCACGTCAATGCCACGTCCTTCTTGCCAGTTCCACTGTGAGAATTACAGACCTCACATCTAGAGGTTTTTCTGCTGATATTGCCAGATTGCACCACATGGAAGTCTCATTCTGTGGGTTATGTTTCTCCACGGTTTTGCCTGTTAACATCAAATGCAAACCAGTTACCGAGTTTTCAAGGATCAGAGTTCTGATGTCTCTGATCTTGTAAGTTGTGGGGCGAACTATCTTTTTCGCGAGGATTTGGTTATGTGGGGGTTATTTCCCTCCAAACCATCAATCCTCCTACCATACTCTTTCCTCTACCCTCAGCTTCTCTAACTATGGTTTATGGTTTTTGGTTTTAATCACTGGGAGCTCTGGTGGCCTAGTGGCAAGAAGCTGTGTTGCAATCCCAAAGGCACACGGTTCAAAGCCTCCAGCTGCTCCATGGGAGAAGGATGGGTAATCTCCTCCTGTGCGATTAACCGACTCCGAAAACTCAACAGAGGGTCAGCTATGGGTCAGTTCCAACTCTACAGTCCACAAAAACAACAGCAAGGTTTAGCTTGAATGTTTCTGAAAGGTAAGATAACAGACTCGCCCAGACCACTGTCCTCAGGCCAATTTCATCTCCTAGCATCCCCATCAGTCAGCCGTCCGAGGCTATAAATCCTCCCGTGATCACACTGTCTTGCTTTCGCCCTGGGAACACTGTGCTGGGTGGTGAGCTGCCCAGGACTTGGCTGACAGTTTTGGACATTACAACGTGTGCTTGGCAGACGAGGCAGGAATGGCAGTGCCTTCCCGGATCATCGAGGTTGTGAGTCAGCGGGAGTCACGGTTCCTAGGGCTTCGGCCGTTCTGGTCCTGGGACCCTACGCTGTCTGTTGAGGAATGGGTGTTCTACCTCTTTGCATTTGAAGGTTTCACTGGCGCTGTTTGTTGTTGCTTGCTGTGGGATCAAAACGGGCCATAGCTGACCTTCCAGGAGGTTTTCAGAGACAGTAAGTTTAGCAGGAGAGGAGACTGCCCATCCTCCAGAGGACCAGCTGGTGGATTTGAACTGCGTGCCTTTGGGATTGCAGTGCAGCTTCTCACCACCAGGCCACCAAAGATCACCTTTTGATCAAACTCTAAGCATCTTCAAAAACCACTTTGAAATACATTTTGAAAAGAACTAATTTTTAATGAGAATTTTATTTATGTATTAGAATTCATGGCACTAGTTTGTTAGTTGTTCATCTGTGCTTTGGGGTTACTGTCTTTCCTTAAAGACAAAGAAAATAAAGTTCATTAAATGGTTGTAAGCAGTAAAAGAAAATTATCTATCTATATCCCATAGCACCTTTCAATATTGCAACTCAGGGCTTAATTTTTTTTCCAGTTCTCTCAGCTTCAGAAACAGAAAGCAAGTTTTTCTCTTTTTATTCTCCTGTCCCAGCTCTCTTCACATCCCATTATATTACTTTGCTTTGTCTTCTCGAGTTGCCCTTTGAAGTCTTCTGTTCAGTTCTTTTACTTCAACATGTTTTCCTTTGTGTTGGCTTCTTGACAGTCTACTGAAAGTTTTGGAGTCTCTTCTGACATGCATTTAGGGTTTTTTTTCTTTCTCTTTTCTTTTTGTAATGACCTTTTGCTCTCTTTGTGAATGCTATTTTTTTATGTCATCCCACAACTTGTCTCCTATCGTTTGTCAGGTTGTATTCTGTCTCCATACCTATTCAAGCTGAATGCTGAGCAAATCACGCCAGAAGCTGAACTCTATGAAGGAGAAAGTGGCATCACATGAAAGTGGCATCATCCTGTGTTACGCAGACAACACATCCCTGCTTGCTGAACGTGATGAGGACTTGAAGCAGTTGTTGCAGAGGATCAAAGAATACAGCCTTCAATATGGATTACATCTCAATGTCAAGAAAACAAAGATTCTTTCCACTGGACCAGTAGACAACACCACGACAGACTGAGAAAAGACTGAAACTGTCAACAACTTCATCTTGCTTGGATCCACAATTAATATCCCTGGTACCAGCAGTCAGGAAATCAGGGGATGTATTGTACTGGGAAAGAATGCAATTAGGGACCTCTCCAGATTCTTAAGGAGTAATGATGTCAGTTTGAGGACTAAGGTGCATCTGATTCAGGCCTTAATCTTTTTGATCCTTTGCTATGGATCTGAGAGCTGGGCTCTCAGTAAGGAGGACAGAAGAAGAACTGATGTCTTTGAGCTGTGGTGTTGGAGAAGAGCACTGAACATCCCACAGACAGCCAAGAGAATGAACAGACATGCTTTGGAAAAAGTGCAGCCAAAGTGCTCTTTGGAGGCAAGGATGGTAAAGCTTTGTCCCACAGACTTTGGGCATGTTGTTAGGAGAGGCTGTTCCGTGGAAAGGGGGACATCATGATCGGAAAGACAAAGGGTTGTCAAAGGAGAGAAAGACCTTCAACCAGGTGGATTGACACAGTGACTGCTGCAGTGGGATTTAGTGTGTCAGGAAGTGTGAGGATGGCACAGGACAGGACGGGGCTCAGATCTATTGTTTTTTAAAGGATTGCTATGGGTCATACTCAACTTGATGGCACCTAACAAAAACATCAAAACCATGCTTAAAATTCATCAATCCTTCTTTGCTCTTCCTTATTCATTGTCCAGCTTTCACACGCAAAAGAACAACTGAAAACACCAAAGTCTGAGTCAGGCACACCTTAGGCTCTGTTAGTAGTTCAAGAATTCCTTGCTCTTTAGCATTTAGAAGAGGAGCTTAGTTCCATGGTCATTTTCTCTGAATTTCCAGGTTAATTCCTAGAGCAGCCTTTTGTTTAGCTCAACAAGTTAGTGCATTCAGGTAAGGCTGGATCCAGCTTCTGACTACAGAGTTAAGGAAGACCTGTCCTTCTCTTGGTGTGAGAATAATGTCCATCAGAAGTGCAGACCTCACAGGGCCCACGCGGCCCTGCAGAGGTGATGAAGGCGTAGACCCTGGGGCCGGGAAGGGAGCCAGAGCCAGAGGCGGCTGCAGAAGAGGCCAGGTGATGGGACGTGAAAAGGAACTCATCTGTGCTGGCTTTGAAGACGAGAGTGAGGCCATGAGGCAAGGAACGCAGGCGGCCTCTCGGAGCTGGAAAAGGTCCTGGAAGGGGCCCTGCTCAGAGACTGCAAAGACAAAACCCAGCCAGCATCTTGATTTGAGGGACTCGTGTCAGACTTGTGACCTTCCGAAGAATAAGGTCAGACAGGTGTCGTCTTGCAGCACTGAATCCACAGTCACCTGTGACAGAAGCCATCAGGAGCTCACACATCGTTGTCGATTGCTGTGGAGTTGACCAGAGCTCCAAGCCCCCAACTGCTTCCTGTGCGCTGGAAAGTTGGACGCTGAGTAAGGAGGATAAGAGAACTGCCACGCCTCTGAACTGTGGTGTTGGTGAAGAGTGCTGGGTACCCCCCAACTGCTGAAAGAACAAAGAAGTCTAGTTTGGAGGTACTGCAACCAGGTGCTCCTCAGAGGCAAAGAAGGTGAAGCCTTGTCTCACGTACTTGTGGAAGGGCATTAGGAGGGGCCGGTCCTTTGAAAAGACATCCTGCTTGGAAACGTGGAGGGTTCGAAAAAGAGAGGAGACTTTGGACGAGATGGATTGACAGTGTCTGTAACAACGCGCTGCGGGCTATCAGAGATGAGGGAGCTGGCGCAGGACGGGCCAGGCTCAGCTCTGTTCACAGGGTCACCATGAGATGACTGCTGTGTACAACGCTCCCTGAGCAGCGAAACAGAGCACTCCTCTCCTGCGTCACCCTCCCAGACCTCGCTAGACGTCAGCCCGTGTTGCAGACACTGTGTCAAGTCATCTCGTCGGAGGGTCTTCCTATCTTTTGTTGACTTTCTTTTTTTTTCTTTTTAAATTTTTTTAATTAATTTAAATGAAAGTTTACAGAGACTTAGGGTTTCCAATCATTCATTGTTGCACTTTTCTCCCTGCCCACCCCTCCCCCCTTCACTCTTCTCCTTGAAAAGTAAAAGGAAAATTCTTTCATTGTTATGCAATCCCTCCCCCCAAGTCCACTCCACTGTGCAGCCTTAATTCTGGACTCCTGTCATGACAGTAATACCCAATCATATATCCCTTTTTTTAAGTTTAAATTTATTATTAATTTCAGTAAAAATTTAGAGACTTTGGATTTCCTTTCACTCATTGTTGCACTTTTCTCTCCTTCCAACCCTCCCCCCCCCCCCCCCCCCAGTACACTATCCTTTTGGAAAGTAAAAGAAAAATTCTTTCATTGTTTTACAAACCCTCCCCCAGGTCCACTCCACCATGTAGCCTTCGCTCTGGACTCCTGTCATGACAAAAATACCTAATCACATATCCTTTTTAAACAGTTTTCTCACTCTTCTGTTTCAATGCATGATACGTTACTGAACCCATCTTTCTCAGTCTCTCCCCAACCCCAAGGTCAGTCCTGTCTTACAACACTGACACCATGCAGTATTTGTCCTTTTGTGACTGAGATATTTCGCTCAGCATAATGTCCTCCAGAGTCACCATTCCGAATACTATTGCATGAGTTCTTTGTTTTTCAATGCAGCGTAGTATTCCATTGTGTGAATATACCACAGCTTCTCTATCCATTCGTTTGTTGATGGGCACTTAGGTTGTTTCCAACTCCTTGCTGTTGTGAACAAAGACGTGATAAACACGGGTGTGCATCATATATCCCTTTTAAACAGTTTTTCCCTCATCTGTTTAATGCATCATTCCTCCCCTCCTTCTCTGTCTTCCCTCAACCCCAATTTCATTTGTGTTTTACAACAGTGGCACTATGTAGTATTTTTCCTTTTATGACTGAATTATTTCACTCAGCATAATGTCCTCCAGGGTCATTTATTTTGCCTAATACTTCATGAGTTCCTTGGTTTCCAATGCTGCATAATATTCCATTGTGTGAATATACCAGAGCTTCTCTGTCCGTTCATTTGTTGATGGGCACTTAGGCTGTTTCCAACTCCTTGCTATTGTGAACAAAGACGTGATAAACATAGGTGTGAATATATCTCCTTGGGTGGCAGTTATGGTTTCTTTAGGGTATATTCCCAGTAGTGGAATTGCTGGGTCAAATGGTATTTCTATTTGTAACTATTTGAGAAAGCACCACACTGCCTTCCACAGGGGTTGCACCATTTTACACTCCCACCAACAGTGAATAAGGGTTCCAGTTCCTCCACAACCTCACCAGCATTTGTTGTTTGCTGTTCTGTTAAATTTTGCTATTCTTACTGGGATGAGATGATATCTCATAGTTATTTTGATTTGCATTTCTCTTAGAGCTAGGGGTTTTGAACATTTCTTCATGGTTTTTTTTTGTCATCTGAATGTCTTCTTTGGTGAAGTGTCTGTTCATATCCTGTGTGCATTTTTCAACTGGGTTATTTACCTTTACCTTGTGTTCCTTGGGTATTTTATAAATTCTAGATATAAGTCCCTTGTCTGACATGTCATTACCAAATATGTTTTCCCAGCCTGTGGCTTCCCTTTTCACTCTGTTGAAGTTTTTGGATGTGCATACGGATTTGTTCTTAGAAGGTCTCGTTCATCTAGTTTATCCTCTCCTGGTTGTAGATCTTTTGTTGACTTTTTACCAACCATGATGTCTTTCTCCAGGGACTGGCCTTGACACACACATGCCCCACGTAACATGCATTCGTCCTGCAGTTAGGAACATGGCCCTGTAAAAGCCCACATTTGTGTTGTCTGATCACCAAGCTTGTGACCTTTCGTTATAGCAGCAACAGGGAACTCATTCATGCATCCTGAAGTTTGCAGACACACCCCCAGGCCCAGCCTGAGCTGTCACCGCCAAGAATCACCCCCTTCTGCCAACCTCCAGTGCTGTTTGATGAATGACGCACAACCCACCGAGCCTCTCGTCAGGGCTGCAAGAGGCTCTTCTCCAGCTTCTGCTCTCCTCTTGACAGCTAGGGAAACTGAGGCAAAGGCTGAGAGCTTCAGTCATGCCCTCTGCCTGTTTGGCAAAGATGGGAGCCAGGCAGGTCTTGGTGTGTGCCCTGGGCAGTCGGCTAGACTGGGGGGATGAAAGAGGATCCACTTCTATAGTCGTGACATCCAGATGAGCTGTGAGGGGAGAGGGACAGGTGGGGGCTCCTGGCGGGCAGGCAGCATCAGCCACTCCCCGAGCAGATCCATGCAGATCAATGCAAAATTAATTAGAATAATCAAGTCGGCCAGACTGCGGAGATCCCACACACGGGTTCAGGTCACTAATTGGTGGATGCTGACAGTGCGTCCTGGTGTCTTTAAGGTGTTAACACATGCCCCTCCACACAGATTAATCAGTATTCTTCATTTTACGTCCAGTTTGTGGGGTTTGGACCTGCCTGTTCTGGGGAGGACAGGACTGAGGGTGTATGGGAGGAGGTGACCAAGCAGGCTTCCTCTGGGTATGTCTACTTCTACAGGGGGAGGCATGAGGAGAGACCGGTACCCCGGAACAGCAGGCTGCAGCATCGAACCCTGGAAGTGCAGGAAAGGGGTCCAGGCCAGCATGGCACAGAACCCCAGCTGAAGGGGGTGCACAGCAGTTAATCCACACATCTGTAGTGTGGCCACCTGTCTGTCCACTAGTACACATCCATTCACCTGGCCATCCATCCCTCACCCATTCACTACCTGTCCACCCACCCGTCCACAATCCACCTGCACAACAACATCCAGCGCCCTGTTTATCCTTCTGTTGGAACAGCCACCTGCATCCGCCCATGTCTCTCCCTTCGTTCACCCATCTACACATCTGTCATCCATCCACCGAGCCCCCATCAACCCTTCAACTAGCACTGATCCATCCGCCACCCATCCACCCACCCATCCACCCACCCATCCACCCATCCCTCCATCCATCCATCCATCCATCCATCCATCCATCCACCCA
>NW_006399967.1:3065161-3074995 GCF_000299155.1 Elephantulus edwardii
CCATCCACCCATCCACCCATCCATCCATCCATCCACCCATCCATCCATCCATCCACCCATCCATCCATCCACCCATCCACCCTTCCACCCATCCATCCATCCATCCACCCATCCATCCATCCATCCACCCATCCACCCATCCACCATCCACCCATCCATCCATCCATCCATCCATCCATCCATCCATCCATCCACCCATCCTTCCACAAACCCATCTATTCATCCACTCAGTCATCCATCCATCCATCCATCCATCCATCCATCCATCCATCCATCCACATGTCCATTCATCCATCATCCATCTATCCATTCACTCTTCTGTCCTCCCACCCACAGATCTATCTTCCTCTCCTTCACTGACATCTGCATCTACTCCTGTATCCACCCACTCAGCTATTATTCCTATATTAATGCTTGCATTTGCTCACATACCTAGCTTGCAAATGCATCCCCTTGTCCATCATGGCTTGTTCACTCATTCATCCTTCTTTCCACCACCCAGACGTTCTCCTGTCCCACTAGCTCCTACCTGCTCCCCTTGTGAGGTAGTATCTACTTGATTGCTTACAATGTCTGGGCTGTTGCCTAAGATCTCTGTTCTCTCCTTCCACCCCTAGGTCCCCCCTCCCTCGTTTCTCTGTCCTTCCACCTTCCCTTCTGTTTTTCTTCCTTTTATCCATCCTTCTGTCCTCTCTTCATCCCTCTTTCTCCCCTTGTCCCCCCTCTCAGCTCCCATGGGCCATCTCCTTGGCAACACTGACCATGGGGTCAGCTGCTGGATCAATCACCTCTCACCCCTGCGGCCCCAGCAGAGACCTGTACAGTGAGGAGGACCTTCTGGAGGCAGCCTGAGGGGGTTAGCACCCGGGTCCCTCAGAGGGTGGCTGACTGAGCGAGGTCAGAGGTCAGGCGAGCCCGAGGCCGTGTGACCAGCACACATGGAAAACCTACCAACACTGCTTCTAGAATAGTCCTGAGCAGTTTCCTTTCACAGCTTCTGGAAAAGTCCACTAGCATTGTCGCTGCCAGGCCAGTTACTGTGTCTAGAAGAAATCACCATCACTGCAAGAGGCAGCTACTGCTGCTTCTAGAAGCATCTATGACAACAGCTAGAAGAATCCACTCTCCCTGCTGTTGGAAGAGTCCATCATTACTGCTTCTAGAAGAATCAGCCATCACCGCTCCTCGGAGAATCCACCTTTACTGCTGGTACAAGCTCTCAGGGGCTCACCCATCCAGCCCCCAGGGAGGGCAGGAAGCAGACACAGGGACCTCCGGTTCTCCCTTTTCTGCACCCACAGGCAAGCAGGTGAGGGCAGGACCCCGCAAACTCATGAAGGGTGAGCTGGTTGGAGGAGGCGCCTGCTCCCCGTCTCTTGTCAGTGATGGAGGGCAGCTCTGAGGGCAGCTCGTCCAGGGTGAGGGGACACTTAGGGTCCAGCGAGGAAGCACGGTCAGGTGTGCCTGTGTGGATTCCGCACAGCCGCAGACAGGCAGACAGGTGAGGGGTCTTGGTGTGCTGGGGACACTGGGCCAACAGGCAGAAGGTGACATGAGCGGCCAGAGGGCAGCTCTGACCCCCATCTTCCCCGAGTATTTGTCTCCCCAGCTGGGAGATGAGAGCTTGTACATGAGGGAGGTGAGGTGGCGAGTCCCCACTGGACTTGAGCTGGACAGGTCAGATTGCTGCCTAGAGCCACTGGAAGTGAATGCTGGCCTCGAACCTGCTGCCTGAAAAAAAAAAACGGGCCTGAGGGACGACAGAGGCGGGGCTCTCTGCAGCCGGGAGGGGCTACTGGCCCTTTAAGAGCCTGTGGTCGCGCTGCCCAAGGTGGTCGATGGCAGCCTTGGAAACGCGATTAGATTATCCACCGCGGAGGGCGATGGGCGGTGCGGCTGTGGGAAGTGGCTTCTTGTAAAAGGCTCCCCGGGGCGGTAGGAGGGGGGAACGCTTGTGGCGGGGGAGGCAAGGGAGGGGGCGCGCGGGGCAGTGGCAGGCGCGAGGGACTGGGGCGCGCGGGAAAGGGGCGCGCAGCACTGGGGATGAGCCGGGCTGAAGGCGCGAAGGACTGGGGAGCGCATAGCTGAGAGATGGGCACGCAGCACAGGGGGGCCCGTGGGACAGGTTGTGTGCAGGGCAGGGGGCGCGAGATTGGGGCTCTCGGGGTAGGTGTGCGCAGGGCAGGGAGGCGTGAGGGATGGATGGTGTGCGGATGGGGGGCGGCGCGGGGCTTGGGAGGTAGTAGGCACGAGGGACTAGGGCGCACAAAGTGGTTGGCACGAGGGACGAAAGTCTCCAGGGGAGGCGAGGACGCGTGGGGTGGAAGCTTGCTGGATGCAAGGGGACAGGATCCCTGTGCCCTCAGGGGTGCCCACGTCTGCGGAACCTCACTGAGCCACGGTTAACTGCATGTAGTCTGTATATGCTGGTGGCTGAAGCCACAGCCAGTTGCACTTGTAACCACAAGACAAGCTGCTTGGTGGCTGAATGGGACAAATAGACAGTCAACTCTACAGGCTCCACAGGCTCAGACACCGCTGAGGACAGTGCCGAGTGGATGCTGATGGGCTGGTTTTAACAGTGCTGGCCAGCCTCCATCCAAGAGTCGCTGAGTGTAAAATGGAACCCTGGGGCACAGCAGATAGTCTAGCTGGTAACAACAGAATAGTCCCAGTTTGAATCCTCTCCCTGCTCCAGGGAAGCGAGGCCTATGGTCAGCTCCTGTGCAGACAGGGGCCGGAGAGTCAGAATTCATCCAGTTTGCTCCCAGCAGTAGCTGTAACTATTATTAGTAATACTCCATTGTTGTTAAGTGCCATCGAGTTGAGAACCACCATCACATCCCTGCACACAGCACACCTGAACCCTGAACCCTGTCCTGTCCTGCATCACCTTCACACTCAGCCCTTTGCTGCACTCACCGTGTCAGTCCACCTGGTCGAGGATCTTCCTCTCCTGGCCCTCTTCCTCCCCAAGCATGAGGTCTCTCTGCAAAGAATAGCTTCTCAGTTGGCTTAGCGGTAAGAAATTGCTCTGCCAACCCTAAGGTCCTGGGTTGGAGTCCAACACCTGCTGCACAGGAGAAAGATGGGCAGCCTCCTACCATGCAATGTCCTACCTTTGAAAACCCACTGGAGTGTTTGCTATAGGTGGTCCCGACTCAGTGCTCTGGATACAACAACAACAAAGCTGTGGCTCCTGGCCCCCCACCCCCTCTACCCACACCCCCAGAAGAAGTTCTTAAGCAGTGGTCACTGTGATCCCATTATACAGATGGGAAGACCAAGCCTGGGGTTCATGACAACCCAAGGACAGGGAGAGGACTGACAAGCCCCAGGCTTGGGGAAAAGGGCGCCTCCTGGTGGGACTGGACTTGTGACAGACGCCACAAGATAAAGCCAGTCATTCTTGGAAGAAGTGCGGTCCTGGGCCCCTTGGCTGGGACAGTGGGCTGGGACAACCTTATCTCAGGAGGACACGCTGTCAGGAGGGGCCTTGTCCTGGGAGAAGGACATCATATTTGGAAAGTGGGGCATCAGTGAACTGAGCAAGGCCTTCAACGGAGTGCAGTGACATGGTGACTGCCGCAGAGGGTCTGGCACAGTGATGCGGAGGATGGCGTGGGAACAGTTGGGATTCTGTCCTTGTGCTGTGGTTCCTATGAATCTGGGGCCCCCATGTGGCCCACAGGCCCAGTCCCCTCGCTCCTGCCTCTGGAGATCCCATGTGACCAAGCGGACAGCCTGTAGGCTTTCTGGGTGGTCACATCCAGACCTTCTCTACAGATACTTGGTTGGGGTTGGGGTTGGGATCAGAACCAATGAGGTTCTGCTTGGCAGCCAAATGCTTAACCCTCAAGACACCAGGGCTTCCTTGTCTGTGGCCTAAGTCATGTGATCAGTTACGAGAGTGATGGTGGTAAGTCCTCACAAACACCTGTGCTGGACTCCCCTTCCCCATAAATCGCCAATCGCTCAGCCATTCCCAATGTTTATTGAGTGCCAGCCACTTTCCAGCAGTCCTGTGAGGCAGAAAATAATGGTGTACCCATTGTACAGATGGGGAAAACTGAGGCTCCAGAGGCAGAGGGAGTTACTGGTGGCTACAGAGAAGACTAAGGTTAAATCTAGACTTGTTAGTCCGCCAGCTTAGGAAAGGGACCAGACATATCTCCTGGGGTCTGGGCACAGGTACCCAGAGTCTGGCACTGGGAGGGGCCCAGGTTCAATAAGCCATGGGTCATCCTGCAGTCCCTGGCCCCTCGATCCCCTCACTGTCTCTCTCTCCACCCTCTGTCTTTTCTGTCTCCTCTCCCGTCTCTCTCCCTTCTGCATTTGCTTCCATGTCTCTCTGCCTCCGTCTCCAGCTCTCGCTCCATGACTCTCAATTTCTCTTTGTCTCACTGTCTCTTCCTCACTGGCTGACTTTCCATCTCTCTGTCCTCTCTATGTCTCTGTCGCTCTGTCTCTCCTCCCCTCACTCTGTCTCTCTCTGTCTCTGCTTCACTGTGTATTTCACTCTCTTTGTCCCCTGCTTTCTCTCCCCCCCCACCCCGACTCGTCTGTCTCCTCCCCCTTCCCTCGTTCTCCTCTCTCCCTGGTTCTCTCCTCTCCCATCCTTTTCTTTCTCTGTCTCTGTCTCTTACTCTCTCTCTCTCCAGCCCTTTGTCCCTTCCCATGCCCCTTGCCTCAGCCCCACCCTCCTCTTCCAGGTCTGGTCTCTCTGGAGGAGCTTTGTTCGGGGCCTTTCTAGCCCTCCAACTGTGGCATACCTTTGGGGGTATCACCATCACACCCTTGAGGGACGTCCCCCTGGCAGAGGGATTGGGGAGTCGGGTGAGGTCCTTCCAGGAACCAAGATGTCAGCTCTGGAGCTGCACAACAGTGCCCTCAGCCCCTGGCCGTGACCCTGCTCTGGCTCCCTGTGGCCCACTGCTGAGTCTGTCCAGCCCTGTCACACTCCACTCCTGCCTGGTCCATCCTGGTGGGCACGGTGAGGGCCGAGGTCCCCTCCACTGGTGCAGCCCACAAAGGCCGTGGAGGAGGTCCCCGGACCCGTGCGTTCCTCAGGACCCTCCCACCCTGCCCTCTGGGAGCACTGGACCTTGGACAGCAGAGGTGGCCCTAGTGTCCCTGGGTGTCCACCTGTGACCCCCACCCAGGCTTACTTCCGCCCCCACCCTCTCCAGCTCCCCCAGCCCTGCCCAGCCCTCAGCCTGATGATCCTTGACCCCGGGGAGACAAGCAGGTCTAGGGGAGGCAAGGATCTTGCTGGCCTCAGCACCCCAACTGTCGACTCTGCTGGGGGCTGGGGCTGCAGAGGATGAGAGAGCACAGGAATCCTGCTGTGCGGACTGGGGTGTTGGAGGGGACAAGAGCCCCGGGCAGTAAAGGCTTTGTTCCAGTGGCTCCTCAGCTCTGACCCTGTGCTGGACACTGACCACAGTGGTGGCCGGGTCAGGCCCCCTTCAGTCCTGCTCAGGGAGGGAGACCCGCATTTAACAAAACACCAACTGAACAGAGAACCAAAGACAGGTGTGGTCAGATGGGGCTGGCCGGTGAGCTTCGGGGCAGCTGTCCAGGGCCAGGCCATGTCAAGGAGGGCTTCCTGGAGGCAGGACATCCAGGATTTGCCTGGGCAGGGACGCTGGGTTGGGTGCCAGGAGACAGAAGGAATTTTGAATAGGTGCAGTGGAGGGATGGCAGGGGGGACTGTGAGGGGCCTGTGAGGCGTTGAGGTTTTTCCTGAGAGCACTGGGGAGCCACAGAAGGCTTTAGAGGGAGGAGAATGAGGTGACTCGAGGCTGCTGTAAACAGCCCTCTGGTTAAAGGGCGACCAGCGAAGGCAGGGAAGGCTGGGCCAGAGGCAGGGACACTGACAGGTTTGCCTTTCTGCCCGGCTTGACGACCGGTCAGCAGTCTGGCTAGGGGGAGCCCCAGGCCAGGGTCCGAGGGGGGCAGGACAGTGGCCGCAGCCCCGAGGCCTAGCCAGCCCCTCCGTAGCAGTAATTAAGGGCTCCCGGCGTCCCCGCGGCGTGATGTATGTGTGCCTTAACTAATCATTTATTAGGTCGCTGATGGTTCGTCAATATTAATTCATTTATTTAAACAACTCGGCTCCGTAATGAAGATGTTTCTGTAGAGGGAGGCCGGTGGGTGGCGGGGCCGGGAATGTGAGGAGGGGAGCAGGCCGTGGCTGGGGCCTCCAGGGCAGAGGGTGCTGGGGTCCAGCTGTACGGCCGGCGCAGGTGAGGGGACAGAATCACCCTGCGGGGCAAACAGGGAACCTGAGGCCAGCGCCTGGAGGCCCGTGGTGGGCGGGGGCTGGGGGCCGGGATTGCTCTGGACATGGGCCACTGGCCACATTTCTCCCTGCTGCCCTGCTCCTGGGGATACCCTCTGTGGGTATCGGGAGCACGCTGAAATGCCAGGATTGTCTTTGCCCACCCTGCACCCTCAGCTGGTTCGCTCTTTCTAGGCTCTGCCTGGAGCATCTGTCCAGGGGGACAGGAAGCAGACCTTGTGCCGCCCCTGCTCCGAGCGGCCCACAGCTCCCCAGTGCCTGGGGATGAGCTCGCACTCCCCCTGGGGCCCCATCTCTTCCAGCCCTGCTCCCTCTCCTTGCCCTCACTGTCCTCTGCCCTTCCATGCCCACCAGCTCAGGACTGTCCACCCTCACCCCACTCAGGGCTTTGATTGTGTTACACACACAGACACACACACACACACACACACACACACACTCTACCTCCCTGCTCTTCCATAGTCTCAGCATCAGCTCATCTCAGAAGTCTCCAGCATTCTCAGAAAAGAATAAATCTAAAAAGGTGGCCCTCTGGAGACTAAGGTGCGCCTGATATAGACCATGGTCTTTGCAATCACTTGCTACATGTCAGAAAGTTGGACATGGACTAGGGAGGATAGAAGGAGAATTGATGCCTTTGAGCTGTGGTGCTGGAGAAGAGTATTGAGGGTACCATGGACTGCTAAGAGAATGAACAGGTTTGTCCTGGAGAGGGTGAAGCCAGGCTGCTCCTTGGAGGCAAGGATTCTGACAGACTTTGGACATTCTGCAAGGAAAGACCAGTCCTTGGAGAGGGCGGTCATGCTTGGGAGAGTGGAGGGACAGTGCAGGAGAGGAAGACCCTTGATGAGATGGATTGATTCAGTGACTGGGGTAATAGGAGTGGGTGTGTTGGAGACAGTGAGGTTCGCACAGGACAGAGCAGAGTTTAAGACTATTGTACATAGGGTCGCTATGAGTCACAGGTGACATGATGGCACATAGCAACAGCAACAACAAGTTGTTAAGTGTTGTAGAGTTGCCTGTGACTCATAGCAACCCCTACGTACAGCATCTTCAAAGCCAGTCCTGCCCTGAGCCGGTCTCACTGACTCCCACACTCCGACCCCCATCACCCCAGTTGCCGTCACTGGGAGAAATCTACAACAAGGTGACAGAAACCCAGAAACAGGGTGAGGGAGCCAACCAGGGCCCCAGATCTGGGGATTTCTGGACATGGGGGATTTTGGGGTTCTGGATCTCGGGACTCGAGGAATTCACAAATTGGAGACGTTGGAGTTTTCAGATTTCTGTTTTGTGCGCCTCTTGCTTCTCTCCAGAATTTCTGTGTCTGGCGGCAGTGAGCGTGTCCAGGGGGCGTCTGTCACCTCGCCTCCCTCTTTATTCGTGGCCTGAGACCACCCCAGGCCCGGCAGGACTCGGTAAACTCCACGTGGCCAGGGCCAGCCTTCACCAGGAGCTCTGGTGGTGCAATGGTTAAGCGCTCAGCTGCTGACCGGAAGTCCACGTAGGGACTCTGTGGGGACAAGCCGTGGAGATGCGCTTCTGTCACAACAGCGGCCTGGGTGGGTCGCGTGCCCTGTGCTTGTGCGCATGGGGACTCACTCCAGGCACGTGTGTTCTTAGGGTTTGGGCAAAATGAACCTGTGTGTTCACAGCCGCTGTCACCGACACCAACACTGCCCCTTCCACCAGAGGGGTCACCGAGGCCCAGCGCTGCCCAGAGAGCTGCCCAGGGTTCCTGCAGAGTCCTGCCCAGGAGGACCCCTTGGCCCTATCCAGCCCATTTAACACACTGTCCGGGCGTGCTCCTCCCTATTCTAGAACTGCCAGGGCTCCCCATGGCCCACAAGGGCACCTCCTGGGCTCTGACCCTCGATGCTCAGCTGTTCCCACTTGATAGAACTTGTCACTTCTATCACCGGTCACTTAAAGGATTGGTGACTGGGCTGTCCGCACAAGGGGCCTGACCGAGGGCTCTGGGGAGGCTGACCCGCTGCTCTCCACCCCCACGGCTCCCGTCTGGCCTCGGACTGC
Organism: Elephantulus edwardii; assembly: GCF_000299155.1. Classification (NCBI taxonomy): domain Eukaryota; kingdom Metazoa; phylum Chordata; class Mammalia; order Macroscelidea; family Macroscelididae; genus Elephantulus; species Elephantulus edwardii. Next base: position 3,073,503 of record NW_006399967.1, read on the forward strand.
ATACCCACTTCCCCGAGCAAATGGACAGCACACGGAGGCTCGGCCTCACACACAGGATTCTCTGATCAGCCCTGTGCCAAATCCCCACTGCTGGGGAGCTGACCGGCTGCCAGTGACCCTGAGTGTCGGAGCAGGGCTGTACCCCTGGGGTTCTCCATGGAGCTGACCAGCTGACAGGGACCCCGAGTGTCGGTGCAGGGCTGTACCCCTGGGGTTCTCAACAGAGCTGACCAGCCGACAGGGACCCCGAGTGTCAGAGCAGGGCTGCACCTCGGGGTTCTCCATGGAGCTGACTGGCTGACAGTGACCCCAAGTATCAGAGTACAGGATGTCCTCTGCATTCAGGGGTTGTCTGTTGATAATTCCCTGGAGTGGTTTGCCAGGTCTTTCTTCCAGGCCACCTCTGGGCGAGCCTGAACCTCCAGCCTCAGTCAGCAGAGAAACCTATGAACCGTCTGCGCCATCCAGGCCCAGATCATGACAGTAACAGCACCAGGGTCCTGATGAGACCCAAGCACACTGCAGGAGTCTGCCCACCTTCTTTCAAGGAGCAGCTGGTGGGTTCGAACCTCTGACCTTATGGTTAGCAGCACAACACACTCCACACTGCACACCAGGGCACCTTATAGTAGTGTTGCAGTGGTTGTGTGCCATGAAGTCAGAACCAGCGGGTGTTCAGAGGCTGCAAATCACACGGGCAGAGATTGCCCATCCTTCTCCCGCGGAGCACTGTGGCTTCGAACCGCGTGCCTTTGGGTTGGCAGCCAAGAATCTTAGAATGAAGCCAGCAGAGAGAGCTCTCTCCTAATAAAAACATCACCAACAATACGATACTCGAGACAGGGCTGCCACGGTTAACGGGCCAGGTGACCGTTCACTCACCAACTTCATTCCCCCGTGTCCCTGTGTGGTGATGCTGGAGACCTGGGCTCCTCAGCCCTGGGGTCCTGTGGTGAGACAGCCCCTCACCTCATCAGGACACTGGCCTTGCTGTGTCCCTATGGGGGGGGGTGCCACCAACTGGGAACTGACCCACAGCTGACCTTCAGCGGGTTCTCAGAGGCAGTAAATCGCAGAGAGGAGATTCCTCTCTGAGGGACAGCTGGTGGGTTCGAACCACATCCCTTCAGGATTACAGCACCGCTTCTTGCCGCTAATCCACCACAGCTCCCTGTGTCCAGAGGGGTCCTGAATGACTATGAAGGCCTAGCTGGCACACTTGGTGATGCTCATCTACCCTGAGACAGCGCGGGACGCAGACATTCCCTGCCCTGTGGGGTCCCGGCTGAGCCAGAGCAGACACGCTGGCCCGGAGTGGGGGGCAGAGCGGGAGGCAGGGGAGCAATGTGCAGGGAGGAGGGGGTGAGGGGGGTCAGCTCCTCCCAGGGAAGGACCCCCCCCTCTAACCTGGAGTCCTGGGAGCATGGGGTCTGAGGAGGGAAGGGCATCCACTGTGTGCCTGCCCCCCCATGCTGAGCACCTACTGTGTGCCC
>NW_006399967.1:3075477-3097862 GCF_000299155.1 Elephantulus edwardii
GCCCCACCCCCATGCTGAGCACCTACTGTATACCTGCTGACGCCCCCACGCTGAGCACACACTGTACGCCAACCCCCGCCCTCATGCTGAAAGGTGGCATCAGTGAGCACGAACTGTATACCAGCCTCTGCCTTCATGCTGAGCACTTCCTGTCTACCAGCGTCCACCCTCATGCGGAGGGGTGACATCACTGAACTGGACGTGACAGAGGTCTGTCCCCATCACATGTCCCTCACGGGGACACACAGCAGAGCCAGCCTCACAGCATCACACTAGGTGTGGACACACTTGGCTGCTCTGAATGTCCACTCACAGGTGCCTCAGGAGAAAGGCCTGGCAAGTAGCTTCTGAGACCGTGGCCTCTTGAGCTGGCTTCAGGGGCAGTTCTGCTCGGACATGCAGGCTCACACAGGGTCGCCCAGCTTAGGAGCAGCCACATGGGGGGTGGGCTCTTTACACAGACATGAACTTGCCTGGTGGCCGGGAGGGTGTAACCCACGGTTCGTCCAGGGGACTGCCCTCTCCCTGGCATCCATGGAACCTTCCAGGGGCTCTGGCAGTGCGTATGGCGGCGGTCAGGACATTAAAGTTAACTTCCTCTTAAACAGACTTAATTAGTGTTCTCCAGCCCCACATAAATTAATCGTGGCCGCCGCGGAGGCCAGAGCGGCGATCGATGGGGCTCAGCGCGGAGTCCTCTGCCATCAGTCACACAGCGGAGGGCGCTCACGGCTTCATCGTCCAACCCGGGCAGCCGAGGGCGACGGCCCAGGGGTCTGGGCGGGTGCTGGCCACTGTCCTCACATACCGCCCTCAGACAGTGCACTCACACACTGCCCTCACACACTGTCCACAGACACTGACCTCACACACCGCCCTCACACACTGCCCTCACACATTCACGTCCCTCACCCACTGTCCACAGACACCGCCCTCACACACTGTCCACAGACACCGCCCTCACCCACTGTCCACAGACACCACCCTCACACACTGTCCACAGACACCGCCCTCACACACTGTCCACAGACACCGCCCTCACACACTGTCCACAGACATTGATCTCACACACTGCCCTCACACATTCACGTCCCTCACACACCGTCCACAGACACTGCCCTCACACATCGCCCTCAGTGTCTAAGGACAGTGTAACTGTGCAAGGGTGGTGACCAGAGCACCTGGGGCTGGTGGAGGGTGGAGGGACCCAGCTGGTAATACAGGAGGAAGGACAGCCCACCGACTGGCCTGGTGACGGGGCTGGTGGATGTCCACGGGGACAGCCCGACAGCCAGCCTGGTGATGGGGCTGGTGGATGTCTGGGGTGACAGTCTGCCAACTGGCCTGGTGACAGGGCTGGCGGATGTCTGGGAGGACAATCTGCTGACCAGCCTGGTAACGGGGCTGGCGAATGTCCAGGGGGTGATTCCGACTCGTGGGGCCTCACGTACAGAGTGGCCGCTTCCAGGGCTTCAAAGCTGGGCTTCTCACACGCAGACTACCGAGGTGGGTTTGAACTGTTGACCTTTGGGTCAGCTGCTCAACGCTGTCTACGGGGACTCCCTGTGGTGAGGTTGTTGTCTGATGTTGTCAAGTACAGTTCCTAGTGGCCCTGTGAACAGCAGCCCTGCCCCCCGGCCAGCCCTGGGCATCCTCAGCTCTGACACGGGTGAGCCCACTGCTGCAGTCACCAGTCAGTCCATCTCATTGAGGGTCTTCCTCTCTCTCGCTGACCCTTCACCTTCTCTAGTGTGGTGTCCCTCCATGAGGAGCAGCCTCTTTATGGCAACGTGCCCAAAGGACGTGAGACGACGCTTCACCGTCTTTGCCTACAAGGAGCACTCTGGCTGCACCTTCTCCAGGATAGTCTGCTCTTTCGGCCGCCCATGGAGTGTCCCGTGCTCTCCCCAACCACAGCTCAAGAGCACCGATTCTTCTGTCGTCCTTATTCACGAGATGCCTAGCCTGTGATGGGAAAACTATGGTCTTAATCAGGTGCATCTTAGTCTTCAAACTGAAGGGTCCACCAAGGACGTGTCCTATCTCCATGACTTTTCAGTCTATATGTTATCTGAGAGGCTGGGCTCTATGAGGGGAAGTGTGGCATCAGGACTGGAGGTAGACTTATCAACAATCTGCGTTATGCAGATGACACAACCCTGCTTGCTGAAACTGAGGAGGCTCTGAAGCACTTGGTGCAGAGGGTCAAGGACTGCAGTCTTCAATATGGATTAAAGCTCAACATCAAGAAAACAAAGATTCTCACCACTGGGCCGATTGGCAGCATCATGATGGATGGTGAAGAGACTGAGATTGTTAACAGCTTCAGTTTGCTAGGCTCTACAATCAAGTCTTGGTACCAATAGCCAGGAAACTAAAAGATGAATTTTATTGGGAAAGTCTTCTGTTAGAGACCTCTCCAAAGTACTGAAGAGCAACGATGTCAGTCTGGAGACTAAGGTGTATTTGATACAGGTCATGGTCTTTACAGTTACTTCTTATGCTTCAGAGAGCTGTATAATGACTAGGGATGATAGAAGGAGAGTTGATACCTTTGAGCTGTGGTGCTGGAAAGAGTGTTGAATATACTGCTAGAACAAACAAGTTTGGCAGGGAGAGGGTGAAACCGGGTTGCTCCTTGGAATCAAGGATTCTGAAGCTTCATCTGACATACTTTGGACATGTTGCAAGGCGGGACTGATCCTTGGAGAGGGACATCATGGTTGGGAGAGTGGAGGGACAGCGCAGGAGAGGAAGACCCTCGATGAGATGGATTGATTCAGTGACTGGGGTCATGGTCGGAGACAGTAAGATTGGCACAGGACAGAGCAGGGTTTAGGGCTGTTGTACATAGGGACACTATGAGTCGCAGGTGACTAGAGGGCACATAAAAACAACAACAAATCAGAAAACCCAAGAGGAACCAGGAAGGGCTTCCCAGAGGAGGAAGATGGGGACATAGGCGTCAGAGGCAAACCAGGAATGACCAGGTCAGGATGGACTAGTGGCGCGTGTTGGAGAGTGGCTGAGGGTCCCCTTCTGGTGAGGAGAGCAGGCTGGGTTGAGGGTGTGGCCTTGAGGTGTGGTTTGTTTGAGGGGGCGGGGCCAATATCCCCAAAGTGGGGGCAGGGCCCAGCTGGTCTTCCACCCGGTCTAGGGTGATCCTCCACCGGGACTCAGGTAGCAGGCACTCCCCACCAAGGGGGCATTTGGACAATGCTGAGACCCAGAGACTCCCAGTCTGAGACAGACAGGGGACACTGACCGCTCTGGAGGGGGCCAGACGGAGGGACCCGGGTGGAGGAGGGGTTCCCGAGGAAGGAGCTGGAGCTGGGCAGGCAGCGAGAGGAGAGGCCAGCAGGCCAGATGTGAGGCAGGAGCAGCCGAAGGGGGGCATGGCAGGGGTTTTACTGAGGGGGGCTGGGGGGCTTCCAGCAGGTTGATGTGCACCCGTGGGGCCCTCTTTGCAAACGCCCCTTCTAGTGGCCGCTGGAGGTCTGGTTGTCAGGGTCCAGGCTGGAGACTGGAGGATGCCGCTGACCTGGGGCCCAGAGATGGAGACGAGCCTGACCCCGGAGCGTGGAGAGTGTTTGCGGGGGGACGAAGGAAGCGGTCAGTGAGCAGCTCAGCCCTGCAGGGGCGCGCACGGACAGTGGGGCCCCCAGCCGACTGTTGTGACCACACGAGCCCTGACGGCGGGCATCGATGGGGAGGCTGGGGCTGCCTGGAATTATTATTCATAAACATATTTCAGGTTGGAAGCGCTGAGCCCTGGCCCTCCCCCTCTCCCCAGGGCTCAGCTCCACACACCCCCACATCTGGTCACCTGGGGCCTCAGCCATGATCACACCGGCCCAGGGCAGCACTCCCCAGTAAGCAGGGCAGGCACCTGAGTCCGCTTGGACCTCCCAGCAGTGTGCAGCCCGCGTCTCCCCTGCCCCCACCATGAAGGACAGAGCTGGGCTGGATCTCGAGGGAGCTGCCTTGCTGAATGCAAGTGGGGCAGTGGGCCATCTGTACCTGACACAGGGCTCAGCGTCTGGCCCCACACTGCATGGCCAGCCCCCCCACACCCCGTCTGGCCTCAGTTTACTCATCTGCACAGTGGGACTTTGTGGAATCCCCACCAGGAAAGAAGGTGCTAATCCGGGCTCTTAGGCAGAAGTGTCTCAGTGTGAACCCCCTGCTCTGGCAGCTCTGGGTTTGGGGGCCTCCAGGTTGGGGTGAGGGTACCTGAGGGGGTAGAGCAAGGGAGCAGAGTGAGGTGAGGGAAGGGGTATGCAGGAAGTCTTAACTCAGTGTAGACAATTCCAGGCCTCGGTTTCCCCATCTGTAAAAGGGGTCTGCGCCTTCTGGGGGGGGCGCTCAGCCCTGAACTGACCTCGCAGAACCTCCTGGGTCTTGTTGAGTGCTGGGCGAAGGACGTGCCCTCCCCTCCCCTGAGCAATAATGACATCTGCCCTCAGAGGCTCCCAGAGCACAGTGGCTCCGTGGTTAAAGCTCTCAGCGTTGAGTTAAAGGTCAGTGGTTTGGACCCCCCACGCCAAGGGAGAGGAGGCAGCCTGGAGCCTGCAGGCGGTCCTGCGGTTGCTGGCTGTGGGAGTGACTTGACACGTGGCCTGGTTTCTGGTTGCGTGGGCTCAGCAGAGGGAGAGGGTCTTCCCAGGCCGTCCCTGGCTCAAGTCTCTTGATTTTTGTCCAGGTGTCTGTCTGAAGCTCAGAGCTAGAGGGAAAGGTTTGTTTTGAACTGCAGGTTCTCATATGTCTGACCTGAGTCGTTGGTAGCCCAGCCCTGCCTGTGAATTTCCATCCACTCCAACTAGGGAGGAGACTGTTCTGAGAGACAGGGGTTGGGGTGGGGGTGGGGGATTGGGCAGAGTTCTCAGGCAGTGAGCAGTGACTCCCACAAAGGCCTCCTACTGGCTGTCCCCTCTCCTGCTCCAGGCTGAGAACAGCCAGCTTGATGGGGGATGGGGTCTCCTGGGCAGGGTCTCCAGGTGTGGATACAGAAGGAATGAATAGCCTGCACACACCCCTTTTTCCCCAGTGACCCCTAAACTCCATGAAGGCCACAGAAAGGCCTCTGCTTCTTCGAGCCTCAGTTCATCAACTTTTAAAAAGTCCCAGTCCAAACAACAAATGCTGGTGAGTATGGTGCTCTCTCAAAAAAGTTAGAAATAGGCAAGCTCTGGTGGCCTAATGGCAAGAAGCTGCACTTCAGTCCCAGAGGTGCGTGGTTCGAATCCACCAGATGCTCTGCTGGAGAAGGAGAGACAATCTCCTCCTGTATCAGTCAGATCCGATTTGACTGTACACACACAAAAATAATAATTTCTAAAAATTGGAAATAGAGATATCATTTGACCCAGCAATTCCACTACTGGGAATTTATCCTAAAGAAACCATAACTGCCACCCAAACAGATATATGCACACCCATGTTTATTGCGGCTTGTTCACAACAGCAAAGAGCTGGAAATAACCCAAGTGCCCATCAACAAACGAATGGATAGAGAAGCTCTGGTATATTCACAAAATGGAATACTATGCTGCATTAAAAAACAAGGAACTCATGAAATAGTATACAAAATGGGTGACCTGGAGGACATTATGCTGAGTGAAATATCTCAGTCACAAAAAAGAAAAATATGAAAAGTGCAACAATGAATGAATGGAAATCCAAAGTCTCTGTAAATTTTCATTAAAATTAATAAAAATTTTTATTTAAAAAAAGACAAATATGCATAATACCACTGTTATAAAACAGGACTGACATGGGGTTTTAGGGGAAACTAAGAAAAGAGGGGAATAAATAATGTACACGACATTGAAACAGAGGGCGAGAACTATATAAAAGGAACATATGATTAGGTATTGTTGACGTGACAAGAGTCCAGAATGAGAGCTGCATGGTAAAGTGGTCTGGGGTGGGGGGTGGGGGAGTGCTGTATAACAATGAAAGAACTTTTTTTTCCCAAAGAAAAAAGCGAACTGGGGGGAAGAGGGGCAAGGAGGAAAATGTGGAACAATGAATGAATGGAAATTCAAGTTCTTTATGAACTTTCATTAAAATCTCAATTTAAAAAAAAAAAGCCCCAGTCAATGCCCTTCCCTCTGTCTGAACACTACCCACCACAGAGGCTGCCTTCCACCCCAGCCCAGCAGACCTGCAAGCTTGCATGCCCCGGGGGACAGGGAGCTCACCCCTCCTGAGAACAGGAGTGGGAGTTCTGGCAGCCTAGTTTGATGTGTGTCAGGTGGCCTGGGGACGGGTCTGGGGGAGGTAATTCTGAGAAGAGGTGGAGGCAGTTCTCAGAAAACCCCGAGGTCCTGAGGGACTCCCTTCTCCTCAGAAGCTCCCCCCACACCAGCCAGGGAAGAGGCTGATGAGGGGTCCAGGCCTGCGAAGGCCAGCTGCAGGCACTCCTGGGGGCCTCCCTCTCCCTCATTGCCCCCAGGGTCTCATCGCTTCATCCCAAACCTGCCTAGTTGGGAGCAGAGCTAAGCCCCTCCAAGCCCCAGCAGCTAGTTTCCAGAGCAAATCACCCAGAATAGCCAAGGGCACCAGCCATTTGCAGCACCCACTGTCTCTCCACATTCTCCCAGCCCCCGCCCCATACTCCGTGGATCCGTCCCCACAGTCTCCCCGCGTTCTCCCAGCCCCCGCTCTGTGCCCCATGGGTCCATCCCGACACCCACAGACCCTCCAGCTCGGGGCCAGCATCCGAGGCTGGAACCCTCAGAGGCTGATGGCCGGCGGTGTTGGGCTGATAAGCAAGCCGGTTCCCCCGTTTATTGGAAGCATTCAGCTTTCCTCCTCCCGTTAAACGTGTGCTGATGTGGTTATGCTTGGAGTTGGAACAGCGCACAGCTGGCCTTCCACAGGTTCAAGGACAGCCAACCCCTTGGGGCAGCTGGTGCAGTCGAACCTCCTGACCTTGGGCTGGCAGAGCAGCTTCTCACCACAGGCCACCAGCGCTCTGCCAACCACTCGCTTTAAACACTGCATCACCAGATCGAGGCCTGGTAACTGGGAGACACGTGAGCCCCCCAGTGCACATCTCCCCGGAAGCTGCGGTGAGGTCCGCGCCCATGCCCTCAGGTGAGGGTGCGCTGGACGGGCAGCCCCGAGGCCGTGAGCGGTGTCCGGGTTCCTGCTGCATGATGTCGAGTCCCTTCGGGGCCCCATGACCCCGTGTGGCTGTGACAGCACAGAGCTGCCCCACAGGGCTTTCTTGGCTCAAGTCCTGCAGGTGTGAATTACAGAGGCTGCTCCACAGACATGTCCCCAGGGGGCTTGAGCACTTAACTGCTGCGCTACCACGGATCCTGCTGGCCTGACCCACAAAGAGAAAGTTGGACAGAGACCCCCAAGGGCTGAGAGCTGAGAGTAGAGGCTGGACAGAGGAGGCCACAGCCCAAGAACCGGAGGCCACCAGCGCTGGAGATGGAAGGGACACCCCCCCTTAGCCCGCAGAGGAAGTGAGGACCTGAACTCTGACCTCCAGGCTGCAGGGGCACTGCTGTCTGGACACTCTCCTCCACTGTGAGGTCCCCTCCACACTGGACATGTGACATGTCACAGGCCTGAAGTCCCTGATCCCTACACCTCCGTGCTCACAGAGGAGCCTCTCCCAGGTGACCATCTCCAGACCTCCCAGAAACGGGCTCAGGTACCCTCAGGTACCTGGGTAGCCTCGGGCCACAGGCTATTTAGTGGCAATGGCAAAGGCCACCTGACCCTGCTGACCAGCTGCTCTCAGCACAGTCACTCCTCCCAGGAGTCAACTCAGCTCAAGGTGACACCCCATCCACTGGGATGTCTGGTCATCCAGGTGGCCTCAGAGAGCAGGAATGGGGCAGAGGTGGGGAGGACCCTGCCTGGAGCTCAGGGGACAGAAGCGAGAGGCTCCAGGAGGGGCTGGAGGCTTCACGTGCAGAGCAGGGTCAACAGTCCAGCACCCGGGCGTCCCCACGGCTCATGTCCACCTTCAGAAGTTCTCTCTGGAGTCTCCCATGGAGGTGGCCCTCTCCCCTCCTCCCCAGCCCCCCTCAGAATGGACACAGACTCCAATTTCTGAACTGGACGCTCCTTCCCTCCCCAGGACATGCTGAACCGATCTTCCTGCCTGGCCTGCAAGTTCCCAGCCCCCAATTCCTGCGGCAAACATCCCAGGTTTGCATGTCTTAGGATGATTTGAGGAAGCTCTGGTCACGTAACCTATAGGGAGTGGTGCTGCCAACCCAAAGGTCAGTGGTTTGAACCCACCAGAGTCTCCTTGGCAGGAAGATGGACAATGTCCTCTAAGACGATTTAAACCCAGTGGATGTCGAGCTGTGAGTCGGTTCTGACTTGACAGCCGTGGTGGGGAGAGAGAGACAGAGAGAAGTTAGAGGGGGCTGGAAACAGACACCGCAAGGAAGCCAGAGGCCGACAGGCACGTGAGAACTGAGCCCGTGCGTGGCTGGCGGGAGTGGGTCTCAGGAGAGCGCAGCCCCTGTGAAAGCCAGGGTGGCAATTCTCCCCCATCTTCACTGCATCCCCTCCTTCCTCCTCCTCTGAGAAGAGCTCTTTTAAAACCCTGCACCCGACAAGCTCGCCTCTGATTCCACAGTGAGCTCATGATACTCTGGTTTCACCTGCAGTCACCGTGAGTCACTGTCACTACCACCGGCACCATCACCAGACTTCCAGAACTTTCCACCCTGACCAACTGTCCCCGTCAAATAAGACTTCCTCCCTCCCATGCCCTCGGTCCTGCTCAGCTCCCCTCCACCTTCCCCATCCACCCAGTTGTCCAGAGATTTGGGGGAGGGGGTTCAGGCTTGGGTGGTGTTTTGTGCCGGGGTCTCTCCCTGCAAATCATGCCTCCGAGGCCGCATGTCAGATCGCTCTCTCGCTGCCCGGCCGGGCCTCGGGGTCCTAGGGTGGACCTCGCTTGGTTTGTTCATCTGTTGGTGGATATTTGGGTTTGTCCACCCAGCAGGTGATCCCAGTGACTGAGCAGAGCCAGGCAGACCCCTGGCTGGCCAAGAGATCTGGATTTCATGAAGAGAAAGGCATATACACTAAGGAGTGGGCGGACTTCACTTAATTGCATTCATTAATTGTAACCAAAGTTATTTTTTAAACCCCTAACTGATAAATTTACAGATGAACACAAGTTCCTGTCCCTGGATTTTCTTTTCTTAAAATAAGATGAGAGTCATGTAAAATTAACTGTAACTTTAAAAATTCATTGTTGAGGATACACACACACACACACACACACACACACACACACGAGACAAAAGTTTGTCCACGTAACCATTTCAAAGCGTAGGATCAGTGATATTAATAAGCCCACCACCCGGTGCCGTCCTAAGAAGCGCTGGCTGTGCCGTGTTGGGCTTTAATTCAACAGTCAGTGTTCTGAACCTGCCAGCCGCTCATGGGAGTAAGATGAGGCAGATTTACAAAGATTTACAAGATTTAGAGGCTCAGAGACGCGACGGAGGAGTTGGCCATGGGTAGAAGACGCCACAGCACTGAGTCCGTTGTCATTCCCGCAGCTCCCGTCACTCAGGAGGAAATACGAACCGCTCACAGGGCACAACTGAGCGCGTGCCACCCAGTCCATGCACGATGGTGCCCAAGTACCACCCTTTCTGGCTCCGGAAGCTGCCCATCCTCCCAGGGAAGCCCCCAGGGCCTCCTCCCGCGGCCAGGTGCTGTCTGCATGTGGTCATGCCCATCTGTGGCCGGATGGTGGGCAGGGGTGCAAATGGTGAGCACCCCGGCCACGGGCACAAGGCAGTCAGCGTGGGGTGTGTAGGGGGCACGGCCCCCCGCAGTGTGAACGCCCTGAAGAAGACCAGGGGCCCACAAAATTCAGGGTGTCACCTCAGGTCCTTTATAAATGTCTGTCCAGAGCCAGGAGAGGCAGGTCATGAGGACCAGCGGTGGGCGTGCATCCCGGGGAGACAAGGCCCCCCGGGGCCAGGGACCCCGACAGGGCACTGGGCAGGAGGGCAGGGCTCTAGTGCAGACACAGCAGGCACCAGGCCGTCTCTAGATGAGGACACAGGGAACTTGGGGCGCTTGATGAGTAGCCAGAGAGCCAGGCTGGGTCAGGGGTCTGGCCATGTGGGGAGGGCTCCTCAGGAGGCCTGGGTGGATGCACCGGCCTGGAATCTTCTGTGGGGACTGTGTGTCCTGCTGGCCATGTCCACAAGGGCCCCTGCTTTGTGCAAGCGCGTATTCAACTTTCAGATACACCACGACCCAGAAGCTCACCCCCTGGAATCCTGAAGGCCCTGTTCTGGGGACAGCAGGCTGGCCCTGAGTCCAGGAGAGGGTCCTTGGTGGCCACAAGGGTGATCTGGGGGCTCAGTGAGGCGGACAAGGCCAGGGCTGGTGGAGAACGCTTTGTGCCAAGGAGCCTGGAGCCACATCGCTGCATTCAGAGAAGCGACAGTGACGGGAAGTGGCCCGTCTCCAGTGTCCTGGTGCTGGTGGCCAGGCCAGAATCGGGATGCACTCCTGCTCAGACACCCACAGGGCAGTGGGGCTCCATCCTGGAGACAACAGGGGCCTGGAGCAGCTCACCAGCCCACCCAGAGAGCCCCCTCATGCCCCCCACATCCCCCAAGGATGGCTTCAGCCGGGCACCTTCTGTGGCCTCCGCTGACCCCCTCCCAGGATGTGGTCCCAGCCTCGCAGCCCCAGTGCCCGCTGCCCCTCCCCGGCACAGACGGCGTCTGAGGTTGCAGGAAGGATGAGCCTCGCAGGGCAGCAAGGGTGGCTGTGCCAGCCTCCAGGGGCGGAAGCGGGCCCCGCGGGCAGCCGGCTGTCCCCTCTCCACCCTCCAGGAAGGCAGATAAGATGCGGGGACCCTCTCCAGCGGCTCCGGGCACCCCTATCTCCTGTGGAAGGGCCCAGTTCCTGAATTGCCCGGTGGGCCGGCCGCAGGCCTCCAGCGAAGCCGTTAATAGCCTGGGCCTAATGTTTTATTGTTGGTTTTAAAAGTGTAATTAGTTCAAGTGTAAACAGAAAAAACCTGCTTAATTAAGAATTTTTAAACAGGGGCATAAAGCGGTGGCGGAAGCGTCGACGAGCCCTGAGCCGCCTTCATAAAATCGATCGGCAGAGGCTGGGCTGCGGGCGGCGGCATCCGGGGACGTGCACAGAGGCCGCTGGCCAGCCTGTGCCCGGGGGACCGGCCGGTTCTTACCACGGGGTCTCCAATGAGTCTGATAATGTACACGCATCAATGCAGAGGCTAGGAGGGCAGGTAGGCACCTGGTGCCTGAGCGACCTTGTGGGTGAACAGGAGCCCAGGCTGGTGGGGAGGAGGGAGGCATGGCCCCCAGCCCTCTAGCCAGCTGAGGATGGTGCTGGGGTGGGGGCCATGCTGACGACTGCGCGCCAAAGGTGTCTGCCCCCCAGAGTCGCTGGTGAACTGCCCCCCACCTTGTGATACGGACACCACGGCTGGTGTCTGCCTTCCCTGCCCAGCGTCAAAGATCCTGTGGGTCAAAGGGACGAGAGCAGACAGGACGGCGGGTTCTCATGGAATCCAGACTTTCTGGAGCCATGGAGGCTGGAGGAGCCCCTGAAACAACTGCCCACGATCTTCTTTAAAGTGAAAAGATGCCCTGAAATCATCTTGAACCAAACAACAACGTTGCTGTCCCTGTGTGTCACCGAGCCGAGCCAGGCTCACAGCCACCCTGAAGGGCAGAGAAGAGCCTGCAGCGTTCCCACCTGCCCACCTTTACGAGAGCAGGTCACCGAGCTGCTCTGTTCCTGTAGCCCTTCCTGGTGGATTTGAACCACTGACCTTCCCATTAGCAACTGACTCATTAACACCGGTAGGGATGCCTAAGCAAACAGCAGCTATGGAATATGGAAATGTCTGCCCAAGCCTTGTGCTCCTCCAGAGACCTGCCTGTGGGGTCACGTTAGCCGGGCAGCGGTCAGGAGAGGCCAAGGCGGCCCAGGGAGTGTGCGCTCCCAGGGCTGATCCCAGGCCAGGAAAGACCGCTCCCATGGCGGATTCCAGGTGATAGAAGGGTGCTCCCAGGGATCCCAGGCCAGGAAGGCCACTCCCATGGCGGATCCCAGGCAAGGAGAGGCCGGGAGAAGCAGACATGAGGACGCCCTCACCCTACTGCACGTTCTCTCCTGCAGCAATAGCGGCAAGAAAGAAATGCCGGTTGTAAATGCCCAGTCCCGGTGACACTGGGAGGGTCTGGCAGGCTCCCGAGAGGCTGAGCCCTTGGGATCAGAGTGGCACCGACTGGCAGCACAGCCCAGGCCGCCCCGGTGACGTGGCACTGAGGACGGCCGGCCCTGTGAGCCTGGCCACATGCTCAGAGACCCTCCCTCCACGGCAGCCGTGAGCCTGTAGGGACGCCCCAAATCGTGGTGCTGAGCACTACGGAGTGGGTGGGGAGCCAACGAGGAAGGCATGCACCTGGGGTGCCGAGGCCTGTGTTACCCACACGTGCATGTTGTTAGGAGAGGAAGATCCTGGACAGGTGGCCGGTCACAGTGGCCTCAGGCCGGTGGAGAAGGAGGATAGTGCAGGAGGGCGGGGTTCAGGCCTGTTTGTGGGCCCCCTGTGAGTCATAGCCATCGACACCCCTAACAACAACTGCAAAGGCTGGCTGGATGAGGCTCCCAGCTTCTCACCGCTGAAGCTCATGGGTTCGCACACGGCTGGCACCCAGAGCTCGCTTCAGAGCCCCACTGAGTCATGGGGCTGTGGGGGTCTCCTTCCCTCCTCCAGGACCACCTGAGACCCTGACCCCTCCCTTGTCTACGACAAGACAGCCGCCGGCCTCGACGTGGCCACACGGTCACTGCAGCTGGTGCACTGCCCATCTGACAGACACGGGCAGGTTACCTGGGAGACCAGGTGGGTGATCTGGCTACTTGACCCCTGTGACGTGAGCACCCCTCTCCAGAGCCCTGCCTTCGACACCTCCAAGTCTGCAGAGATCCTTCAGGGATTCAGAGAGCAGATGGGACACCCAGCAGTTCCACAGGTTGGGTTAAGGGGCCTGGACCATCCAAAGGGACTGATAGTGGTCTGTGTCCTTGCTGGTCCCGCCCAGCCACCCACTGCCACCAAGGGTCTCGGTTGGAGCTGGCCTCCAGCACGTGCCCACTCCCACAAACAACAGTGGTAATGCCGGCAGGGGTTCAGCTGAGCCCACAGCCCACAGCCAGTGCTAGTGCGGTCAGTAGCTGTCCAGGTGGTCAGTCCAGGCGGCTGGGCCGGAGGAGAGCTGGGAAGAACACTGGGCAGGTTTGGCCAGAACACCAGGCTGTCTCCCTGCCTCTCCCTCATCTGTCTGTCTCCTAGTCTCTTTGTCTGCCTCTCCCTTCCCCTGTTCTCTGTGGCTCCCCATGCTTCCCATTGGGTTCCCACCTGGTTCTCTCTGTAAGTCCATTCATCCCACCCCGAGCTGTCATTCTCTGTCTACAGCTGTCTATTTTTCTTTTTTTGCCTGTGTCTGTCTCTCCTGCCTTTATTTCTGCCTATCTTTCTTTCTACCCCCCCTCAGAATAGATAATCTCCCCTCTGCAAAGCACCTCAAGGAGCCCCAGAGAGTAACCCCTAGCCCAGTCTCCTTTCTGTCACCCCAGCCCTTTCCGGGCCCTTGTTGAATCTCCTTGGACTAGACTCCAGTGCTGTCCACCACATGTAATATTTTCACAAGAAATCTGACTTTGCTCCCTCTGTGGCCGCTGCCCCTGGTCTGCCTGCTGGGTGGGATCTCAGTCCTGCAGCCCTGCCCACCCTGAGGGGGTCTTGGCTCCTTTCTTGTCCACACCAGGTGCGCTGGGCTGGGGCCACATTCTAACAAGAGTTCCAGCCTGTGCTGCACAAGGAACCACAGCAGATGGGGTGCTCGGGAATGGGAGCAGTGGATGTCGTCAATGGAGACAAAAGTCCAAGGACGGGGCTGCTTCAGGTGCAGCTTGATCCAGCAGCACAGCCAGGACCCAAGGGGTGGCCAGCAGTGTCCTCCTCCCCTCCTGTTGGACCATAGGAGAGGGAGACAGGATGCAGAATCAGGCAGAAGCTAAAGCACCTCCTTCCCAACTAGCCTCTCCTAAGAGTCTTGGAAGCCACTGTGTTCTGAGTTTCCCTGTAGTCAGTCCACGGCCCGAAGTACACTCTGATTGGATCAGATAGTCAGTCCAAGGCCTGAGGTCTGCTCTGATCAGGTAGTCAGTCTAAGGCCTGAGGTCCGCTCTGATTGGATCAGGTTAGCTCACATGCTCACCACTGAATCAATCCCTAAAGCCCAGGATGGAAGACTCACTCTGATTGGCTCTGCCTGGGCTTGTGACTAGGCCCCAGACCACTGCTGCCATGGACCCCACCCCCACCCCAAACCCCACAGGCTGTTTCTGAGGCTGTAAATCTTGACCAGGAGGAGACTAACCATTCTTCTCTATGCAGTCGCCAATAGATTCGAACCACTGAGCTCAGTAACAACAAAGCCACCAGAGCTCTAGGGCCAGAAATCAGGACTGGAGTGAGGCCACGTTCCACCCGAGCCCTGGAGGGTGAACAAGATAAAGGCAGTGGGCTGGCCCTCATTGGAAGGTCACCCTTCCTCTCCCTGTCCAACTCCAAGTGGTCTTCTACCGACCCCTCTTTCAGGAACCTCCTGACTCTCTCTCCTCCAGGCCCCCAGCTCATTTCATCTGCCCCACCCCAGGCTGGGGGCTTCCTGAAGCTTCTCTGGGACCCTCACACCTACCTGCATCTGGGGTTTGTCCTCTGGGCCACGCCCACCCTGACTTGGTTTCTTACCTGTGGAAAGCAGGTCTAGAAGACCTAGCCCATGGGAGGGTATTTGGTGGGGTAGTCGCAGTCAGCCTTCTTCCTGTGGCTCCATCCAGCACCCAGACATGGCCATATAGAGAAAAAATGGAGGGAAAGAGGGGGGAAGGAGAGAGGAGGGAAGATGGGGGGGGAGAGAGAAGGAAGGAAGAAGGCAGAGAGAGGAGGGAGGGACGGGGGATGGAGAGAGGAAGAAGGGAGGGGGAAGGAGAGAGAGGAGGGGATGGAGGGAGAGGAAGAAAAGAGGGGGAAGGAGTGAGGGGAGAAGGATAGAAGGGAGGGAGAGGAGGTGGGAGGGACGGGAAGAGAGGAAGAGAGAGGAGATGTAAGGAAGGGGAGGGAAGCAGGAGGGGAGGAGGGAAAGTGAATAAGAAAGGGGGAGGGAGGGAAGATAGAGAAGAGGGAGGAAGGAGGGGTGAGAGGAGGAGAGGGAAGAGGGAGGAAGCAAGGGGGAGTGTAGCGTTAGCTTAAAAGTTGGCTTTTACTTTAGGCCCCTCTGAGCTCCAGCTATCGTAACTGCAGACACATGGTCTTGCAAGCCATCAACAGCTATGGGACTAAGATAAGAGAGAGAGTGCTTCCCACACTGAGCAGCAAGACTTGACGAAGGATGGATGGAGACCCTGATGAGAACAAGACCCTGGTGATGGTGGTAGAGAAACTGTGGCATTGCTGTGGAGCAACTGTTGCAAAATGTAACCACAGGAGTTCTGAGCTAAAGGCCACAGTTAAAGGTTTCCCTGTTCTTGCCTGATGATAGAAAAAGAATCTGACTGCTGAATTGGAACTGGAAACTGGACCAAGGAATTGTACCTTGGGACTTCTGGACTAAAACCTGGACTTGTATTGGGTGATACTCTTTGCCTCTCCCACTCTCCAACTCCATTCCCTAACAAGCCACACTCACAGTGCCCCAGTCTGTGGATCAACAATCAAGCAATGAACCTCTCGCAGCTTCTGTAACTGTAGAGACACCACGGGGTTGGGCTGTGGGATCTTTATCTGCTTTCTGCTCTGTGGTGGTGAAGGGCTGTGCTAGTCTCACTCCCTCCGGCCCTTTCAAAGAGCTGTTCATGGCCTTGTACCCCCGTGTCCTGTTTTCTGTCCCAGCTGCTCCATTCACAGGAGAGAAAATAACACATCCCCTCATGAGGGACAGACTTAAAGAAGGGGATAAAGCAAGATCCCCCAAACCATCAGACTCATCACTGAGCTGATCTGACCTGGGGAGTTAGGGGGGATTCCTGTGGGAGAGACTGGCCCTGCGTCTAGTCCTCCCAGGCTGTGGACCTTCCCAGAAGCAGACCACCCACCTCTGTCCCTCAGACGAAGGAGGTTCAAGTCACCCGCCTGGCTCAGCGGACTGCTCACTAAGCACCCTCCTTACAAGACTCCCAGGCTCCCGCTGCCCTGACTTCTGGTCTTGTCTGACCCCTACCCACCTGCACCAGCTTTCTAGGGTATGAACCTCTGTAGGAGACAGCCATCCTTCTCCTGAGGGGCCAGGAGCCATTGGTGGGTTTGAATTTCTGACCTGCTGGTTACAGTTCAGCACTACTCCAACAGCGTGTGAACTCATTTAAGCAGTGAGTGATATTGGGAACAAATCTACTCCTTCAACACAAGTATGTCCTGGGTGCTGTCCTGAGGAGGTAGCAGAGGTGGGGGTCCCCCATGAGGATCTGGGGTGCAGGCCACACTCTAGCAGGAAGAGCCTCCTGTGCCCAGCACGTGGCACTCACAGCTGATCTAGTGCAAATTCATTTGGACGAGGGACTGTGTGGGCACTTGGCCAGGAGACTCCCAAAAGACCCTGTCCACCAGAAAGGGAGTCCTGGTGCAGGTGGAGGGCAGCTGCCTCCAGAGAGGGCCAGGAGGCCCTGTCACTCAGGGGTCCAGGCTCCTACAGAGGTCCAGCCTAAGGCTGCAACAGCTGTGGCCCCTCCCCACAGGCTCTGGCCTGGGTGAGTGGAGTTGAATTGATGCCACCCTCCCTCCGGGTTTGCAAGAGTCACAGGCAGCCAGCAGCCTGGATGGAAGCAGAGCGAGCAGTGGGGGAGAGGTGCCAGCATGTGAATGTGCATTACGCGGGCATGTGTGTACATGCCTTCCCATATGTACCTGTGTGTGCATGTGTACCCATGCCTTCCCATGTGGTGTTCCTGCGCCCTTGAAAGGACATGTGTGCAAGGGTGTGTGCACGTCTGCACTCCCTGCATGAGAGGAATGTGTGTGTACACACACAGGTCTCTCTGGGTGGAGGTGTGCAGTGCGAGTGCATAATGTGTGAACACGTGTGTGTGTGTGTGTGTGTGTGTGCACGTGTGTGTGTACTTTGGGTGTGCCTGAGTGTGTCTGCATGAGTCTGCACGTGCGCTTCTGTGCTGACATCACGTGTGAGCACGCGTGTGTGTGCGCGCGTGTGTGTGTCCATGTGCACATGCACGGCACCCCCACCTACACAGACCTGTGTGAGCCCGCGCAGCCCTTGGTGCACCTGGGCTCCACTTCACTGTTGCACATGGACATCTGCATCCACAGGTGTCCTTGAGGGTCCCCCAACTCTTGCAGACTGGTCTTTTGTAGATAGAAGATTACCATGGCTCTAGTATGCATCTGTGACAGGGGCCACCTGAGTCACTGGCTGTCGATGCCAGGACAACTGGGACTCTCAGCTCTCTCTGCAGATAGACCCAGAAGCTCCTCACACCTGCTGTTCAGCCAACCAGGAGACTCCCACTTAGGTCCTGCATGCCACAGCTCCCAATCACAGCACAGCAGCTGGAGTCTGGAAGCACCATTATCTAAACGAGCTGCTCTCCCACTGAAGCCTTCACTGGCTCCCTACTGCTGGCTTGATTTTGTTTGTTTTTAACGATGTATTGCTGTGATTTGAGTGAAAATTTACAGAGCCAATTAGTTTTCCATGAAATAATTCATACACATTTAGGTTTTTTAAATTATCTTATAATGGTTTATTTACAAAGTCTGAATACACTGTTTATCTCACACACTTTATTTTGTGACATTAATTACAACCCAAAAGAAGGAGCCCCACTGTCCCCCAATCCTCCTGTGATTTCCATGTGTGTGTCTCTCTCTCTCCTGTCTTCTCAGCCTTACTCCTGGGCAAATGCTCCCCTTTTCTTTTCCCTGAGTGATTATTCTAGGGACTAGGGCCTCTCTGGTGTCACTGTTCCCTGTATAGACCTGTCAATTCCTTGGATGAGTTGAGCCAAAAAGATGGAATAGTTTGCTGCTTTGCATGTTGTCCTTGTACAGGGACAGAGCTCTTGTCTCCAGCTTCCTATGGAGGACAGATCATGGAGGGGGAGATAGTGGAGGGGAGATGGTGGAGGGGAGATGGTGGAGGGGAAGAGGGTGGAGGGGGAGATTTTAGGGGGAGACCATGGGGGAGATGGTGGAGGGGGGTGATTGTGGAAGCAGAGAGGTTGTAGGGTGGGAGATCACGGTGGGGGGATTGTGGAGAGGGAGCGGTGGTGGAGGGGGAGAGATGGCGTCTGTTGAGAAGCAGGACCAACGCAGCAGTACCAGCACTGGAAGAGGCTGTCAGGGACTCAGGGCACTCTGGAGACCCAGCGGTAAGAAGTTGTACTGAAATCCCAA
Organism: Elephantulus edwardii; assembly: GCF_000299155.1. Taxonomy (NCBI): domain Eukaryota; kingdom Metazoa; phylum Chordata; class Mammalia; order Macroscelidea; family Macroscelididae; genus Elephantulus; species Elephantulus edwardii. The sequence goes on from NW_006399967.1 coordinate 3,093,950, forward strand.
AGGTATGAAGTTTGTATCCACCAGCTGCAACTTGGGAGGACAGGCCATCATCTCCTCCTGAGCGATCCTCTGCCTCCGAAAACCCGCTGGAGGTTCCAACTCCATGCCCACAACTACAGGGACTCAGTAGCTTGAATCATGCTCCACCCCTCGCTCACCCCCACCTGGAACTGTGGGATGGGGCTTATTTGGAAATAGAGGTTCAGGTTCAGGTTCAGGTTGGCTGTTCATAGGGTCTCTATGAGTCGTACATGCTTGGATGGCACCTGACAACAACATGAGCGAAGGGTCTCTGGGTGAGGCTTGCTGGGTTTAGGGTGGGCCTTGAACGCAGGAACAGTGGTCATGAAGGCAGAGGCAGGCGCACGCACACACAGGGGATAGGCCGGCGTGTGACCATGTGGGGAGGCTGGCATCATGAAGCCACAGGCCCAGGAGCCACCAGGAGGTGACAGGAGGGTATTCTCCTCAGACCTTCCACAGGAGTGACACCACGCTCCAGGCTGCGAGAGGACACGCTGGCCCGTTGGCCTCCCGGTTTGTGGCTGTGTTAGGGCCCCCTCTGCCACAGCCCACCCCTGCCGTGTGTGTGTGTGTGTGTGTGTGTGTGTGTGTGTGTGTGTGTGTCCCCTGGCCGGGAACCTCCCCTCCTGCCGGGGCTTCCAGCCAGACCCTCTGCCCTGGTCAAAGCCCTGCTGTGGGATCCATTATGAGTCATTTTCCAAGCAATTACATACCCGCAACATCACCTTAAATACACGGACATGGGCGAGTATCATCACTTATTTAACATATTTCCTCCCATCAGACACTGAGATCACTTCCAATTTTTCTCCCTTTGAAAACAAGACGAGACACGGGGTCTCACTGACCCCCGGGTTAAGGCTTCAGGATCAGCCCGCGCAGAGGAGCGACCTGTCCGAGAGAGAAGCTGATCACGCTGGCCACACAGGACAGTCGTCGGTCAGCGGGCGACCTGCAGGGGCTACTGCTGGCTCCAGCCTTGTGGACATCAGGCCCTGGGCGGCAGTCAGATGAACTGACAGCAAGGAAGCAGACAGACACATGGACAGCCGTGATCATAGCAGCACGCTGACAAGTGCATACACATCACACACATGTGCATGTCTGCACACACACCTGGACTTGTGTGTACACGCGTGTTTGTACACGTGCATGAGTCATCCAGAGCGTGCAAACAACGTGTGCACTTGTGAACACACCCCCACAGAACACGTGTGAGGACACACGAGATCGCCCGGCACCTGTGTGCACGTGCACGGTCACACCCGGGATGCACCTGAGTGCAGGAGCACACCTGAGCACACACGTGTGTGCAGACAAGCCTGGGCCATGTGAACAGGCCTGAACACACAGGACGCCCGGACACACGGACATGTGTGTGCGCTGTGGGCACCCCTGAGTCCACGCGCGCACACATGAATTCTCTGAGCGCGGCCCTGACCGGGTACCCATGTGCGCGGCCCCACAGTCCGTGCCAGATACACGCGTGCGCGGCCCCGCAGTCCGATGGATACTCATGTGCGCGGCCCCGCAGTCGGTGCAAGATACCTGCGTGCGCGCCTTCGGCCATAGCAAGGACTCCATGCGCGGTCCCTGTCCCGCAGCCCAGAGCCATGTACTCCTGTGCTCGTCCTCGCTCCCCCAGCCGCTTGCGCCCGTGCGCGGCCCCGCGGCCCCGTGCCCGGTACTCCCGTGCGCGGCCCCGCAGCCCGCCAAGCGCCCTGGGGCCTTGGGTTTCTGGGCACCGAGCGCCCCCTGGTGGACGCTGGCTGCAGGGACCGCCGCTGAGGGTTTGTCCCTGAAGAGTGGGGGGGAGGAAGGTCACTCAGTTTGGCTTCACGTGGGTTCAGATTAGGATGGCCTGGGGCAGGGCAAGGTCCAGACTGAGGTCCACAGGGTTGAAGGAAGGTCTACTGAGTCAACATGGAGTCAAGACCCTGCAGGATCCCATTTCCAGCCTCACCATCCAAGCCCCTGGAAGGAGTGGGGCAGCTGGCCTGGCCCTGTGACCCCGCCCCCCCACTCCTGGAGACTTCCGGGGACCACGCATGAACAGAGGTTCTCCTGGGTCCCCCTCGTCCAGTGCGGGTGCGCCGCCGGAGGCCGGACCCCTTGGCCTCTCCCGAGGTTCTGGCAGGTGGCAGCCCCTTCCTCATCCACCTCCAGCCTCACCCCAGGCCCAGGGAGACCCTGACCTCCGCGGCCACTACTACGGGGCAGGATCTGAGCAGGCCTCTGTGTCCCTCTGCGCCTCGGTTTACCCAGATTCACAAGGAAGATGCGGAGGTTGCACACGCTGGGAGGACAGCTGGATAGTAAAGTCACTAAAGCACGTGCGTCTGAGCATCTCGTGTAGACAAGAGATGGAACGAGCTGTCAGGAGGCTGGGCGGAGGGTGCCCCGCGTGCGTGTGTCGGGAGGGAAAGGGGCGGGGCTGAAACACCCGGGGCTGGGCTGCTGAGGGGTCCCGGGTTTCTGAGCCCCAACCGCAGAGTGGGGACAACCGCAGAGTGTGGAGTCCAAACACGATGTGATGCGGAAAGTTCTAGAATTGAGGTTCCCATCCCCCCACCCCACCCGAGGCTGACACCAATGCTGACACCTCATTTCCAAAGATTGGGACCCCATGACCCTGGAGATGAGACCTTGGGAATTCTGAGGGGCCTCTCATGACCCCTCAGGGACCTCCCCTCGCCCAGCCTCTCCCCTAACCACTAGCTCCTACGCTTTTAAAATCATGTGCAAAATTAGCAGCTCTGTCCTCATTAATATGCAAAAATGCAAATCAGGAGGTGATTAAACTGCAGTCTCTGGAGGATTTCTCTGCTGTGATAGATTTTGTTGTCAGCTTCAGGGCGGCGGAGTCCGGGATGGAGGAGGTGTAGGTGGGTGCCGGCTCCCTGTCTTCTGCGCCCCTGGGGCCCCCTCATCCCAGTGGGGGCTTCCACCATCCTCCTGCCCTGCCCAGGCTGCTGGAGGCATTCTGAGGGCAGAGCCTGGCCTGGGTGGCTTGTCACGCTGGCTGGGGCCTCTGGACTTGACAGAGGGTGGCTCTGGGCTTCAGAGCCTTTGGAAGAGTGGCCCCCAACCCAGATCTCTCTTGGCCTCCCCATCCCCCATCCCTCCCCGGCTTGAAGTCCCAGGAGCTGCTCCTATGAACCTCAAGACTGGGGATCCACACACTACACAGAGTTCCCACATCTGGCTTGTCCTGACCCACAGAGGACCCACACACATCTACAAATGAGAAGACTGAGGGTCCCACTCCCCACCCCCGCTGCAGGGCACCAGACGTGAGGGGGACACAGAGGATCCTGTTGGGGGGCTCAGGGAGTGCAGATGGGGGCCAGGAGGAGGGACTGACGCTGGCGGATGGGGACTCAGCCACCAGGAGGCCGGGGAAGGAGAGAGTGAGGAAATAGAGGACTGAGAAAGACACTGAAAAAGGGGAGGAGACAGACCGACTGACTAGAGAGAGACAGACCGAGGGAGGGCCAGGGAGAGAAAGGCAGAGACTGAGCTGGGCCCAGGCCCCTCCCACCACGTTCTTCGGCGGCGTCCCCCCACAGCTGCCAGCTGCTGCCTCCCCCTCCCCCCTTCCCTTCCCCTCCCTCCCTCTCCCCCACCACGGGCTGGGGGCTGGGCTGGTGGAGCCCCAGCTGCCATCACCACGCGCTCTGCCAGGGAGGAGGGTGGCTGCTGGGCGGCAGCTGTTGGGCCCTCTGCTGGGGACCCCCTCTGTCCCCGCCCCCCACCACCGCGAGCGGGGAAATGCTCACAGTGGCCCTGCCAGGCAGGAGCGGAGCAAGGGAGGTCTTGTCCGTGAAATGGGTTGAAGTGGGGCTCTGTGAGGCCGGCCAGGCTGGATGCTGGGGTTGGGGGTGGCGGT
>NW_006399967.1:3097962-3108756 GCF_000299155.1 Elephantulus edwardii
AGCAAGACCGGAGGTCCTTCTGGGAGCTTCAGGGCAGGGCTGGGGTGCTGACCAGGTGAGTCAGGCCACACTGGGCACTTCCTGGTGCCAGGAAAAGTAGCAAGGGGGGGGGGCACTCTGGCAGAAGGACGCCTGGCAAAGGCTGTGGGTGGGGAACCAGGGAGGGCGGGGTGGGACAGCTCCCCCCAGACACAGCCCCTAGGTTGGTCCTTCTTTGGACTCTTCCCTCTGGGCCCCCCCAGGGGCTCCCTGCACCCCACCACTGCCTGGTGACATAAAGGTCTTGTTCAGGAAACTGTTTCTCAGACCTTGTAAGTGACATAGGGCAGCCTGGCTCCTGGGGTGCCGGTGGGAACCAAGCAGCTAGGGGGCATCCAGACCCCCGCCAGGACAGCAGGGTGACATCCGGCTCTGAAGTGAGGACTTTGGAGGAGGGACAAACAGGGAATACACAGGCTCCTCAAGGCCCTCTCTGGGATTCTGACCCAGCTCCCCCTGGGGGAAGGTCCCCCCAGCACCTGTGATGAGTCCACTTAGCTCAGAGGTGTCACCACGGGCACCTCTCACAACAAACAAGGCAGTGAGACCTTCTGAAGCCCAGGGGACATGAAGCCCTGATCCCCGCAGCCACAGAGTGAACCCCTAAACCAGGACAGCAGTGAGAGGAGGACAGGTCCCCAGGGGGCTCAGCTCAGCCCCCCCCCATGAGCATCTCTGCAGGGACTCAGGGACTCGCGGGGTGGTCCACGCAGGACCAGATGCTGCTTCTGCTGAATGTGCGTCACCAGGAGCCCTGATGGCTCAAGGCTTAGAGCCCTGTTATAGGCACACACGTCAGTGGTTCAAATTCACCAGCCTCTCTGTGACAGGCGGCCATCTGGAAGCCCTGCAGCCCGCATCCATGGCCCTGGGCCTGGCGTGGGCCTGTTTCCCCACAAGAAGCAAGAAAAGGGGAGACACTGAGCTAAAGGAAAATATTTTATGATGGTGTCAGGTGAGGACAGGGGTAATGCAGGCGGGTTGTTACCACACGGCCTCTTTCATTATCAGGACCTAAGCACTTGCCTGTTAACCAGAAGGTAGCTGGTTTGGATTCGGCCTCTCCATGGGAGAAAAACGAGGCCATCCCCTCCCTCCCGCTGCTGAAACCCAGTGGAGGGTCGCAGTGGGTCGCCCCAGCTTTGGTCTGGTTCAGGTACAGGAGCAAGTAACTCACCCCCTGCCACCCTGGAGACTGGGGTGATTCCCAGGTGCCCCGAAGGAACACCTGGCTGCCCAGCTGAGCTCCTCTTGGAAGTGCGTCCCCTGAAAGCTCACTCTGGCATATACACGTCGCCTCAGTGGCACCCCAGTTAGGATATTGTTCTAGTGGGGACCCATCTGATGTTATAAGAACCAGGCAGGTTCCTGCAGGTCTCTGAGAGCTCGGTGAACTTGGGGTGCCACGTCTAGTAGCCTGGACTGCAGCAGGAAGCTCCAAGTTTATCTTGCAAAGCAGATGAGAGCTTGGGCCCTTGGAGAAGGCAGGGTGGACTCCCTTTCCAGTGCTCATCCGGACCCCAGGGCTCCTCCTAGCCAGGATCTCCCGGGCGGGGCTTCCCCAGGGTACCCGGGGCCAAATGCCTCCCCAGGGCCAGGAGACGCCCAGGAGGTCTGCCCACCAATGATGGAGGGGGTCTCCCTGATGATAGAGGAGGCCCCCTGCCCATGAGATGTCTCCTTGACAATGGGGGTGTCCCTGCTAGTGGAAGGCCTCCCTGTTAATAGGGGGTTTCCCTGCCAGTGGGGGATCTCCCTGCCAATGAAGGATCTCCCCACCGATGGAGGGTCTCCCCACTGACGGAGGGTCTCCCCACCGATGGAGGGTCTCCCCAGTAGAAATCCACTCAGTCCCAGGCCCCACAGTCTGGCCCCCTGGCCTCTGCAGCTAAGTGAGAAATGGTGTTTTAGTCTGAACAGCACAGAGGCGCACACGCAGAAAACAGAAGCAGCAGGCTGGCTCCCCCAGGTCCTGAGCATAAATATAAAGTAAGAACTGAAACTCCCCCCCAGCTGCAGGCTCCTGAGTGTCTCCGGGCGCCCTCTCGGTGCACACTTCTCCCACACACACGCTGCCCCTCGACAAGGCAGACATGTGGGGCTCTGGCCTGCCCGCAGCCATCGGGGGACATTCCAACGCTGCCCCTTCTTCACCGGACACTTGGGAAACTGCTGGTCATTGACTGCTGCAAACCAGCTCTGGTTCCCCTGCTAAAGGTCTTAACTTGTAAAACAACACTTAGAACTGGAGCTGGGGTGATCAAAGGGGTGATAAATCCTTCACTGTAACCAGCACTTGTCAGTGGTCCTGACCTTCAAGATGTGACCATCGTGGTCACAGTAAGGACCAAGAGTGGCTACTTCTTTGCCCCTTAGTAGCTATTTCTTTATGTGTGACTTGAAGTTCCTTTACCTCGTTCAGTAGCATTTGAATGTATTCTTGTATTACTCCCTCTGTTTCTATAGTTTGTTTTATCCTGTGTTTCTGTTTCATTGTGATTTTGCTCTTACTGATTGGTGGTGAGTCTTTGCATAAGAAGAATCTTTCATCTGCTACAATGTTGCAAAGTTATTCCTACCAGTCCCAACTGTAACCTCTTCAGGGGCTTGTCCTCAGAGCCAAGATTTCCCCCCTTTACATGGCGTTTGTACTTTGCACAGTCCCCAAAGAGGGATGAAAATACTCTCTTCTCTCTCTCTCTCTCTCTCTCTCTCTCAACACATCTTATTGGAGAGAACTGCCAGCTGGGCCTCCAAGGCTTCCTCTGGTGGCTTCAAACCACTAACCTTTTAATAGGCAGCGGAGCGCTTACCACACCAGCAGAACTCTTTGAAGAGTGAGGAGCCCAGGAATGCAGGGGCTCAGCAGCCTCAGGTGACCCCTGTCCACTCTGGGCTCAGATCTCAGTCACTGGAGGGGCTAGAGGGGCAGAAGGGGCAGCCAGGCCCATTTCCTGGCCCGGATTCCCAGCCCCAGCCTCACGCCAACCTGTTTGTGAAACGTGATTTCTTTTCTCTGCCAACAGCAGCCTGGCCACCTCTGGCCAGCAGGAGGGAGCCCCACGACTTCTGCCTCTGGGCTCCGTTTCCTGCTCTGGTGGGTTAGTGCCTGCAGCCCGCTGTGGAGTCACGGCTGCAGGGCCACAGGGCCGGGCACAGCAGCTGGCAGGCCTGGGCCTAGTGGGTTCCCCTTCAGCCGGGAGCGCTGGCGGGCCCCATGCCGTCCACATGGGTCTCCATGGTGTCTCAGAAGAGGGGCAGAGCGGTCCACGGCACAGGCCCATTGATGGCTCCACAGAGGGTGAGCTGGACACCCCGTCCGGCCCCTTCTGTGTGCCCACTGGGCACTTTGCCCAATCCGGACCTCGCTTCCCCATTCCCATCTGCACAGGGGTGTCTGCAGTCTCTGCTTCCCGGGGTGACTCAGAGGTGCTGGCTGGTTCAGAGCCACAGTGGACCTATGAGCTCTGTGGGCGACCTTCCCTTTGTACTGGACGCTTGGCCTGGACATGGTGCTGTGTTGATGTCGCCCCACCCCCCGGCTCTGCCTCGGTACCCTGTACCGTGTCCGCCACCCGCCTCCATCTCACTGACCCTCCTCCGCTTTTCCAAGCATGATGTCCTGCAGGGCCGACCCTCCTGTGGCACAGAGCCTCACCTCAGCCCTAGAACTGTGGGCCCCGCATGGCTGCTCTGTTACGTGGGTTCTATGAACTGGGCCCCCCAAAGGGCTTTCCTGTGCAGTGCAGGGTGGGGGTTGAACTCTCAGACTTCCAAGGGTGCATTGAGGAGAGCCATACAGAGAAGACCTGGCTATGCCCCCATTTTCAAAAGAGAAAACTGAGGCTGTCACCCCTCCCCCGGCCTGCCTGAGAGGAGGACCCTGTCCTGTCTCCTGAGGCAAACCTCCTTGGGACCCCAGAGCACACACCCGCTGCCACATCTGAGGATGCTGGTGAACAGGACACCCCAACCCTGCTCTCAGGGATCCCACGTCTCAGGGTGTGACAGTGAATGAGGCACCCCATACCTCCTCCCAGGGTCCCATGTTGGTGCAGGCGCCAGGCTGCCCCAGACCAGGAGAGCCCACTGGCAGTGGTGCACGGGGAATACAGGCGTGGGTGCGCTGGAGAGCAGGGAGGCTTCCTGGAGGCGGCGGCACCAGGGCTGCAGGCTGTGCTGTTGCTAGCGGCTGGCCACAGAGCCGAGGCTGACCGCTGACTGCAGGCGGGTAACTGCCCGGAAGGTCTCCCACACCGTCGTCTTCATCAGCAGGCGCCCTGGTGGTGCAGCGGATTAGGACTGCCCTGCTAGCCACAAACCAGTGGTTCGGATTCACCAGGACACTCCTCAGGGGGAAGATGGACCGTCCCCCACATAAAGACCACATCTTGGCAGGAGACCGAGGGAGGGGTGCAAGTCGAGGCCCACACGTGGCCTGTGTGCGCGTCGTCAAGGCAGCAGAGGGCTAGGCCTCTCTCCTGTGGTCCACTGGGTGGATCTGAACTGCTGACCTTTAGATCAGCAGCCCAGGGCTTACATGTTTTTCCATCCAAGCTCCTGGAGGACATTGTGGGGCAGAGGTTATGGGGTGCGGCTGGTGAGGTGACCCGGGCCCTGAGGACATGTGGACCGGAAGTGGCCTCACCCCAGCTGCCTCGGGCCTTCCATGAGCGAAACCAGGGCAGGAGGCAGCCGCCGAGCCGTCATGGCCTGAGCGGAGGCGGCCCCACCTCCTCGCCTTCACCCCAGTCTCGTCCTCTGCTGATTTCTCCCACCCCTTTCTCTGAGGGTCATCTGGCCGCAGACTGCCTGTGTCCACCCTTGATCCAGCCCTGACCTGGTGGGGGTCCTGCAATTCTCACTCTTCCATCTTCATCAAGGGCAAGTCCGTGACTGTTATCCCCCATAAAATGGGGTTCCTTTCTGTTCTTGCACCCCTCCCAACATCTCTCCTCAACGTCACCATGCACCCATTGTTTGAAACCACACCGCCTGGCCGAGGTGCAACAGTACAGACCCCTCACTCCAGGCTCCTTGATGCCCCTGGAAGTAAACCCAGATGCCCCTAAGCTGCTTCTGGCCTTTGCCCAGGGTGCCATCCACATGGGGCGCTTACCCCCCATTTCTAGAAGGCACCCCAGGCCAGGTGGAGCTCCTCCTGATGTTGGTCGGCCACACCCCCTAGGAGCTGGCTCAAACAGGAGGCCTCCTGGCTCTGGGCCTCAGTCTTCCCATCTGAACACCGGGATCACGTCCACTGCTCCTTGGACAGAGCTCCAGGAGCCGGAGCCCCTGGGAGGGAGCAGACTCCACCCTGCACTCCCAGTGGGCAGGGAGCTGGCACATCCTGGCAGAGGTCAGCAGGGCCCTGCGGGCAGGTGTAGGTGGTGGAATCCAAGGCTGTCTGACCTGCCCTCCCCCAGGAAGCTGAGTTGGACAAAGCCCCGAGGGGGCTGGTGAGGAGGTGCCCCATGTTTGCACAGGCTGCCCCAGAATGCAGCAGGACCATGGGGCCCCTGTGTCAGCAGCTGTGGGTGGAGGCCAAGAGCACCCCATCCTTGGTGGAGGAGAGCCCAGGAATGGCACTGGGTCCTTGGGAGGGGTGCAGCAGGGGCCCAGATAGATGAGGTGGATGTGGGCAGGGCTTGGCTGGACCTCGGGTCGGAATACCCGAGAATGTGGCTCAGCTTAGAGTTGGGGTCAAGGAGCTGGGGTCTATCTCAGCTGGAATGGGGGTTTGTTCAGCTCAGGGTCAGGGTCAGCTGGGCTATCTGGCCTTAGCCTGGGGTTGGCTTCAGTCTCTGGGATCAGATTTGGGTCTGGAGGTAGGGGTCAAGGTTTAGGGGTTAGTCTCATGCTGGGAGCTCAGCCTGGGGTCAGGAATCATCTGGAATGATGGGGTCGCTCATGGACTCATGCATTTGCTGGCCCCTGCACCCGGCCTGCCCAGACACCCAGGAAGTGACCCCTGGCCTGACCTGCTGTGGGTGTGGACTCCTGTCACCTGCTCCCTCCTCCGCTCCCCCCAGGTCACCCAGCACACTGATGAGGCGCCACTGTGGCCTCACGCTCACCCCAAACAGGAGGGAGCCTTCACCTGCCCTCTCACACCTGCCGTCCAGTCCCCACCTGTGACCCTGGAGCCCTCCTCCCCAGCACCAGGCAGCCCTCCACTCAAACACCTGCCATGGCTCCTTAGTCCCCACCTGGGTGCTCCCCCTTCATTCTGCCACAGGGGCTCCAGGTGTCCACCTCTCCTGTCAGGCCGGGGGTTCCGATGGTTGCCCCCAGCTCCTCTGCTTGGCTCCCTGGTCCCCTTGCTCCCAGACCCGGGGCGGAGGGCCTTGGTCAGCTGCCACTGCCCTCCCTCAGGGCCCCAGCTCAGCTTCTAAAGTCAAACGAGCACCTTCCTCGTCCACCGTAAATCAGGCGGCCCGTGGCTCTTCAGCAAGGATGATGGACGCCCGGTGCCTTCCCGGATACCCACTTCCTTCCCAGGGGCACGGGGAGGGTGCATGAGCCCAGACCTGGGGCCGAGCACAACCTCACTCCACACTGATCCCCTGCACTGACCACCTCACACCAACCTCCATCCACACACTGACCACTGCCCCTCACCAACCCCCCCACACCAACCTCCATGCCCTCACCGACCCCTGCCCCTCACCAACCCCCCACACCAACTTCCACCCATGCACTGACTCCTGCCCCTCACCAACCACCCCACACCAACCTCCACACATGCACTGACCCCTGCCCCTCACCAACCCCCCCTTACACCAACCTGGTCCTGCACCAACCCCCACCCTGCACTGATCCCCATCCAGCACACTGCCCCCCACTCCCTCACTGGTCCCCACCACTCATGGACCCTCAGCCTTGATGGAGCCCAGGCTGAGTGAGTCCTGTACCCAGTGACCTTGGGGACGATCATGGTGAGCATGGCATGTATGTGGCAGCCCCAGGCCTCTCCCGGGGGGTATAGAGAAAAATGACTCCCCTGATAGTGGAAGTGCCTTCCTCACCCTGGAAACGTCAGCTGAGACACCCTGACGTGCATGCAAGGGTCCTGTTTGGGCAAACACCCCCCAGGCACCTTGAAGAAGAGGGCACAAAGGGGTGCTGCTCACGCCGGTTGTGTAGAAATCAGAAACACTGTCACAGGGAGCTCTGGTGGCCTAGTGGCAAGAAGCTGCACTGCAATCCCAGAGGTGCACAGGTCGAATCCACCAGGTGTTCTGGTGGAGAAGTAGGGGCAATTTCCTCCTGTGCCGGTCAGATCCGATTTGACAGTGCGCGCGTGCACGCACACACACACACACACACAATAATTAAAAAAAGTTTAAAAAAAGAAATGCTGTCACGAGGGTGGGCCCCCAGTCCAGCAGGAAAAGCCTGCACACCTCCTGCTGTGTGCATTTTCTGGAAGCTTCCACCCCATGTTTGGCCTTTGCTGATTGTTGTTGTTGGGTGTCACTGAGTCATTTTAGACTCACAGTAACCCCACATGGCCGAGCAGAATTCCCCACAAGGTTTCCTACGTAGTAATCTTGCATCCAGCAGATGTACTGTCAGTGACAAAAAAAGTACTAAGATCAAGGATGTCAGCTTAAAGACTAAGGTGTGCCCGATCCAAGCCACAGTCTCTTCAGTTGCTTCCTACGCACATGCAAGCTGGACAACGGATGAAGGAGTGATGCTGCTAAAGTGTGATGTTGGTGGAGCGTGCTGGCTACACCACGGACAACTGGACGAAGAAATGAGCCTTTATCAGAAGAAGTGCCTCCAGGCTGCTCCTCAGAGGCAAGGATGGTGAGACCTCGACCCCACGGCCCCTGGAACAGACGTCGTGTTTGGTAGAGTCAGTGAGGGGAGGAAACCCCTCAAGGAGATGGAATGACAGAGCAATGCCAGCCCTGGGCCTGGGGCGAGGCTGTGAGGCTGTCTTAGGATGGAGCCAGCTTCTGCCCTGTCACATGTGGGGCTCAGTCGGCGGTGACCCCTGACAACCTTGATGGTACAGACAGCCAGGCTTCCCACCTGCGGAGGGAGTGCTGGGTGGGCTCAAACCCTTAGCAGCCAAGAGCTTAGGGCATTGCTCCCCCACGTTCAGCCTGTACCGGTGGGCGTGGGCTTCCTGCCCTTCCTTTGGCTCCCTGGCCTGGCCCTTCAGACAGCAGGTGGGCTCTAGTGCAAAGACAAAGCAGCCCAGGGCCTGGCTCTTGGCGGGGAGTAGCCTGGGAGGCAGAGGCTGGCTCCGTGGCAGGTTCCTTGGGGCACCCAAAGAAGACAAAGGCCGCTGTCAGGCGGGCGGGGGCGGGTGAGCTGTGGGCTGCCCCTGAGGGGCCCCTGGCACCAGCCACTGGCATCCTGTCCCCTTGCCAGGGCCCTGGAGGGCACACCCAGATTTCAGGGCCAGGCAGAGTTGGCAGCTCAGCGGGCCCCCCGTGGACAGCACCGCCCAGTGACTCATCCCCAAGCAAGGCCTCCTTCGGGAAGCCAACAGTGGCCTGTGGGAGCTGGGAGGGCCCACGACAGGTGCAAGCCCAGCCTGGACCTCTCTGACCCTCAGTCTTCTCACCTGTACAATGGATCTAGTCACTTGGGCACAAGGAGATGACAGCCAGGCCTGTACTAAATCATCCACGCGGTCCAACCTGGTGGGTGCTGCTCTGACAGTTCAAATCCACCAGAGGCTCCAAAGGAGAAAGATCTGTCATCTCCTCCTATGTGATTTACAGCCTCCAAAATCCTCGAGGGGTCAGCTATGAGGTCGGCTCAGAATGTCAGTCACTGATTCTTCCGGCTCCTTTAAAACTGTGGACAGAATCCATCGTGACAGACATGGGAGTAGCAGTCAAGACACCAAACTGCAGGTCACAGTGAGAGAATCTGCTGCCCAGGACCCCTTTACAGTTTTAAGGAGGGAGGCTTGAAGACCTGAGTGTGGGACTGAGCTCCAAGCTCTTTCTTCCCCTTAAACTCCCTGACTGGGAGTATCTGAGCGCCGTGTGCCCATTGCAGTAAGTTCTGGCGCCAGCTGAGAATGGAGGACCCCAGGAAGGCACAAGCTCCTCCACAGTGTCATCATGAACTTGACCTTCATCCTGCCCTGAAAATGCACACAGCTGGAGAACCAACTTCGGAATGGCAAGGGATGCTGGGCCCACTCCTGTCGTCTCACCCTCACCTCACAGGCCCAGCCCAGCACATTGTCACTGCTTGGCCCCACCGAAGGCGCTTCCTGGCCACTAGTGGGCACGTCAAGGCTACTTTAGAAATACTGGAAGGGATTTTAGTACATAGATCTCCAAGAAAAAAAAAATTAGGAGTCAGGACTCCCTGGGGCTGTGCCCAGAGTGAAGTTGGGGACGTGAGGAGTTCTCAGCACCAACTTGGGCTTTCAGACACCCCAAGTCTGCAAGGAGCTGTATGGGACCAGACACCCCAGATCTAGAGGTCAGGGTGAGGCCAAGAGGAAGGCTGGGGTGTGTGGGTGGGGCTGCTTTCAAAGGCCCAGGACCTTATGTGGAGAGAGGCACCCCTCTCCTCAATGCACTCTATTTCCCTGACAGGCAAAATGAGATCTGGAAGTGTCTGGAAATTTACCCCGATAACAGAGCCTCACAGACAGAACAGGAGGGACGCTGCTGGTAATGGGGGGCGGGTGGGGAGAGGGGAGGCCCAACCTCTCCCTCTAGATCTCTCCTGTCCTCCCAGGACACCCCATTTTTCTGATCATCAGTGAGGAGTGGCATTGAGGGTGGGCAGAATGAGAGCAAAGGTCTGGAAGGTTCCAGAACACCGAGGTCTCTTCCCAACGGGGACCCTAGAACCTAAGAAGGCCGTGCTTTTTTCTCCTTCACTGTTGTTTCTGTGGGGTCTATGGCTCTTAAGTCTAAGGGGCCCTTTGTCGTTAAGAGGGAACTTGTGACACAGGCAACTGACCTGCCAAAGGCCCGCTGGGCACTTCTGCCCAGTCTGGCTGGTCCTGTCTAAATCAGGCTGAGTGACCTCAGGCCTAAATTCCATTTAACAGATGAGGAAACTGAGACCAAAAAGGCAAAGATAAGTCAAAGGAAGCCTTGGCTTCCACGTGGGGCCCTTTAATCCCGGGGCAGGGAGTGCGTCGGTTTTTCTCGCCTGAAAAGTGGGTCTGACTGCCCTTCAAGGCGCAGGGGTGAAGGGATGGATCAGAAATGCACGTTGGCAAAATGCAGCACCAGTGTATATAGTCCTAGAAACTCAAACACAACGGAGGTAAGTTACCGCTCGGGCGGCCACGCAAACCTGAGAATAAGATCCTAAAGCCCACTTCCACCCCCACCGTTTCTCGCGGACTCTCGCTCGTAGAGTCCCGCCCCTTCATGAAGCTGCTCAATAGGGGCGGAGCAGGGGCAGAGCCTCATCGCAAATGGCTCTGCCCCACGCCGATCATTCCGTTGCGCCCTCCTATTGGCCATGACCGCTTAGCCTTTTCCTTCCACCTCACGGTCCTTCTTTGCTTTCGTCACTTTAACTGCTTCCAAGGGTGATGCACCTCCGCGTAAAGAGATAGTCCCTCACCCCTCGTCACGTCATGGGCAGTTAGACACCCGAGCGGGCCCCGAATATCTCTGTTCCCGGGAAGGCGCTGAGAGGTTTGCGTGCGGGACCTAGAGAGGGCAAGCAGCGGGCGCCGGGATGCGAACCTGCCGGGGTCCGCGCGGAGGGATTCGCGGCGGCGGCGGCCGGGCGGGGTGCGGGGCGGGG
>NW_006399967.1:3109491-3137723 GCF_000299155.1 Elephantulus edwardii
GGCCCCGGGCTGCACCGGCTGCGGGGGGCGGGGTGCTCCCGGGCCTGCTCGCGCCCCTCCCCCCGGCGGGGACGCCTGCGGCCCCTCCTGCGCGCAAAGTCGGTTTCAAGAGCCCCGGGCCGGTCTCCAGCACCTCCCAAGTCCGTTTCAAGTCCTGCAAAGTGCTCCCGACGCCCCAGAAGCCCTCGGGCGCCCCTCGGGAAGCTCGTCTCCACTCCCCCGACAAGTTTGTCGGCTCCCTTTTGAAAATAGGTTTCCGTTACTCCCCCCCCAAAAAAAGTGCGGTTTCGGACTCCAAAAAGTCAGTTTCACACAGTCGAAACAGAACTTGGGAGGAGCGGGTTAGGGGTGCCGTCCTAGTTGGCAAACAAAGAGGGGGCTTTTCGGTCGCCCCGAAGCTGGGTCTCCCCAGATCTCAGAATCCCCCCACCCACGCCGGGGTTTGTCCTCGGCCGCCCCCGCCCCACCTGGGGAACCCTCGAGTGGAAACTGGAGCCCGAGGGCTTCGCCGTCCTGCGGGCGGAGGCTCCCCGCGCCCCTGGCTGGGAGGGGTCGGCAGGTGGCTCCCTCCGAGCCCCGCTCTAGAGAGGGGCCCCTGGGGGGTTGGGAGCCTGTCCCTGGGACACCCCCTTCCCGAAGGCTGGAGACAAGGGTATCTTCAAAGTTGTTTAAAAACAATTCCCGCGTGCTTTAAAACCTCGAGTTGGTTTTTCTCTTTTCTGAGTTCAGGTTTTTGGGGAGGAGTGGGGGTGGGGTGTCCCCTTTAAATCCTCCAGGGGCGCTCCTATTAAATCGTGCATTGAGGAGGGGGTTTCGCCTCCTGTTTGAGGGCATTTTCCCCTTTGGGTTTGGTGGTGACCGGGCCTCACTCGTGCTGTGACAGCTGCTGGGGGGCCCCCCAAAATTTCGCGGGGCGGGGCCTTGGGGCGCCCCGCCCCGTACTCTGGGGGAGGGGGGCAAGGGGTGGCTGGAAACGGAGGCTGCTGGAGAGGGTCCGGCTCGGGCCTGGGGGACACTCCTGCTCGTGCCCCTGGTGTAAAATCTGCAGCACAATACTCTGGTGAGCTCAGAGAGTTGAGGGAGTTTATGTTCAAACTGCTGCTCCTCGCAGGTCAGACTCCGCCCTGCCCCCTCTGCTTGGCCCCACAACGTCTTGGTTTAGGGAGGGGGACCCCCCCCAGGGCAGCTCCCTGGGACTCTTGTTCTAACCCCGCTTGCCAGCCCTTCTGCTGACCCCCTCACCTCCGTGTCTGTTCGTCCCACCTGCCCAGGGCTCCCTGTAGACTCCAGGTGCCTGCTGTTGGAGAATGAACCAGCCACCGAGGATGGCTCCGGTGGGTACAGACAAGGAGCTCAGTGACCTCCTGGACTTCAGCATGGTAAGGGGCACCGTGGACCCACACAGCCCAGGTCTTGCGCAGGGAGTCCTGCGCCCAGCAGTTGACCTTCCAGCTCCCTGAGGTGTGAGGGTCCCAAGCTGAGGCTAGAGGGACACCGGGACACCTTGGTGTCCCACGGAGATGCGTGCAGAATCGACGGCAGGGATGTGTGTGCTGGGACACAAGATGGGTCTCGCCCGCCCCTTTTACAGACGGGAATGCTGAGGCCCAGACGGCAGGCTTGCTCAGGGCCTCTGTGGGCAGCAGACTGGAGCTGCAGTGCGCATCTCTGAGGACACCTCGCTTGACCTTGCCTGTCAAGTGGGTGTGGTCAGAGCCCCAGCCCCCTAGGCTGCAGGGGGATTGGCTTGTCCTGTCCACAGGAGGCACAGTCGGAAAGCAGGGGTCTCCCAGCTTGTAGTGACATGCTTTGGGGCGTAGTCCGTGGGGAGCCCTGTTGCTCCCCAAAAGGCTGCACTCTGGAGGTGTGAACCCACCAGCAGCTCTTTGGGGGAAGATGGGCAGTCCGCCCTGTGCCACTCTGGAGGGTCAGCTGTGTGATTCCCAGTTAAAGGGGGTGTCACGGCGGAGGACAGGCAAGGGGGGTACACAGCAGGGAGGAGGCTCCGGGAGCTCCGTGTGACCACAGTTACAACTGCCGTCGTCATTGTTGGAGCGTGACGTGCTCCCAGGGGGCCTGGCAGGGGCTGTGCAGGGGAGCAGGCCCAGTGCCCAGGGCTCCCTGGCATGGGCGGCTCGGCGGCCGCGGTTTGCCCATCTGTGCAGTGGGCCTGGGCTAATCAGTGTCCCCGCACTGCCGTGTGTCAGCCGATTCTTGACTTCTGTCCCACCTCACCCACCCTGGGCACTGTGGTCTCTCAACATCAAGGGGGGTACTTTCAGTCTGAATGGGCCCCTTCCCCATGCTGTCAAGGCCCGGGACCCTGAGAAATAACAGTCCCTGAGGCCCAGTGACCCCAGTCTCCTGCTCCAGCCCCCAGGAAAAGCAGCCTTGAGGCTACGATGCCGGAAGGGCCACACTGGTATTTTTAAGCCCTGTCTTATTTTTGGCTCCAGCTGAGTGAGCTGGGGTGCGGTGAAGTTGTTTTGTTACAACGACAGGTCACGGGCTGCTGGCCTGGAACAGACGGGCGGGGGGACAGGTTCATCCCTGTGGGGTTGGCCTCTGCGTCCAGAGTAGAGTCCGCATGACTCCCCTGCGTCAGCCTGGCTCCAGCGACCTGTCTTACACACGGAGAACCTGGAGCAGGAGAGGGTCTTCCAGGCTCCGGCCAGAGGGGGTGGTTCCCCCATCCGAGCACTGGACAGGCTGAGGTGATCCCCTATCCGAGCACTGGACAGGCTGAGGTGATCCCCTATCCGAGCACTGGACACAGGCTGCGGGGGTGGTCCCCATCCGAGCACTGGACAGACTGAGGTGGCACGGTGGTTAAACGCTCACCAGCCAGCACACATGGCAGTGGGTTGAACCCACCAATCGCCTCCTATTAAAGATGGAAGCTTAGAAAAGGGTGGTCAGTGATGCCCCTGGCTCTCAGCTACGTGAGCAGAGGCGAGGCCTGAGCCAGAGCGGAGGTGCACCCTCTGGGCCCACCACTGACCTGATCCTGCCCAGTTATCCTCATCCCAGGCCCAAGGGACTGGCTTCCCTAATGACAGGTTCTGGGGAGGGCGGGCTCTGACCTTGGCATCTCAGTCTGTGACCACCAGTGTCCCGAGTATGCCCGTGGTCAGAAGTCCCTGCCACTCCAGGACAGCCCAGGTGTCTAGGTTTCACAACACACCACATAGCCCTGAGCCCACTTCACAGCTGGGAACACTGAGGCTGTGGGGGCGGGGCAGGCTAGTCAGCGAGCTGGTGCCCTCGGGACACAGCCTGGTGCTTTTGTGGCAGGTGCCACGTCAGCTTAGTCTCCGGGGCAGTAGAGGCCCGTACTTAACTGCCACGGCCCCTCCAGGCCAGGCTCCTGACCCCAAGGGCCCCCAGAGTCCATTCCTTCCCTTTGTTCCTTCATCAGGTCACCCTCTCCTAGGTCAGGTCTCTGTTTACCTGGTGAGAGGGCGGGGGCGGAGGGATGGGGCTGGCCAGCTCTGAGCAGTGTCTTCCCAGCTGTGTGGACCCAGCCCAGCCTGAGCCTCCGGTGAGCCCCCCTCATTTCTAAGGCCGGCTGGGACAAGGCCTCAGTCTCCCCTGTGACGTGTGAGTGGGACATTGGGCCCCAGGATGGAGACTTGGGGTAGGTTTGAGGGTAGCTGGCAGGTCCCCAACAGTACTGCGGCCTGGGGGGACCTTTAAATCCAGCCCCTGGGGCAGGGCCGCCCTGGTTTATTTATTCTATGGCAAAGGGTTTGTTGCTGTTGGGTTTTCCGCTTAAGGCTGCTAAGCTGTTTAATCTTCAGGGACTTAGTGTAGTGGGTGTGGGGGAGCCAGTGGGGGCACTGTGGGCAGGGGTGAGGTGGGGGAGTCAGTGGGGGCACTGTAGGCAGGGGTGAGGCAGGGTGGGTGGAGTGGGTGTGGGGGAACCAATGGGGGGCGTTGTGGGCAGGGGTGAGGCAGGGCGGGTGGGGTGGATATGGGGGAGTCTGGGCACTGTGGGCAGGGATGAGGTGGTGTGAGTGGGGTGGGTATAGGGGAGTCAGTCGGCACTGTGGGCAGGGTGAAGTGGGGCGGTGCTGGGACAGCTCCCTCCGCAGACCCCGCACCCTCCCCTGCGCTGCAGGCCTGACCCAGCTCAGCACCCCGCTGTGGGTCCTCTGGTCCTGGTCAGTGTGGGGTGTCGTGGCTCACGGAGTGAGATCACACCAGGACCCCCTGCTGGCATTAAAAGGAGCGTTAGGCCCAGGCTCCAGCAGGATTTACTGGCCATTTACCGCGTGGGACTCGATTGTTGAAGGAAAGCCCAGTGTCCTGAGGGTGGTCGCCGCGTCACACACTCCCTCCTGCACTCGGGCTGTGGGGTGCATCCTGTTAGAACAAGGTGTTGAGGACGGGACAGTGAGGACAGCATGGCGGGGCACGGACACTGGCTTTCTCTGCCCCAGTGGGCGGGACTCTGGGCCTCACGGTCTTGCGGTGTCTCGTCCCAGACCCCGGGGTGGCCTGTGAGGGACAGCAGCAGCTCTCTGGTAGAACTCTTACCTTAGGCCCAGGAGTCCTGGGTTGTGACTCTCGGCCCCGGAAGTCTGTGTGCAGAGTCACTGAGCGGGTGGCAGCAGGACGTCCTGCCTGGGGTGGTCTAGCAGGAAGACCTCCGCCGGGCTCCAAAGCTGGGGAATAGCAACTCTGAGCCCCGGTGTGACTGGTGGGGTTGCCTTGGGGGTGGCGGGGTGGCTGTGGCCTGGGGAGCAGCCGGTGACAGCGGATGGGAGGGAGGAAGCACTTGCCTTGGTTTGAGCGTGAGCTGGGGTGGGGGTGACTGCTCACCTCAGTGCTGGGGCAGGTTTTCCCATCAACAGAGACCAGGGGCCCCTGTTTCTAGATTCTCCCTACCCCAGCTCTGGGGTCTGCGATGAGACTGGAGGTGCTGAACCTGGGCAGAGCTGTGTCCCCGCAGGTGCCAAGACTGCTGGACAGAGGGGTGTCTGCCCGCCACGCTCACTGTCTCTCTCTCTCCACAGATGTTCCCGCTGCCCGTGGCCAATGGGAAGGGCCGGCCCGCCCCCCTGGTTGGCGCCCCCTTCACAGGCTCAGGTAGGACGTGTGTGTCCAGGGTGGACGTGCACAGAGCTGGGGAATATGCAGCACGGGGGGTCCCCGGGCTGTGGCACCAGGCAGGATGTGGGGACCTCCCAGGACTGGCTGTCTCCGTCAGCATCACGGTGTCGGCCACAGCCCCAAGCTGCAGGGGGTGCCTGGTGGTCAGCCCGGGACTGAGAACCAGGAGTGCTGCCAGTCGGCTCCACGGCCTAGTGGAGGGCCAGCACATGGGGACCTTCAAGCCCCTGTGCTGGGCCAGCCAGGCCCCCGTGGGGGAAACTGAGGCCCCGCAGGTCATGATGAGGCCCAGGTCTCACCGCCTGGCTGCGTGCTGTAACTCAAGCACGTGTGAGGCACTTGTGCACAGGGTCCAGTTCTGGGGCGACCACATGTCCTGGGTTTGTGGGAACTGGGGGTCTTAGCATGCTGGGGCTGCACCGTGCCCAGCAGATCAGGACCACGGGGTTGCTTCGCCAGCTCATAGTGCTGACCAGTGGGCAGGAAACACTGTCCTCCCTGGAGCGTCCCTGCGGGGTATGGTGGCTGACCCTGAGGGGCAAGAGAGCGGGCAGAGCCTTTGCGGCCCAGGGTGGGGATCACTAAGGAGGCTGAGAGGGGCTTGTGGGGAGAGGCAGCCTCCAGCCGCTGATGGGCCTCTGGGGGCCACAGACAGGTGACTCAGGTGCAGCGTGCGTGCCTGCCACAAGGGGCGCTATGCATGAGAGCTCGCTTGCCTGTCCTTGGGGAAGGGGGGGTCCCGTGCCGGGGAAGGGGGTCTTGTGATGGGGGACAGAGCTCCTGTTATGGGGATGGGGGTCCTGTGATGCGGGCGGGATCCCGTGGGCTCATTTCCTGTGGTGTGAGGTGGGCTCCCATGATGAGAGGGGGGCCCTTCCATGGTTTAGAGGGGGCTCCCATGGTGGTGGCAATAGTGTCGGAGGGTACCTGTGTTGTGGAGCGGGGTCCCATGATTGGGGAGCTCGTGTGAGGGGACTGGGCTCTCGTGGCTTGGAGCAGGTTTTGTTAGCTTCCAGACTTGGGGAGACTAGAGAGCTGGGCCTGGCAGTCAGTGCACAAACACCCTGTACCTTGCAAATCTCCAAGGATGGGGCTGGCACAGGATTTTCTGTTTATTTTCAGTGTCCTTGGGGTGCTGGTGGGTTGGGGACTGACTTGACTGTTTCTCGCAGCGGTGACTGTGACCCCAAGACCTGCTGGCTTGTCCTGCTGCCTGGGTTGAAGCCTGATGCCATCCTGGGCTGGGGCCTCCCTGGGGCCTGCGAGCCTGTGTTTCTGGGCTCCAGACAAAGGCCTCATCTTGTTGGTCCTTGGGAGGCCCTGGACTGCCCTGGGGCCTCTGGCAGGAGGGCGAGTGCCTGGAGGAAAGAGGCCGCTGCCCGCCTCGCCCTGGAGGAAGTGGCCTTGGGCCCACAG
Source organism: Elephantulus edwardii (assembly GCF_000299155.1). NCBI lineage: Eukaryota > Metazoa > Chordata > Mammalia > Macroscelidea > Macroscelididae > Elephantulus > Elephantulus edwardii. The sequence continues at coordinate 3,116,023 of NW_006399967.1, forward strand.
AGTCTTCTGCAGATGTGGAAATCCCCTTGGACACGATGCTGACCAAGGCTGACCTTTCCCCCCTGTGAGGATGGGGGCTGGGACCACCTGGGCCCACCCTCACGTGAGCCTTGTGGCCAGTGGCCCGTGCAGCCAGAGTTATGCAGCACATTAAATTCCCTTTCAGTGGTGGCCTCTCCCCTCCATGTGATACCCCAGGCCCCACCGTTGGGTGGTCTCGGCTAGGGGCTGAGGGGACAAGGGCAACCAGGGGCACTGGCCCCCTGCAGCCTATGGGTCCTGGCCACCTGGTCATCTTGTGAGTTGTGTTTGTTCACCTCTCTCCCGATATTGCTGGCCCCTCATGGTGTCCCTGGTTGGCATTCGGGGTGCCTTGGGTGGAGGCCGTGCTTTTCACACACACACACACACACACACACACACACACACACACACACCCCGCGTGGGCTCCTGTTCCTCCTCCCGACCAGCTTCGTCTGGAGTCCCAGCTTTCTGTCCTTCATCTTAGCTGCAGACCAGGGACACTGGCCGCGTCTGCACGTGGCCCCACGTCACCATTGTCTTTGATGGGGTTCACCCTCTTCCCCGAGACTCCTTGGCCCTGACCGCTTCCTGTGCTGGGGACAAGTCACCGCCCGTTTGGTCTTAGGACACACTCTCCGGGTCATGACCTCAACCTTCTGAGCGGTTACTTTAAAGTGACTCCGGGTATAGATGCCGTGGCCAGCACGTCGGTGAAAGGAGTCAGCCGAGGCTATGACGGAGCCATGCTGAGGGTGGTGGCCTGCTGAATGAGGAGGTCTCCAGCGATCCTGAGAGGAGAACCGGCCCGGAGGAAGACCGAGGAAGAGGAGGAGGGGGAAGCAGGCGCAGCGCGGGAGAAGGACCAGCGCTTAGCCAATGGTGGCTTGAGCAGCTCAGCGAGAAGTGAGGGGGGGAGAAGGCTGGCGCCCGTGACTCGAGGGAGACGTCAGACAGAGAGGCCGGCGGAGGAGACGGGCCCAGACTTGGCCACCATCGAGTCCTGCAGGCCACCAGCTGTGTCACCTGTTGAGTTCTCCGCCCCGCAGACGTAGCTGGTGTTTCTGCCACAGATGACCGCGCCATTGTCACAGGGAGTGGATGGAAGTTGCATGTGGTCACCCAGGCGGAGTGCTGAGGGACAGCCATGTGGCCGCAGCCACCAGCCCTCTGCATGGCCACGTCTTTCGAGGCCACGTCCCTCGCCTCAGGTGGCTGCCGAGAGTCCCCAGTACCTGCTTCCCTTCACGGGACACCAGGACGCCGTGTCGGGGCTGCCGCTGCCCGGGGCCCCCGCCAGCCCGACAGCACTTCCCGTGACCGTCCGAGTGGCTGTGCAGCGTGGCGCACGACTCCTACTGAGACGCTCAGGCCCCAGCTGCGGTGGCTGCACTGGACGCACCAAGGCGTGACGGCAACCAGGACGGAACCGTGGGGCTGTGGACGGCCCCTGAGGGGTCCTGGCTGGTTTCCGTGGCCACGAGGGCTCATCAGCAAGGAGCACGCAGTGTCAGGAGCAGACGGTGGCTCTGTGACTGTGGGGACCCTCTGAGAAGCGGCCTCTTGTCCTACAACACGAGGCTCCCAGGCTGTGGGGAGCGCCAGGTCCGGGGCAGCCCTTCCGGTGTCCATGGCGATGACCCTCCCAACACAGACATCATGGCCACCACGCCTGTGTGTGGCCCCGGCACTGCAGGGAGGATGTCCAGTGGCCGGACCGTGTCCGCGGCAGCCTCGTGGTGGGCTTCCTTCAGCAGCCCCAGTGACTTCCTAGTGGCTGGGATGCGGCCCATGGTGGCCGATCAGAGAGGCTCCTAACTGCACTATCCCCTCCAGTGGACCCCTGTGCCCATTGCTGGCCCTTGACGCTCACCTGTTGATAGTAAAACTTCCTGTTAACTTCTTTTAGGGGAATAAAAGAAAAAAGTGTAAGAGGAGCGTTGATTTGAGATTTGAAGAGTAACTCCGAGCTGCGGTCTTGGGGACGACTCCAGTCTCTAGAAGTCCAGTGAGTCTGGGGTCTCAGAGAATTTTAAGTTCTCTCATGTTCCTCTTCCGTCTGTCAGTATCTCTCGGATCTGAGCCCAGTGACCAGGGTCAGTAGTGGTGGCTGGTCCACACCTAGCCCCTCTGCTCTCGGGAGGGAGGACGGTAGTTCACGGAGACAGCTGGCCCCGAATTCCCTTCCTCCTCTGAGTCTGGGCTTTCCTCCTTTCTCTTGTTTGAGGCAGGTGGAGACAGGTAGTGGTCTTTTTAGTGGCCACACACAAGGTTCTAAGACCATGGACGCTCACCTCTTGCTGACCAGACGTTCCCTCATCCAGGAGGTGGCACCTGCCCGGTGGTGTCCTCAGCCCTCTGCTTCCTTTCCATTGATTCCACTGTCTGTTGCCGTATCTGTTCCGTTGATCTGTCATCCAGGAAATCTGTTTCATGGCTGAGTCAGTACTTAACCAATCAACTGTTGTCTCTCCTTGCTTTCATCGTAATTTTTCCACTTTAAAGTTCATTTTGTTATGGTTGGAATTAAAGGCCTCATTTGTTTATTTCGGGTCTTTTCCCCGTAACTTGGGGCCTTGATGATTACCAAATTTCCTTTCACACCACCTCCGCCATGTCCCATTGGTTTCAGTAATGCCAAGTTTTCACTATTTTAGAAACACTTCATAATTATTATTGTTATGTGCTGTTGAGTCGCCTGCATCTCATAGCGACTCTATGTACAAGAGCCCTAAACCCTGTTCTATCCTGTGCCAACTTCATTGTCTCCGACACACCTACTCCCACTACTCCAGTGACTGAATTGATCCTTCTGATTGAAGGTCTTCCTCTCCTGCATTGTCCCTCCACCCTCCCAAACCAGTGCTTCCTTGCAACATGCCCAAAGTATGTCAGATGAAGCTTCAGAATCCTTGACTCCAGGGAACACTCTGGCTTCAGCCTCTCCAGGACAAACCTGTTTGTTCTCTTAGCAGTCCATGGTATATTCAACACTCTTCTCCAGCACCACAGCTCAAAGGCATTAATTCTCTTTCTGTCATCCCTATTCACCGTCCAGCTCTCTGATGCATAGCACGCAATTGGGAAGACTATAGCCTGGATCAGGCGCACTTTAGTCTCGAGCCCGACGTCGTTGCACTTCAGTACTCTTGAGAGGTCCCTCACAGCTGACTTTCCCAATGCAACTTGCCTCTTGATTTCCTGGCTGCTGTTACCAAGTAAACTAAAACTGTTAGCTGTCTCAAATCTCTTCACCATCCATCCTGATGCTGCCAATCGGCCCAGTGGTGAGAATCTTTGTCTTCTTGATGTTGAGCTTCAATCCATGTTGAAGGCTGCAGTCCCTGGCCTTCTGCAGCAAGCGCTTCAGGTCCTCCTCAGTTTCACCAAGCAGGGCTTTCGGCTTTGACTTGTGTTCCTTCAGAAGGGTGATGGCTGTGTAGGAAGTGCAGGGTCCATCCACCTTCATCGAGGTGTGGGCGAGACGCATTGGCGACCATGGTGCACAAGCCCACACGAAGTTGGGATTCACGTCCTTTCAAGATCCCCGAGTAAGGAAGGCCTTTGAGCAGCGGTGGTGGTGAAGAGTCGAGTCTGCGTGGACTGCCAGAGGGACAAGCCAGTCTGTCTTGGAGGGAGTGCTGGGCCCAGAGGCGCTGGTGCCTGGAAACAGGCCACCTGCTGGGCCGAGAGGGAGATCCGCGGCCAGGCAGGGCACGCAGCGACTGCAGCAGTGGCCTGGGAACGCCGCGTCTCACCGCTGCCAACTCCACAAGGGAACTGGCCCGTCCGCTGCATCCACAGCACAGGACCTGCTCCCTGGAGTTCAGGCGTCCTCCCTGCTCCGGCTCCGGCTCCCTCCAGCACCGTCTGCTGCTCCGCGGGCTCTGCCGTGACCACACAGTCACAGAACCTTCCTCATGGTTATGACGTCTGTTAGGGAAGGTACCAGGCTGTAATCCAGGTGGGCAGCAGGAGACAGTCCCTCAGTCCAGACAGCTGCTCACTCCTGGTCGCAGGCCCTTTGACATTCAGTGTCACAGCATGAAGACCAGAGTCCTCCCTCGAGCTCAGGAGAGGCCCCTGCTCTGACTCGGTGGGGCCGCAGGCCCAGGTCGGCTCTCCTGCCAGTCTCTGCTGAGGCCGCTGCTGCTCTTGTGTGGACTCTGGTCTGGCTGGTGCGGGAATCTGGTCCTAAGAAGGCCCACTGCTTGCTCATCTTGTTGCTGTTGAGACCCCCAACTTCTGCTGCTGAAAACCCTCAGTTTAAAATAGTGGGACAGAGAGACGAGCCAGTTCCCTGGGTGTGGGGAACACCGCGTTTGCACGACCCCGCCCATCCCGGTGGTGAAGTCGAAGGCCGGGAAAGCTGTTTGACATCACCATCTGGAGCACGGGGGAGAGGAACCTGGCCAGGCACCGTTCTGTTGGACGTGGGGGCGTGGACAGTGGGCAGTGGGTCAATGCTGGCTCAGTAGCACCCAACTACAGCAGCGTGTTGATGTCCTAACCCTGCTTTTCTGTCCAATGTGCCTCTTTCTGGAAGCTTCTGGTAGACCTGGGCCGAGTAATGCCTCCTGTGATGCTGGTTTACGGTTTCCTGGCTGTGACTTCTCATCTGTGCGTGTGTGTTTCCTCAGGAGCGTGTCAGGGATGCAGCACATCTTCATACGTTTTCACTCTGTGTGCAGAACAAATCATCCAGGGGGCTGGACTTGAAGAGGAAGAATGTGGCATCAGGAGTGGAGGAAGACTCAGTCTGCAGCGGTCAAGGCTCCAGCACTGCAAGTCGAAGGCATCCGTTCTTCTGTCATCCTTAGTCAGTGTCCAGGTACAGAGCAAGGAAGTGAGAAGATCATGGCCTGGATTAGGCACGCACCCTAGTCTCTAACCTTCCATCGTTGGTTTTCAGTACTCCGGAGGGGTCCCTGACAACAGGTTTTCCCGCTGCAGTTCGCCTTTTGATTTTCTGACTGCGATCTTCAGAGTGTTGATTGTGGAGCCGAGCACGCTGTAGTTGTTAACAACCTCAGTCTCCTCTCCAGCCATCCTGGTGAGAATCTCCGCTTGATTTTGAGCTTCCATCCATACTGAAGACTGTATAGCCCTTGACCTTCTGCAGCAAGCGCTCCAACTCGTCTTCAGTTTCATCGAGCAGGATAATGTCATCTGCATAATGTAAGGTGTTGATGAGTCTTCCTCCAATCCTGATGCCGCATTCCTCCTCGTAGAGCCCTGCTTCCTGAATGATCTGTTCTGCATATGGATTGAAAAGATACGGAGACAGGACACATCCCAGACACACTCCTTTCCTGATTTTGAACCATGCAGTGTTTCCCTGCTCTGTTCTGAGGAACAGTTCTCCTGGTCCAAGTGTAGGTTTCTCATAAGCACAATCAAGTGTTCTGGGATTCCCATTTTCCTCAGGGTTAGTCACACTTGGCTGTGATCCACACTCAAGTGCCTTTGCCTAGTCATTGAAACTCAGACACCCCTCTGGTGCTCTTTCCTCTAAGAGTCAGGAAATCAAAAGATTAATTGCAATGAGAAGTCTGCTGTCAGGGACCTGTCTAAAATGTTACAGAGCAGTGAAGTCAGTCTAGAGACTAAGGTGCATCTGATCCAGGCATGATCTTCAGTTACTTGGTATACGTCAGAGAGCTGGACAATGACTAAGGAAGACAGAGAATCCATGCCTTTGAACTGTGGTGCTGGAGAAGCTACCACGGACTGCCGAGAGAACAAACAGGTCTGTCTGGGAAAGGGTGAAAACAGATTTCTCCATGGAGGCAAGGGTTTTGAAGCTACATCTCGTACTTTGGGCAGGTGGCCAGGAGGGACTGGTCCTTGGAGAAGGACATCCTTGGAAGGGTGGAGGCACCACCTCTGTCCTTTCAGCACTGCCAGGCCCTGGGTTAGGTGTGGCTCACTGACCTGTCCACAATAGGCCCTGCTTTAGGCATGGTTGATTCTCTGCGTGAATTGTCTATGCCAGGCCCTGATAAGACGTGATTTGCTCTCTGCATATATTATCCACACAGGCCCTGGGTCAGTCCTGCTTGGTTCTCTGGTTTGTGTATACCAGGCCCAGGGTCAGGCGTGCTTTGCCCTCTGGTCTGTCCGCACCAGGCCGTGGGTCAGGTGTGCTTGGTTCTCTGGTCTGTCCGCACCAGGCCCTGAGTCAAGCATGCTTGGTTCTCTGGTCTGTCCGCACCAGGCCCCGGGTCAGGCGTGTTTGGCACAGCCCCTCCTTGCTGTGGTCTTGTCTTTGGCGTCCTCCGCGGAGCCCTCACACCTCCTGTGTCTCCACACACCTGGGCTTTGCCTTTTATCTGCTGTTTCTCACACCCACCCTCCCTCACCTTTCAGTAAAGAGCTAGGTTCCTCCTCGTCTCCCGTTGGGGGGGCTGGTGGACCCCCTCAGGGAGCATGCGCTCTCCCTGCAGTTTGGCGCCGAGGGTCTGCTGCTATCTCATGACCATCTGGACTGCACAGGCTTGGCTTTGCTGTTCAGGACCCTCCTCCCCACGGGCTGCCATCTTCAGACCCCTGCTCCCCAGCTCGCTCCGTCCACAGGGCGGCCCGAGTTGGCTGTTAACGGCTGTCCCCGGGACTCCACAGACAGAGCTGGAGAGTAGCCCCAGTTTCTGGTGGCTCTCCTCATTGTCCTCACCCCATCTCTGTTGAGCACTGTCCTCTGTCCTGGGACCATGGGGGCTCCCGGCTCTGAGGGGTGGAGTGCTCCCCATGTTCTATGTTAGGGACTGTGGGGCTCCCTGCTGGAAGGAAGAACGGGAACAGGGTGCCTTGGTTTCTGAGTGCCTCCACATTTTGGGTGCAGGTACAGGAGTGGCTTTGTGGGGTTCCCAGCGCTCTCTGACAGGAAGGGAGGGCTCTGCCTCCTCTGTCTGAGACTCCTTGGACTCTGTGGGACGTGACCTCACCACAGGAGCGCCCTTCCTCATTTCACAACCTCAGAACACCTACAAGCTGAGGCGCGGCGGGCAGGAGGGTCAGCCTGGGGTCAAGGGCCCAAGGGGCAGCAGCCACAGCTCCCCTGCAGACCTGTGTGAACGCAGTGCCTGCTGGACTGGGCCCTGACCACAGCAACACGTGTGTGCTCAGCGTGTCCCTGCGTGCTAACACACATGTTCCCATGCACAGGGGTGCTAGTGTGTGCTTGTTCACGCGCTGACCTGTCCACACAGGCCTGCTCACACGTGTCCCTGCGTGCTCACACATCCACACGCAGGTGTGCTCAAGCGTTCGCTCGCTGACACATGCACACAGGCCTGCTCGCATGCTCACACACGTGCACACAGAGCCCTGCCGTCCGAGCGCGTGGCCCCGGCGTCGAGGGTGTCCTGTGCTCACCCGTGGCCACACAGAGGGGTTTCGCGGGCAGAGCTGTGGGATGGTCATCGGGTTTCTCGTGGTTACAGGGAGGAAGGAGGTGCCCCGACCCCATCAGACCCCTGGCCACGCCGTCCTTGTGACCCCCACACGTCGAGCCGTGGCTCGCCCACTGCCCGAGGGCCTGCCCACGTCCACCGCCTGACTGCTGTCCCGGTGCTGCACTCGGCACAGGCGGCTGGCGGCAGGTGTTCGTTGACTGAGCTTTTCCTAATTGCCCAGCTGAGTGGCTGTGATGTGGCTGCTGTGACAGGCCCAGCACAATGCTGGCCACAGGGCCAAGGTGTCCCCTGGGCCAGGTCTCTGTTGGAGTCCTGGTGACACAGTGGCTAAAGCACTGGTATGGCCACAGGCTGGTAGTTCAGACTCACCATTGCCCCTCGGGGGACAGGAGGCTGCAGACAGCTGGAACGATATGCAGCCTGGATCCCCGTCCTGCAGGCCCCAGGGCGTCCCAGCCACTGGATGCCTCGGCTGGGGAGCCGCCTCTGTGACGTGTGGTGTGATGTGCGGGGGGGGCCTTGGAGCACTACGTGTGACAGTGCTGGTGACGGGTGCTGGCCCCCAACTGTTCCCTGTGACATTCAGTTGAGATGCGTCATGGCCCCAGGAGTGTTGACCCCTGAGTGTCGCTGTGACGTGTTTGTGACGGGCATGGCCGCACATGTCTGCAGGTGTCCCCCGCCGTATCCCACCCCCCGCATCTGCATCCCTGGTGGGACCGGGCACATCCTTGTTGACTTCTCCAGGGCTGCTGACCAGGCGGGTTGCATCCTGCACCTCTCCTGCTCTCGTGCAAGCCTCGGACTGGCCTTCGTGGTTGTGTTCATGCCTGGGGGTGTCTGTCCTCGCCCCACCATGGTCTCCCGTAACGTGATTCCCTGCCTGGTGTTTAATGCTGACCGCCAGGCCTTGCTGAGTCGTCCTACTTTGGGACGGTGGCCAGCCTCCAGCTTCAGAGCCGTAAACAAGCATCCATGCTGGACAGATGAACAGATGACACGCTGCACTGGCTGGACAGGCGACGTGCTCACTTCAGTGATAGCCGTGTGAAACGGGAGGACGCAGTCCGAGACTGCATGTGGCTGATGGCCACCAGAGTCCTCCTGTGAGGGAGCTGTCCTGTGGTATCGGGGTGAAGGGAGGGATGAGAGGTGTCCGAGCCCCCGAGACACAGCCCCTGGTGAGGGCGGAGGCCAGGGCTCAGTGGGGTTTGCTTGTCACCCTGAAGGTGATGGAGCCTGGGAAGGGTTGGAGGGAAGGAGGTGCTCCACCTGGGTACCAGGCCGGGGGGGAAAGAAGTGGGTGCTGCCTGCGACTGGGCTGAGGGCACATGTGGTAGGCTGGGCTCCCAGGACTGACCCCCTGGATGACCTTGACCCCACCCCTCGAGTCTTCTGTCCACGCACGTGTTGCACTGAGGGCCGCTGTGGGAGACGTGCTGGCCACCTTCCTCCATCGGGGCCTCTGCCTTTTCCGCAAAGGGCCTTGGAGCATGTTTGGCTTTGCCAGCCTTTTTTTTTTTTTGATTGTGTGAGTGTACCGTCAAATCAGATCTGACTGGTACAGGAGGAGATTGTCCCTCCTTCCCCGGCAGAGCATCTGGTGGATTCGAACCGTGCACTTCTGGGATTGTGGTTGCAGCTCCTTGCCACTAGGCCACCAGAGCTCCCCTTTGCCAGCCTTTTGATCCATCTTGACTTCTCATCTCTGCCGTTTCTGGCTGTCTCTGGAGACAGTGTGTGAATAAAGGGGTAGGGCTGTGTGCTGATAAAACTTTATTTGTAGATGTTAGGTCTGGGCTAGATGTGGCCCTGATCCCAGACTGTACCCAGTCGGGTAACGACTCCTCCTGTTTTCAGTTCTGGTTTTCGGTTGGTAACAAGGCAGAAGGGACAGTGGTCTGGACCACAGGCTTGGGCCATTGACCTGGAGGGAAGGAGTGGACGGCGTGCAGCAGCCCAGACGGCAGGACTGGCCCACAGCTCCGCAATGAGGGGTGACCAGCGGGCAGCAACCTTAACAGCAGAGCTGGCCCACCAATTTTCAGGGAGGGGTGACCCGTAGCAGCTGTCCAGACAGGACTGTCCACAGTTCTGCAGAGAGGCGGTGACCGGGAGCAGTGGCCCAGGTGACTGCTGGGGACTGGATCTTCCCGGGCGAGCAGGTGACCTCGGGTTTGCAGGCCCAGAGACCCGTGGCCCAGGGAGAGCCTTTCACCTCCAGCACCCCTTCCTTTGACGGGGAAAGCAGGACCTGGACCTTACGAGATGTCCGGAGACCATCTCCCGGGCACTCTGCTCTGGAGCTGAGCTCTGGATCTGCTTGTTTGTTTATTGAAATACCCTGGTGTGTTGTCCTATTAGGATCCTCTCATGAGATCAGGGGCCGGGATGCACTGTGAATAGTCACGACCAGGTTATTAAAACGTGTAATTCCTCAGCAGGGGCGTGATGGCAGTGCGGAGGGGCTGGGGTCTATTCTGTCTTTAATAGAAGGAGGGCGGTTTCTTGGGAAGCGTGACCTCGCTGGGGCAGGGTTGGGGGTCTTGCTCTGAGGAGGGATTCCCAGGTTCGGCCTTTGAGTTCTGGCTCGGATGAGCCCTGGCTGTGACCTTGGGGCGACCACGGGTCTGCTCGTTGAGGACCCTCCTGCCCTTGTGGGGGATGTGGTTGGGGTTACCCTGAGGACGGAGCGCTGTGTCCTGTGTGGTGCGGGTCCCTGGTTCGCTCATTGGGGGCTGGCTGAGGAGGGGCACCCTGCTGGCCCCTTCCTAGGACATGACCGGGGTCTGGTACCTAGGAGAGTAGACCCCTCCCGATCCTGACGACGGTACTGGGGCCCTGGAAGATCTGTGCTCACTGAAGATGTCTTCCAGCCCCCTACCCCAATCATTCTCCATGTTTTTATTGGAAAACAAAATCTAAATGAAACGTATGAATATTTATCAGGCCGTAGGATTAATATGCACAATGATGCACATTAGACAGCAATTAAGCACCGATTTCTCTGGAGAGATGATTAACACAAAGGCACCGAAATAGAAGACAGCCACTTGGCAGAAGTTCCTGGCCAGGGCGTGTGCTGTGGGCCTGGTGCGCTGGGGCCTCTTTAGGCAGGGCTGTGCAGGAGGGGCCGACCAGCCTTCAGGCAGGAGATCCCTCCATTTGCCTCTGTTCTCTCAGAGCTGCTGGACGCCGTCCTCTGGCCCCGTCGGCTTCGGAGCGGGATGTGGTCCGTCCCACTTGAGGTGCTGGCGGTGACCTTGTCTTGCAGGGAACCGTCTGAAGTGGCTGTGTGGCCTGGCCGAAGGGTGGTCCCCGTCTGCCTCCTCAGCTAGGCTAGGGTTCGTGGAGGGAGAGGGCAGCAGTCCCTCGCCCCTGAGGTCCGTCCCGCCCATCTAGGACGATCGCCTGTTAGGGTGTATGTGAAGATAAGGGGGCACCCCACCCCAGGGACCAGCTGCTCCTCAGTGGCCAGCACGCCCGCTGATCGGTTGGGCCTCTGCTGTTGTCATCCTGGCGTGCCCTGTGGTTGCCACTTGGGAAGAAAGACCTCACAATCTCGTCCCCTGTGCTGACAACGAGAACAGGCCACCAGGATTTGGAGCTCGGCTGTGGTTCTAACAGAGGGCACCCTCTGAATGGGCCCTGAGAGACATGTCTCTTCCAACTGCCCCGTCTCTCATCCTGTCACCTGGTCACTGACACCTGTGCGGTCAAGGCTGGGCCAGAGCGAAGGACCAGGGAAGGGAAGAGACTGGGCATGTTGGCTGGGGCTTTGACAGATGAGTAAGAGTTTGCCAGCAAAACCAGCAGTGCATGTGCTCGCTTCAGCCACACAGGTAACTAAGATTGAAGTCCTACAGAGAATCAGCATGGCCTCTGTGCTCGGAGGACGTGCAGATTCGTGAAACGGTCCGTAGCAGTGCCAGGTTCTCACCCGGAGTGACGGTTCTGGAGGCGCTAGTGTCGGAGTGACCCCACACTCGTTCTGTCCTCCCCTGTAGGTCTTGACGAACGGCCCAGCTCGGGCTCCTGGGGCGCCGGCGACCAGAACAGTTCCTCCTTTGACCCCAGCCGGGTGAGGGGCTCCCCTTCCCACGTGGGGGAGGGAGGTCAGCCCCAGCCTGCTCTTCACTCGGGGTTGGGGCTGAGAGGCATGGGTGCGGGCATGCTGCCATCAGAAGCAGCAAGACGGGCCCCGCGAGCCCCCAGCCCCCCTGACCTGCATCTCTCCGCAGCCCTATGGGGAGGGCCCCCACTTCAGTGAGTCTCGTGGCTGCCTGTCTTCATCCCCGTTCCTGGGACCTGGCCTCACAGGTGAGTGCACCTGTCAGCTCTCACCTGCCCTGTGACCCACGGAGCCTGGCTGCAGACCAGATCCTGCTCAGCATTTCTGAGTCAAGGCACTTCCACCTGCTGCTCGGGGGCTCCGGCTCCCCCACCCCTGCCAGGCACTGGGGAAGCACGGGGGTACTCCGCTCTGTGCCCCTTGCCCCCTGGGAGCTGCAGTTCTGTGATGCCAGCAGACACCTCTGCCAGTGGCTTAGCCCCAGGCACGGTGGCCCACGATCGTCAGAACTGCTTCTGCATGTTTTCTCTGTTAGCTCCGCCCGTCCTGAGGTCCCAGTCCGTTCCCTGGTCACGAGAAGCCTTGGGGTTTCTGCGTGGTGATGGGCACTGTGTGCTCAGGGCACCACACTCTGCGTCTGGGATGTGGTGTCGGTGGAGACTGGAGGGGTGGCAGTGCCGGGTTTGGACTCGCTGCGGGGGGACAGCGTATGGTGAGAGTGAAGTGGACAAGGGCAGAGCTGGAGGCAATGCTGCATGCCCATTTCGTGGATGGAGAAGACGAGGTCCAGCCCTCACTTAGCCCATTCACGGCCTCCCGAGCTTCCCCTCGGCTCTTCCTTCTTTGTGGCAGCTTCCTGCCACCAGCTGTCCAAGCGTGAGCAGAGCTGACGGGGCAGTTCCCAAGTTCCCATGCCTCTTGGCCAAAGAACTCCGCTGAGCCTGGACCTGGCTTCCTGTGTTCTACGCTCAGCCAGGGCCTTTCTTACCCAGAAGGGGCTTGTTGCCGTAACCCGGCTTGTCAGGCCAGCAGTAACGTTTGTTAACGGTAGCAGTTGGTCAGCGTCCCGGAGACTCAGTGGGTTGGGTCCTGAGTAACCCAGTCACCTGCTTAAGGAGAGACTTGATTCAAGTGTCTCTGAAGCAGCAGGACCCCACCATGCAGACCAGCCGTACCCCTACAATCCCTCACTTCACCCACCCTCTGAGGAGGCGACCCCTTTTCTCCAAAGATTGAAAAAATCGATTTTTTCCCACACATTCATATCTGGCTGTAGGTGGCGGGCCCTGTGAGCCTGGCGCTGGGAACAGGCTCTGTGCTGGTGCAGCCAGGGGGGTGGAGTCGGGCCCTGCTGTGGATCTGCCCGGGGTGACAGTGGGCCTTCGGCTCCCAACATGCTGCCAGCTGGGGGCCGAACCTGTCACCTTGTAGACAGCACCCAAGACCCACCAGGCAGGGACCCAGGCGCAGGGTGGCTCAGCCGGAAGGACGGTGGCCTGGCCGAGCCCTGGGGAGCAGACTCGGGGTCTGCACTTGTTCCCAAGCCCGTTGCCGTCACCAGGAAGGTCCGACCTGGGCACGTGTCCTGCCAGCCTTGTGCAGCCAGTAGGGAAGGTTCTAGGCTGACTCTGAGTGACCAGTTCTCTCCGTTCAGGCAAAGGCAGTGAGCGGGCCCCATATGCCTCTTTCGGGAGAGAAGCTGGCATTGGTGGTGTGAATCAGGTGAGTTGAGCAGAGGGCAGGGGACGGTGCCCAGCGCTGGGCTCTGCCCGTGTCCAGAGAGCCCAGGGCATGTGCTGCGTATTCTGGGGAAGGTCTGATACGGCCCCCAGAGGCTCAGGCCACAGCTGCCCTCCACCTTCCGTCAGCTTCCCGCATGCTGTGTCTTTAGGGGAGGGGTCTGTGTTCCCCCTGGGGTGACCTGTTGGCGAGCTGCTCAGCACCCTGACCTGGGCTTCTGCCGCTGCCAGCAAGTCAGCAGGAAGACCCTGGAGGCTGGGGGCCCATGTGTCTGTGGGCCGGGGACCTCGTGCCTGGAGGCTGGCCTGTGCGCCTGGAGGCTGGGAGAGGGGCCGTGAGCCTATAGGCCAGGCCTGTAGGCTGGGTTTGGTTTTGCTAGCGTAGACTGCGGGGACCAGGGCTGCCTCTCATGGTGATCTGTCCCTTCCCTAGGTTGGCTTCCTGCCGGGCGAGCTAGCCCTCAGCAGCCCTGGGCCGCTGTCCCCCTCAGGTGTCAAAGGCAGTGCCCAGTATTACCCTCCATATCCCAGCAATCCCCGGCGGAGACCCGCGGACGGCAGCAGCCTGGGTGAGTGGGGTCATTCGGGGCCAGTGGAGTCCAGGGCCCAGGACAGTGAAGCCCTTTGTCCCAGCATGAGGGGTAACTGGTGGCTTCCAGGTCCCTGCTTTGCCAGGGTTGTGGCCAGATTGGAGGGCGGTGATCTTCCATACTGTGGACACATCCCTGACAGCTTATGGTGTGTCTCCAGCCACCAGGTGGGCCTGAGTTTTTAAGGCTCATCAAGGGCCACCGCCTGAGTGACAGGTGTCCCCATGCAGAGTCCAGGTTGCTGTGGCTTTGTGCTCCTGACTGTTGTGGGATGTCCCAGCAATTGGGGCCGGGGTCAGATGCTCACTACTCTTTCCTGACAGACTCCCAGTCCAAGAAGGTCCGGAAGGTGCCACCGGGGCTCCCGTCATCGGTGAGTGGTGGGGCAAGCAGGCCGGGCCCTGCTTGTCAGCTGGACAGCTCTGGGGACACTGGCTTTTGGGTGACCCCACCTCGGAGTGACAGGGAAGTTCTCAAGTCTGACTTGGACTCATTTGCTTTAAGGCAGAATTTCATCATGTGGTCAAGGCGTCTTTAGAGTGGGAACCGGGGTCTTGGGAACAGGTGTAGGGAAGGGTCCTCCCACAGCCTGTTTGCGGGCCTGCCTGGGGTCGTGTCCTGTGGCAGAGTCCACAGCACCACCAGAGTCGCTGGGGATGCCCGGGCCTCCCCCTGCGCTTTGGCCTAGCAGGGTGCCCTTCTCGGCACATCAGGAGTGACAGCTTGGCAGGTGCCTATTCCCCACGCTGGTCTGTAGGGCCCATGGACACGTGGGTGCCTGGACCTGCAGGCTGGCCATGCTCCTGTGGCCCAGGCTTCAGGATTGAAGTCCAGCGTGGGTGAGCCACTGGCTTGGGCCTGGGCTGGAAGGGTCTAGTCAGGCCCCGCTGTTGAAGCCTCGACTCTGTGATGGCGGTGCCCTGGCCATCTCGTCCCCTAGTTCCCCGCACTGCTGCCAGGCCAGGCAGCACCAGCTGATGCCAGCACTTACCCTGGGCTGTTGGAGCTGACGCAGTGCGTGGACTCTTGGCCACTCCTGCTCTGGGACGGCCACAGGCGAGCCTTCATTGAGGGCCTCGCTTCTTGAGACCCTGTGGTCATCTACCCATAGCATCTGGCTTTGAGAGCCTGGAGGAGGAACTGAGGACGCTAGAGTTGAGGCTTTGAGGGGTCAGTAGGAGTTTTCCAGCTGTAGGAGAGGCACGCCAGATATAGAGCGCAGTGGAAGGCACGTTGTGCAGGAGGAGAGGACAGCAGGAGGGGTTTGGAGGAAGGAGGTCTCTAGAACCTCGAAGCCAAGGGCCAGCTTTATGTGGGGGCGTGACTGCAGGACCTTGGGAGGTAATGTGGCTGGGGGTGGGGTGGTGGGCGCAGCCCTCCTGTGGCCCCTGACCATAGCCCCCCACAGGTGTACCCACCCAGCTCAGGGGATGACTACAGCAGAGGCCCCGCCGCCGATCCCGCCGGCAGGACTCCTGGCAGCTACCCCACGCCCTTCTACATGGCCGGTGCGTGGGGCCCTGCCTGGGACACAGGAGGGGCCTGGGGTTCCTGCCCACCACTCAACACCCCCTCTCTGCAGATGGCAGCCTGCACCCTTCGGCTGAGCTCTGGGGGCCCCCAGGCCAGGCAGGTTTTGGGCCCATGCTGAGTGGGGGCTCCTCCCCGCTGCCCCTCCCTCCTGGGGGCACCTCTGCAGGCAGCAGCGTCCTCAGCGGCCTTCACCAGCATGAGCGCATGGTAGGACCCTGAGGGCGGGCGCAGGGTGGGCGAGACCCTGGCCTCATACCCCTCACCCTTTACCCTCCACGCCCCTCACCCCTCTATGACTCACACCCTCCACACCCCTCACCTTCCACGCCCCTCACGCTCCACACCCCTCACCCTCCACGTCCCTCACCCCTCTCTCCATGCCCACGCCCCTCCCCCAGCCATGCCCCACACAGGGCTACTCGCTACATGGAGCCGAGGTGAACGGCGGGCTGCCTGCCGTGTCCAGCTTCTCGTCGGCACCTGGAGCTGCCTACAGCAGCGTCCCCAGCCATACCCCGCCAGTCAGTGGAGCGGACAGCCTTCTGGGTATGGCTGCCCTGGCCACCCTTCTCCTGGGGATGCCGTTCGTGTGGGAGGGTTCACGGTGGCAACCAGCCCGTGGCAGTTAGTCACCGTTAAGGTTCTCAGAGGCCCTGGGCGACCCTCTGCCTGCGCTGGGGATCTGGGAACGGCTTAGGGCAGGGACCTGTCCAGAGCCGCTCGGCTTTCTGTGTTCCTCAGAGCTTTGCTGGTCACGAATCCAAGGTCCTCTGGACTTGTGGCCGAGCTTTCTGCCGGCTGGGGCGCCCATCTCCGGACATTCCTCCTGAGTTCGGCTTTGCCCCTCTTCCCCACAGGCTCCCGAGGGACCACGGCCGGCAGCTCTGGGGACGCCCTTGGAAAGGCCCTGGCCTCGGTGAGGTTCAGACACGGGCGAGGAGGGGGCTAATCGGTGAGATCCTCTGACCTCTTAGTGGCCCCTTCTGTTCTTTTCACAGATCTATTCCCCGGACCATTCCAGCAACAACTTCTCGTCCAGCCCCTCGACCCCCGTGGGCTCCCCCCAGGGACTGGCAGGTCTGTGAGGGCATGGTGGTCTGGGGCTGGCAGGATGGGCTCAGACCTGCTCCACCTGCATGTGAACAGGCAGAGGGTCAGGGCCTAGCAACCCTCTCCCTGCCGTCTCAAGTTTGTGCCTCAGAGCCACCCAGGAGGGCTGCCTGGAGGAGGTGACTTCTGAGTGCATTCAGAAATGTCAGGACTGGGTCACCTCCAGCTCAGACCAGGCTGAGAGGAGAACCTGGTAGAGCCCAGGTGGTGAGTGGGCTGCTTGGCGGCTCTGGAAGCTCTGGCTAGGGGTCCCACGTGCGTGTGCCTTGGGTTGTGTGTTTATGCTGTGGGCGTTGATAAGGCGCCAGCTACACGTCCTCGTTCTGCTCTGGCCCTGGGAGACCAGAACCCCCACACCAGCTGGAAGTGTTAGGGAAGGAAGGATGGAGGGCCAGGGGTTGGCTTGAAATCTCTCCAGGGCCCTTGGAGCTGACCACTTCCTTGCCAGCTGCTGGAGGCTGGGGCTAGGGGCGACTTCACCTCCTTCCTTTGTGTAGCTGTTTGGGCCTTAAGAGAGAGTCTGCTTGGGGAAGCTCAGAGCACAAGCCTGCTCACAGATCCCTCAGCTTCCTGAACCCAGGCTCCAGCCCACTGGGCACCAGTGCCCGGTCCCTGTCAGATGCCTCAGAAGAGCTGCGTGGTCTGGGGCACCCCCGTGTGGCCATGCCAGGCACTGCAGGCCCCCCAGCAGCCCAGCTCCCCGTCTCCCTCCCGTCCGTGAGGGCAGGGCCAGCACTGGCTAACACACTTCCTCGTCTGCAGGGAGTTCTCAGTGGCCCCGAGCAGGAGCCCCCGGTGCCTTATCACCCAGCTATGATGGGGGCCTTCACAGCCTGGTGAGTCCTCTGCAGATGTCCGGGGGGACACAGCTCATGGGAGGCCAGGAGTGGGCAGATAGTGGACATGGAGCCACGTCTCACGTGACTCTGACTCTTGTGACTGTAAAACCGTTGCGGGAAGTAGACACTGGTTTGTGTGATGGTTTTATGATGGTCACACATCCTGAGGTAGAAAAGCCTACCTGAGAACACGTGTTGTGAGGGTTACGGCCGGGCTCGCTCGGTCCTCGAAGCCCTCGATGACGGGAGCAGGCGAGGCACGGGGTGCCCAGCCCAGCCTCATGCCCCTCCCCACAGAACAAGCTGGAGGACCACTTGGACGAGGCCATCCATGTGCTACGTAGCCACGCTGTGGGCACAGCCAGTGACATCCACATGCTGCCCGGCCCTGGCGCCCTGGCCTCAGGCTTTGCCAACCCCACCATGTCGCTGGGTGGCCGACATGGTGGCCTGGTGAGTGAGGGCCAGGCTGGGGCGGGACGCATGGACCGGCAGTGCCCCCGAACTGACCCACTGCACCCTCCACCTCCAGGCAGGAGGCGGCCACACAGAAGATGGGGTGTCAGGCGGCGCCGGACTGCTGCACAACCACGTATCCCTGCCCAGCCAGCCCAGCGCACTCCCTGACCTCTCTCGGCCTCCCGACACCTACAGCAGTAAGGCCTAGTACCTGGGGCCCTGGGGGCAGCCCTCCACAAAGGGTGGGTGGGGGCGCAGGAAGGTCCCTCCAGTGAAGGACAGTGTTACCCTGGATCTGCGCTCAGGCATGGGGTCATGGCACCCTGGGGAAACTGAGAGGGCGTGGGTGGGGAGGTGGGAGCTTGCTGCCAGGGGTCCTGTGGAGAGGGGAAGGATGAGGATGTGGCGGGCATCAGGAGAGGTACCTGCAGAGGGAAGGTAAGAGGGGACAGCGAGATGGGAGCCCTGGATGGACGCACAACAGTGTGGACGGGCTGTGTGCACAGCGCCCCCTGGTGACAGTGAGGCGGTGGGGGGCAGCAGCCGGGGTGATGGGGGAGGGGGACAGCAGTGCGGGGAGGTGGGGGGCAGGAGCTGGGGTGACTTCAGGGAGAAGGGCAGCAGTGCTGGCTGTTCGGGTCAGGAGTATTTGGATGGTTATTAAGTCTACATTTCAGGATGTCAGTCACCCCCCCACCTCTCTCCTCCTAATTGACACCCCCATGGGAACTCAGATCCTCTATCCTGGTGTCCTCCTGTGATGGGCAGTTGTTGGACAGTTGGGTAGATGGGAGTCATCTGGGGACTGTCAGGCCTGACCACCCTCCGGGAGCAGGTCACAGGAGCTGTGTTTAGGCTGAGGCTGACCTCACAAGGGGGTTCGAGCCGGGCAGCTTGCTCTGGGCGGGTCAGCGCAGGGTGGGGCTAGTGTGGTGACGTCAGGGCGCAGGCCATAGGGGACAGGGCTCCTTGGGACGGGCAGGCTGCTGGACGTCACCCAGATGGGGCCAGAGTGAGGCCCTGGTGACGGGGTGCGGGGACTGGCATCAGCAGTGATGTGCCGTCTGGGGTTTGGCACTGAAGGGGAGTGAAGTGGAGAAGGTTCTAGAATGAAGTTGTGCCAGGAAGTGGAGTGTTGGCCTGCTGCCGAGAGTTCAGTCACGGACGGGCTGGCGATGGACAGGATCAGGGCTGGTAAATGGTTCCAGTTAGGGATGGGCTCAGGTGTAGAGGTGAGAGTGGGATTAGGAATATAGTCAGACCTTGGTTGGATTCAGGGACAGAGATAGGGAGGGCTGGATATGGTGAAGATTAGAGAGGAGGGTGGGTGGGTTAGGGCTGGAATTGGGCATTGGGTGTGTGGTTTGGGAGGAGGTAAGGGCTGGAGTCGGGTGGGGTGTGGGTGAGCCTGAGAAAGTGAGTATGAGAAAGTTACAGTCAGGGTGCCGGGGTGGGCGTGAGGGGGCCAGGGTAGGTGAGAGAGGATGAGGATGGGTGTGAGGCATTAACAGGACGCAGGACCCCATCATGACAAGGGTGGGCTGTTGACTGGGCAGGTGGGGTGCAGGGGAGCTCCCCTGTGCTGGCTCCTGGTGGGCTGGTCCAGGAGTGATGTAAGGACTGCCCTGATGGGAGGTGGAGGCCAAGGGCCTCCCAGCAGGTGATGAGCTGTGGGCAGCAAGCCCACTACAGCCGCCTCATAGAACACCTTCCATCAGGTGCGGAAGTGATGGCACCAGGTGGGTGGGTGTGGGTGACCTGACCCCATTGGTGCCCCACCCTCTGTCTCGTGCTGTGAGATGAAGCACAAACATAAAAAGACATGGTGTCTGGTCTCCCTGTGGCCAGCGGCAGTGCCTACCCAGAGCACCCGTGCCAGCGGCCCGGGAGTCCCCTCACGATGGCGGTGGTGTCACCATCACTCACTGGCCCTCCTGTCCTCACCTCCAAAGCCACCACCCTCTGTGGACTGGGGCTCGTCTGTGACGGGTTCTCATCCAGGTCACTGGGTTCGTCTCAGCCGGGAGCGGCGGCTGACGCCTGGCACGTGCAGTCCTCGTGGACAGACAGTCCCTCTGTTGTTGCCCTGTGTGTCCATCTGTTGAAGAGCCAGTGAGGGCCGATCGCCTCAGCTGGCTTCCCGCTGTGATGGGGGGCTGGGGCGACATGCAGGCCAGTCTGTCTTGGCTCATGGCGCGGGGACGCTGCATGGCCGCTGCCCACGTTACTGCCTCGTAGGATTCTCGGCTGTAGCCTTCACAGGAGCGGACTGTCCTCAAGAGCAACACCTGTTTAGTCCCCTGGCCTCCTGGGGTGACAGTAGGCTGTGAGGTTTTGAGGGGAGACTACGTCCCTTTTTCAAGATGATAATGTCCAGCTGTTTCCGAAGTGTTTGTTACCATCTGGGTGTGCCAGGAGCAGGCCTCTAACCAGCTAGCATGATGGGAAGTGGTGGACAGTTCTCAGTGGTCAGTGTGACAGGAAGTGGTCTACACTGTGGTCCTCAGTGGTGAGCATGATGGGTAGTAGTGGACACTGGTCCTCAGAGTGGTCAGCGTGACAGGAAGTGGTGTGCATGGGGGTCCTCAGTGGTATGATTTCTGTTTCCAGCCCCCACCCTTCTCTGAAATGCCGGCTCTTTTCTTACTGCTTTGTAAATGCTCTTTGTATATTCTGGCCCGTGCCTCTGTGAGGGTCTCGTTCCACCTCCTGCTCTGGGCCTGGCTTCACGCGCTCGGTGCACCCCCTCATCAGAGGTGGCCGTCTGGGTGGCTGGGTCTTATGCTGAGGCAGTTCCTGCTGCTAGCAGCCCCGCAGCTGATTGGCCCAACCGTGGGGGGGGGGGGACACACACACGGTTGGTCCGGTTCTAGGTGGTAGTGGGGGAACAGTTGACTGTGGGTGGGGGACACGCGGTTGGCCCGGCCGTCAGTAGTGGGGGGATGGCTGTCTCGGCTGTGACGTTTCTGCCTGGGTGACCTTGTGTAGCCACCGCGACAACATTGTGGCTTTGTCATCGCGCCCGAGTGGGGAACTTGTACGTCTCGAGACCCAGGGTCGGTTCCCAGCGGAGGTGCTGGTGCTTCCAGCCCAGGTGTGGGAGGAAAGGCCTGGGGTCAGTCCAGAAAGGTCACGTCTGAGGCTCTGGACAGTCCCCAACTACAGTGGCCCCCAGAGGCATGACCTAAGCACATCGGCCTGACAGCGACCCCACACGAGAGCGTAACTGACTCCCACGGTTCAGACCTCCGGTCTGTCTCCCAGCTGCTGGAAGGGCCTGCACTGTCCGTTCTCTTAGCAGCTTGAGTGTGTGCCCACCAGGGTCTCTTCCTCGAGGACTCACCCCTGAATCCCAGGCCTAACAGGCCAAAGGGGAGCCCCCTAACCCTGGCCCGTTGCAGGCCTCGGGCGGCCCGGCACGGCGCCCGGTGAGATCAAGCAGGAGGAGAAGGAGGACGAGGAGAGCCCCTCGCTAGCCGACAACTCAGAGGAGGAGAAGAAGGAGCTGAAGCCCCCGCGCACGCGGACCAGGTGCCAGCCCCCCACGCTCGCCGGCCCTGCCCGGACCCCCGCCCCGCCCCGGGGAGCCCCGCCTCACGCTCTCCCCCCGGCCCCCGGCCACCTCCCCCTTAGCCCAGACGAGGACGAGGACGACCTTCTCCCCCCTGAGCAGAAGGCAGAGCGGGAGAAGGAGCGTCGCGTGGCCAACAACGCGCGGGAGCGGCTGCGCGTGCGGGACATCAACGAGGCCTTTAAGGAGCTGGGCCGCATGTGCCAGCTGCACCTCAACAGTGAGAAACCCCAGACCAAACTGCTCATCCTGCACCAGGCCGTGTCGGTCATCCTGAACCTGGAGCAGCAAGTGCGAGGTCAGTGGGGGCCGCTGCTGGCCGCCCCCGCCCGCCGCGGTGCTGACCGCCCCG
>NW_006399967.1:3139051-3156436 GCF_000299155.1 Elephantulus edwardii
CCCGCCCCGGTGCTGACCACCCTGTCCCCCGCCTGCCCTGGTGCTGACCGCACCGTCCCCCGCCTGCCCTCGTGTTGACCGCCGCGGTGCTAACCGACCTGCCCCCTGCCCGCCCTGGTGCTGACCGCCGCGTCCCTCGGCCCTGCACACTCCGGTGCTGACCGGCCCTCGCCTGCCCTGTTGCTGACCGCCCCTTGCCCTTTACCCTCCCCAGTGCTGACCACCCCGCTGCCCCTCATCCTCCCTGGTGCTGACTGCCCCCTGCCCTTCACCCTCCCCTATGCTGACCGCCCTCGCCCCTGCCCACTCCAGTGCTGACCACCCCGTCCCCTGCCCCTCACCCTCCCCAGTGCTGACCGCCCCCTGCCCCCCCTCCAGCCTGGCTGAGCCTCTCCCTCAAGCATCCCCCCGTCTCAGTTTCCCCCTCTGCACTGGGGGCTAACCCCTCCTTCTCCAGGTCACAGCGGAGAACATAAGCCGGTCGCTGCCCCACCCTGCCTGGCCTCCCTCATCCCTCTGCTTCCTAACGCCTTCCTCTGTGTGGCTTGTTAACCCTTTCTCTCCCGCAGCACTTTTGCTTGGAACGGAACCAGCCTGGCCCCTACTCTGAGGGTCTGTGGCCCCACACTGGGGCCCTTCGTACCATGTGTCCCCATCTCTGCTCTCTGGCTCTCGCTCTCCCACCCTAGCCCCTCCTACCTCGCACTTGCTGCCCGAGCTCAGGGCCACCCCACGGGCCGCAGCTGGGCCCCTCCCCTGAGTCCCCCTCGTGGGGCTTGGGAGGCGGAAGGAACGGGGACCAACTCAGTCTGCACCAGCAGTTTGGTCTGTGCGCTTGTTGGGGCTCTGGGGCCACGGCTGTCAGGAGAACGTGCCCAGGGTGGACAGTGCCCCCAAGGCAGAGCAGGGTGCAGGGCTTGGTCGCACGTGGTGGTTCTGTGCCCACGCATTTGATTCTCACAACGGCCTAGCGTAGGGACTGGGAGGGACACCACGCACAAGGCAGGGAATTGTCGGCCCAGAGCTGTGGGCTGGACAGGCAGGCAGGGCTGAGCCTGTGGCCGGGTAGCCTGGTGCTGCCCCCAGGAGGTTCCACCAAGGTCCTGAGGGGCAGTGTCCCTCGTGGCAGGCCTGTCCCAGGCCGCAGACCGGCTCTCCGCAGTCCGAGGCTCCTTGGGAGACCACCAGCCAGGTCCAGGCTCCCGGGGTTCAGCAGGTCCTACCACTGCGCTCGTAGGGCTACTCCTGGGAAGGTCGTCCTCAGGTGGACAGAGAGCAAATGTCACAGCGAGCTCAGCCTGCCTTGGCCTGAGCCAGGGACCCCTCCCCACCAGAGCCCTGGGAACAGCCCATCCTCCACACTCCTTTGGGCTCCCCATGGCTGGCGGCACTGTGTGCCCTGGGTGTGCACAGCGGGCTTGCATGCTAGGGACACACAAGCCTGCATTCTTGGCCACATGCACATACGGACACCAGGCCCTGTCCCACGTGACCACAGTGCCCTCTGCCAGTCATCTGTATCTGTCCTCACAGACTCCCACATCCCCACCCCAGCGCACTGCCTGCACCGTGTGTCCACGTGTGTGCCCACAGTACCACACAGCTACCAGCACATCTCCACGCCAGCACCCTGCCGGTGTCATAGTGCCACGTGTGTCCACGCCAGTACACTGACACTGTCCACCGTGTGTGCCCATGTGCCCTCAGTGCTACACAGCCACCCCTAACCCTCACATCGACACACAGCCAGTGCCATGTCCCCACACCAGCACACGGCCACTGCCAGTTCCCCACGCCAGCACACGGCCAGTGCCGTGTCCCCACACCAGCACACGGCCACTGCCAGTTCCCCACGCCAGCACACCCCACCCCCTGCACAGGCCCTGACTATCAGGCCCCGACTAACGGGCCGGTGCTGTGCGCCCAGCAGTGCGGAGGAAGTGCTGTCCCTGGAGGAGAAAGACCTGAGGGACCGGGAGAGGCGCATGGCCAATAACGCGCGGGAGCGGGTGCGCGTGCGGGACATTAACGAGGCCTTCCGGGAGCTGGGCCGCATGTGCCAGCTGCACCTCAAGTCGGACAAAGCACAGACCAAGCTGCTCATCCTGCAGCAGGCCGTGCAGGTCATCCTGGGCCTGGAGCAGCAGGTGCGAGGTACGCTTCCGGCCCCGGCAGCCAGGACGCCACGGGGCACCCCGGCGCTGGCCCCAGCCCTGTGCTCTGCTCTCTGTCTGTCCAGCTGCTGTGACCCCCTCTGCTCTCTGCACCCCTGGTTCCTCCTTGAACCTTGCTGACCTCCAGCTTGTCGAGGAGGTGACACTGCGACAGTTAGCAGTCAGGGAGCCCCCACTATCCCCCAAACCCCTTCCTGTTGCTACTTTGATGACCTTGCTGGGACCCTCACCCACTGTGTTCTCCCCCTTCCCTCAGAACGCAACTTGAACCCCAAAGCAGCCTGCCTGAAGCGGCGAGAAGAGGAGAAAGTGTCTGCTGTGGTCGGAGACCCCCAGATGGTGCTGTCAGGCACCCACCCAGGTCTGGGGGAGGCTCACAACCCCACTGGGCACATGTGAGGTATGCACACATGGTCCTGGGTCAGCGTCCACCTATTCACACCCAGGTGGGGCGCATGCGGTCAGTCCCCCTCCCGCCGGGGTGGATGGAGCATGTATAGTACCTTCACACCCAGATGGGGTGCACGTGGTCAGTCCCCCCTCACACAGCCCCCCTCAGACCCAGGTGGGGCGCACACAACCCCTCACACATGGGTTCGTGCTATTTTTTGCACGTGAGGGACAGGACACAGGACCCTGTGTCACTGCAGGACTTGTCTCAGCTCCATCTTTCCTGGGCCCTGAGGGTCGTGTGGTGAGACCCTCACTATCACCTAGTCTCCCCTGCAGGTCCCACCTGGACGCCCCCATGAGACCTGATGACCCCAAACATCTCAGCCCAGCCTGGCCCCCAGCTTGGAGCCCGAAAGGAGCATTTTATTTTGGAGAAAATGAAAGAGAAAGAAGTGGAGCTTCGGCCAGAACTGCTTGCTCTGTCCGAGAGGAAGCTGCCTTAAGCCCCAGGTGCCCGCCTGCCCGGGTGCCTGCCTGGCGACACGGTGCAGGCCTGGCCTGGCCGGCGAGAGCCACCAGCAAATTGTGCCTACGCGGAATATTTTTTTTTTTTTAAGGAAAATGAAAAGAACATTAGTTAGGAGATTCCTTCCCTGGCTGTAGAGGAAGATAGCAAAGATGTTGCCTTTGGTCCTTTTTTAAATTTTTTTTTTTTTTTTGGCATATGTTTTGTAAGCAACAAATGTTTTTGTATAAAAGTCTCGTGTCTCTTGCTATTTTTGTTGCTGTTTGTAGAGCTAATCACCGCCAGACCGTTAAACGTGTGAGAGTGCGCCCTCTGGGCCCCTGGAGGCCATGGGACCTGGGCGGCCGGCATCACCGCCCACACTCCCGTGGCACACTGCAGGGCAGCACTGCCAGAGCCTCCCCACCATGGCATCTTCGGGGTGCTGAGGCGTTGTGGGGCTTCCCTCCTCAACGAGGGCTGCTTAGTGTGCCTCTCCCATTTGGTGGGCACCTCAGTCCTGTCTCCCGCCCCTGACAAAGGGTTGTGTGGAAGCACAGCCACCATTTCCAGAAGAAAGGGACCCCGGAAGCCGTGTCCCTCGGCTCCAGACTCCTCTGCCCCATCGCCCCGTCTGCGCACTTGATGTCCCTCCACCTCCAGCCTCTGCATTCTGTCCACTCCATGGCCCTGCCCACAGACAGCACTCCTGTCTGGAGTACTGACACTGGTCTAGGCACGTCCCCAGATGCCTGCCCACCTTTCTTTTTGTAAAAGATCCCAGAGAATGTCCCTGCCCCCATTGGCACGTACATATAGTTAGGTGACATGAGTACATTCAACATGTACTATTTGTTATGGTTAAAATCTAAACTGGATGTTGGGTTAGTGGAGGGGAAGCAGTGAGCACTGAGCACTCACTGGACTGGAATTCAAGTCTGGGTTGAAATTCTCTTCCTTTGAATCACTGTATCTTCTAAGGGAGATCGGAGCACACCTGAGGACTCCGGGTCTAGGCTGCCACCCAAGTGCTTGACCGTACTACATTCTGTGCGTGCACGGCGGTTCGAGCCGGCCGCTTCTAAAGGGGAGGTTGTGGCAGCGGCAGGGCCTTTCCCCAAAGGCAAGGCGTAGAAGGGTCCCTAGAAGAGCACAAGGAGTTTTTCAGGTGCGAGGGAGTGGGGGGGGGGCTGTAAATTCTGGCTGCGAATTGGGAGGCACTGCAGAACGGACAAGCGTGTGTCCTGGAGAAGGTGCAGCATGAGGCCTCCTTGGAGGCTTAGGTAATAAAGTTGCTTTTCACATACTTAAGCCGTGTTGCTAGGAGAGGCGCTTGGCGAGGGACATTGTGCTTGGAAAGGTGGGGGTTCTGTGAGCATGGAAGAGTTCAGCCGTGAGACGGGCTGGTGTAACTGCGGCGGCGGGTTCTGCAGTGGGCATGGCCGTGCCAGGTATGATGAGGACAGCAGAGCTTGGGACAGGATTCAGAGCCCTTCACAAGGCTCAGTGAGTCCACCCAGCATTGATACGTGAAAGGGAGAAGACTTTGCAGTTAGTCAGGTTCCCGAGCTCGGTTTGCAAGCCTCTCATCCTTGATTCTTTCAATATTACAACTCAAGGCTTAATTTATTTTTCGTTTCTCAGCTTGAGGAGTATACAGAGTCATTGTACCAAAAAGAAGTGGCTGACACAGAAGAATTTCAAGAAACAGCATATGATAAAGAGGCAGCGATGAAGTAGTTCAGGCTACTCTGAAGGACTTGTCAAGAAATAAAGCCTCAGGAATTGATGGGACACCAACTGATGTATTTCAACAAACACATGCTGCCCTGGACGTGCTCACCAAGTTGTGCCAAGAAATCTGGAGGACAACTGCTTAGTCAAGAGACTGGAAGAGAGAAATATTTATTCCTTTTTTTTTTTAAAAAAAAAAAAAGTGACCCAAGAGAGTGGAAATTATTGAACAATATCACTAATACCACTTAGAATGAAAACCCTGCTGAAGATTATCCAGGAATCACTAGAACAGTACATTGACAGAGAACTACCAGAAATACAAGCTGGGTTTAGAAGAGATCATGGCACTCTTTTTGCCAATATCAGGTGGGTCTTGGCAGAAAGCAAAGAGTACATATGAATGTCTGTTTCATTAACTATGCAAAGACATTTGGTTGTATGGATCTAAACAAACTGTGACTAACCTTGAGGAAAATGGGAATCCCGGAACTCTTGATTGTGCTTATGTGAAACCTATCCTTGGAACAGGAAGCAGTCCTCAGAACAGAGCAGGGAAACACTGCATGGTTCAAAATCAGAAAAGGAGTGTGTCAGGGATGCATCCTGTCTCCACACCTTTTCAATCTGTGCAGAACAGATAATTTGGGAAGCAAGGCTTTATGAGGAGGAAATGTGGCATCAGAATTGGAAGACTCATCAACAACCTACAATATGCAGATGACACAACCTTGCTTGCTGAAACTGAAAAAGACCTAAAACGCTTGCTGCTGCAGAACGTCAAGGACTGTAGTCTTCAATATGGATAGAAGCTCAACATCAAGAAGACAAAAGATTCTCACCCCAGGGCCAATTGGCAGCACCATGAAGAGATTGAGGTTGTTAATTAATTACAGCTTGCTCAACTACACAACCACATTGTTGGCACCAGAAGTCAGGAAATCAAAAGACTAATTTCATTGGGGAAGTCTGCTGTCAGGGACCTCTCCAGAGTGCTAAAAAGCAACTGTATTAGTCTAGAGACTAAGGTGCACCTAATCCAGGCCATGGTCTTCAAAGTTACTGGTTATGCTTCAGAGAGCTGTACAATGACTAAGGGTAACAGAAGAAGAATCGATGCCTTTGAGTTGTGGTTCTGGAGAAGTCTTGAACATACCATGGACCGCCAAGAAAACAAATTGATCTGCCTTGGAGAGGATGAAACAAGTTTCTCCTTGGACGCTAGTATTTTTTATTTTTTTTTTTATTATCTTGTGTGTGTGTACCATCAAATTGGATCTGACTAGTACAGGAGGAGATTGTCCCTCCTTCCGCGGCAGAGCATCTGGTGGATTTGAACTGTGCGCCTCTGGGATTGCAGTGCAGCTTCTTGCCACTAGGCCACCAGAGGTAAACCTCTGTCTCACATACTTTGGGTATGTGGCCAGGAGAGACTGGTTCTTGGAGAAAGACATCATGCTTAGAAGGGTGGAGGGAAAGCGAAGAGGAAGACCCTGATGAGATAGATGGATTGATACAGTGACTAGGACAATTGGGGGTTGGTGTTGGAATTAAACTGTCTCAGGACAGAAGGGTTTAGTGCTGCTGTACATGGGGTCGCAGGTGACTCGACAGCACATAACCACAATCAACAAAAACAACATACTGGTTGGGGTTTTTTGTTTGTTTGTTTTTTTAATTTAAGCCTCTTGTTTAGAGTCAACAAGACCTCGTGGTGGGCCGTTGTATTTAAATTTTTGTGGTTATATTTTGGAGGAACATTCTTCCTAGTGGTCCAGCAGTTTTCTGTCAGTTTACTATACTGGGGTAACCTGGGATTGCTTATGCCATTGTTGGGGGGGATCAGATGGCATAAAGGTTACCCATGGTGGACACTGTTTGATGGAGCTCCTAGTTTAAGACAGGTTTGGAAGCAGGAGTGGCATCCACTTCCTAAACAACATGCCTCTAGAAACTTCTAACTTTGAGAAATGATAGTTAAAGAAAGGTTTCAGGTCATTTGTTAATAGGGTTGCTGTAAGTTGTGCTTGACTCAATGGCAGTCGACAACAACAGCTTGAGAAATGCAGAGCAAGTTCTTCCCTTTTTCCAATTCCTGTTCTCCGCACATTCTATTAGAATACTTTGTTCAAGCTACCCCTTGAAATCTGTTCAGCTTTGTTACTTCAGCATGTTTCCCCATGGCTTCTTGACACTCTAGTGCAATTATGAGTCTCTTCTGACTCCATTTGATTTTTTCTTTCTCCTGTCTTTGTAATGACCTTTTGCTTTCCTCATGAATGATATCCTTGGTATCATCCCACAACTCATCCTGTTTTCGATTACTGGCGTTCAGTGCCTCAAGCCTATTCCTAGGATTTTGAAAATCAGATGGGATAGGTTCACGACCATACCTTGGGTTTTGTGGACTTTAATTTTCTTTGGTCTTGCTTCTGAGAACTTGAAGCACTTGTTGCAGAAGATCAAGGAATGCTGCCTTCAATATGGATTGCATATCAAGGTCAAGTAAAGATTCTTACCACTGGACCAACAGGCAACATCATGGTGGATGGAGTGAAACTGTCAACAACTTTATCTTACTTGGATCCATAATTAACACCCTTCATACCAAGCAGTATTGAACTAGGAAAATCCATAGTTGGAGACCTCTTCAAATTACTGAGGAGTAGTGATGTCAGTTTGAGGACTAAAGTGCCTCTGATTCCGCCATGGTCTCTTCAGTCACTTGCTATGCATCTTAGAACCGGACAATGAGTAAAGATAGCAGAAGAACTGATGCCTTTGAGCTGTGGTGGTAGACAAGAGCATCGAACATGGACAGTCAAATTCGTCTTGGAAAGAGTGCATCCGGAGTGCTTTGGCGACAAAGTGCTGAGGTTTTGCCTCACAACTTTGGACATATTGCTAGGAGGGGCTATTCCTTGGAGAGGGACATGATGTTGGGAAGGGTGGAGGGTCGGCAAAGGAGAGGAAGACCCTCAACCGGGTGCATTGGCAGAGACAGCTGCAATGGTCTCTTCTGTGTCAAGAAGTGTGAGGACGGCGCAGGACAGGACTAGGTTCTGATCCGCTGCCTATACTCGGTAAAGTGGGTTCAAGTCCCAACCCTTTCTCAGCGGATCCCAGCAGGCTCCTTCCACTCTGGCTCTCCGTTGTCTCAGTCGTAAACTGAGCATAATAACGTCTGCCGTAGGTAACAAAGCCGGCGCCCCAATGTCTGCATTAGAGAAGAGCGCTTCGCGGACCCACTCGGGTCCCCCGAGGCCAGAACCAGCCGGAGTCTATAGCGCATAGGACCCGGAAGTCCCGCCCACGCCCACAGCGCCTTCCGATCCTGCCCGGAAGTGGCGGCGGGGAGCTTCCGGGTCCGCCTACGAAGTGGCTCCGGCTTCGTCCTCTGGGCGGCCATACTCGTGCCTGTGCGCCTGCGCCCCGCTCCTGCGCTTGCGTACTGCGTCCAGGTCGTAGTGACAGGGTGACCCTGAGCGTGCTGCCGGCGTCATGATGCTGACCAGGTTCCTAGGCCCTCGTTACCGGGAGCTGGCCAAGTACTGGTAAGAGACGGCCCTTCGAGCCCACGCCTGCCCGTGTCCGTCCCCGCTGCCCTCGCGGCCGCTGCCGCTCTGTCCCCCGTTAGTGGCGACCTGCCGCTCCCCCACACCCCCCGACCTGGACAATGGCGTCCGGAAGGGGAGACAGCGGGAGTGGCGCCGAGCCCGGCTCTCCTTTCCCTCCCTGGGGGTCGTCGCGGACGGCCCGCGTGTCCGAGCCCGGAACCCACCCTCCACCCAGGTGTTTGGGCCTCAGAGCCAGACCTGCTTTTTCTGGATCCCGCCTGTTTTTAATGATTTCTAACAAGGACCGTGAGATGTGCAGCTGATCCCACGATGGCGGGGCATTGAGGTGACTGCCATGTGGCGCTACAGAGAGGCAGGCCTGGGACAGCCCCGCGTGGCAGCCGGGACTGGGGTGCTTTCGGCAGTGGGTCTCGTGATGTTAGTGCAGGGCGGCTGCCTTCATGGGGACAGAAAAGCAAGGAACAGATCTCAGAACAGCTGAGCCCCGGTGGTGGCGTTTGACAGCTGACCGGGTCCCCTGCTTGCCTTCCCCTGACGGCTGGGTGCTCCCAGGCTCCAACCACCCATCCCCGCCTGGCAGCCCTTTCTTCCGGTGCTCGCTCCCCAGCGCCTTCTGTGTTGTGTCTAGGGACCTAGCAATGACAAAAGTTGAGTCCCTGCGCCTAGCTAGGGGAGTCGCCAGGGCCAGCCCTGAGATCTTTGGGTCAGACAGAGGGGAGGTGGCTAAGGGGGACAGAAACTTTCCGAGAGTGGTGCAGCTCTGTCCACCCTCCTCCCAGAGAACAGCGTCCCACGCCCTCCAAGGTGCCGAGGAGCCCAGAGTCCCAGCCCAGAGCTAGGGACCCCGTGGGTTACTCACCCCCAGGCTTGGTGCTTTCCTTGGTGAAGTGGAAGAAGCAGCCACTGTCAGGCTATTTTGAAAATGTGCACAGTGAGACTCAGGAGTTGCCCATGTCATCCTAAGCCCCCAGGGTCCCAAGGATGGTGTCCAGGGTGCTGGCTGAGACTCCATTCCAAACACCCCATCCCCTGGGCCTCCCGCAGTTGTAGGAGCAGTGGTAACCCATAAGCAGCTTGGGGGTCAGAGAGCCTGGCCTTGGTGCCCGGCGAGCTGATGGTGTAGGTGGGACACACCCCTATTCCCAGCTCCAGTGCTGCCAGCTTTGTGCCCAGCTGTAGATGTGGGGAGCAGCTGTGTCCCCCATGGGGGCAGGCCCCCGGAGGGAGACTGGCACTGAGGGCAGCTTTCTCTTGCAGGCTACCCACGGTGGGCATGTGGGGCGCCGTGGGCTCCGTGGGGCTGGTGTGGGCCACTGACTGGAGGCTGATCCTGGATTGGGTGCCCTACATCAATGGCAAGTTCAAGAAGGACGATTGATAGAGCTGCCCTCGGCCATCTCCTGTGGTGAGTTTCCTCGGCCACGCGCTGCTAGTCCAGCAGCCGTGGGCCTTCCCAGTAGTGGAGGTGGAGGTTTCCAGAGCTGAGGGTTGGAGGATCTACAAGAGACTGGATCCTGGGGTACACTGTGCAGGCACCTCCCAGTCCCATTACCCCCGAGCTGCTGCCCATCTGCCTTGGTCAGTGAGGCAGGGAGTAGCACTGACCACGCCTAACCCTGTTTCCCATCTGAGCCCCAGCACTGGGCCAGATGGAGGGCTGCTGGGAAAAGCTGGGCTGCCATGAGAGCCCTGCAGCTGGAGCTCGCCTTGGTTTTGAGGGTAATGTACGCAGCAGAACACAAGCCCATCTGTCTGCTTCTCTGTGCACAGCGTTTCCTGTGCAGCTCACGACGCAGGCTCGCTGTGCACTCTGCCACTCTCACCTGTCAGGTGATTTCACCGTCACTGACCCGGACACAGCACATCCTTGCTTCTGGCAATGTGGTCTCTGTAGGAAAGGGCATGTTGCTCTTGGCGGGTGACCTTCTGGTCAGTAAACGGTTGTTTAACAATCCCTTGGAGGGACAGTTTCTATTTATGCTCTGAAGAGAGAAACTTTGAGGGTTCCTCCAGTCTCGGTAGGTACAGAAAGTCTTGATTCTGTAAGAATATAAGTCTTGTTCTGGACGTTTTGCCTTTTGATCAGCATAGGAGCTGTGAGTGAGGTTTCTTCGCTTGATCCGTAAGTGATGATTGCTGCTGGGAGCCATGGAGTCAGCTTCAGTTCACAGGGACCCTGTTGACCTGGGCCACCTCACATCTCTGCTGGGCTGAGCCCACTGTTGCAGTCATGAATCCATCCATCTCGTTGGGGGTTTCTTCTTCTCACTGACCCCCTCCTTTACCAAGAAACATCATGTCCTCTCCAGGGACTGCTGGCCCTTCCAAACAGCGTGCCCAAAATGGGAGTGATGAAGGCTTAACCATCCTTGCTTCTAAGGAGTATTTTGAAAATGTGCACAATATGATTCAAGAGTCGTGCGTGTCAACATAGTTCCCAGGGTCCCAAGGAAGGGTGTTGGCTGAGACTCCATTCTGGACGCCACCACTCCCATGTCCCCCAGCAGCTTTCTCCCTTTCTCTTCTTAATTGATTTAAATGAAAGTTGATCAAATGGGTTGGTTTTTCATGCAGCTGTTCCAACCCACTTTATTTGATACATTAATTACAGCACCACTAATGTAATCAAACATTTCCCCCTCCTTCCCCTTAGTTCCTGTCTCCGCCTTCCTTCTACCCTGCCCCTTCCATTGTTAGGGCTTGGCCCTCAGCAGATGCTGCTCTTTGATCGAATGTAGTTGGTTATTCCAAGGTGTGCACCCCTCCCTGGGGCTCTGGGTCACGTCCAGGACTGAACCATGGAGACGAGGTCCAAAGGATAACCCTATGCCACTCTTTGGAAGTTCCACCAGACTCTATCAGACCCAGAAGTCTGGCCTTTCTGAGTTTGCGGTTTTTTCCCAGCCTTCCCCATGCTCTTTGACGCTGCTGTGCAGATGGTCGGCAGTGGTAGCAGAAGACCAGCTGGTCTGGTCTCAGGGTCGCAGAAGTTGAGGTCCATGTGGTCCATTTGCCCTTTGAGCTGATGGTCTTGGTGCTTCTTTGCCTCTCTCCCCTCTTCATGCTGGACAATAACTGCACCTTAAGTGGTGGCTGTTGTTAGGTGCCATGGAGTCAAGTGTGGCTCACAGCGACCCTGTGAACCCCGTCCTGTCCTGTCCCGAGCCACCCCCACACTCCCTGACACACTAGAGGTCCCTGAGGCCATCACCGTGTCAGTCTGCCTGGTGGAGGGTCTTTCTCCTCTTCACTGAGCGGGACAGCCCCTCCTGGCAACGTGCCTGAAGTGTAGTGTATGAGGCAAAGCCTCGTCATTCCTGCCTCCAAAGCACACTCTGGCTGCATCCTCTCCAAGACATAGCTGTTCACTTGCCGTCCATGGGATATCCGGCACTCTTCTCCACACACAGCTCAAAGGCATCAGCTCTTCTGTCGTCCTTATTCATTGTCCGGCTCTCAGATGCACAGCAGCTAATCAGAAAAACCACGACCTGGATCAGGTGCACTTTAGAATTTGTGTTCCTTGTTGCACGTTTCCTCTCCCCTCTCTCTCCCGCAGCCCATCCTGCAGTGCATCCCTTGTTCCAGATTGCTGTCGTATAGAAAGGTTTTTTTCTTGTGGGGGGAAGGGAAAAGCTCCC
Organism: Elephantulus edwardii; assembly: GCF_000299155.1. NCBI lineage: Eukaryota > Metazoa > Chordata > Mammalia > Macroscelidea > Macroscelididae > Elephantulus > Elephantulus edwardii. Next base: position 3,151,077 of record NW_006399967.1, read on the forward strand.
CGAAGTAGCTGCCTGTAAACGCTGACAATGCCAGTTACTGGTTGTCGGAGGAGGGTGGAGAGCGTTGTGCATTGCACTGTGGCAGGAGACCTGATGTCCCCCAAGACTGTGGTCACAAGGCCCCAGGACGGGCACCTCTCCCCTCGGGATGTTTGCTTGTGGTTGGGACCTTCCCCAGCGTTGCCCCGTTGGCCCTGCCTCATGGTACATGTCCAGTGCTCCGCGCCACCATGCCACTGCAGAGGCAGCAGCTCCCCCTCAGTCCTCCTTACTCATTGTGCAGCTCGCACATGCTTGTAAGGCAGTGAAAAGATCTGGCTCGGGCCAGGTGCCCCTTAGTCTTTAAAGTGACTTCCTTGCTCGACAGCACTTTGAGAAGTCAGGCTAGCCAGGCAGTATCTATCCAGTTCTTCGGGTCCTTTGACTAAGGCGGCAGGAGCTCACGGAGGCGCTTGGACTGCGCTGGAGAGCCTTCTCTGATTCCTGGGTCTCCTTTGTCCTGACTGGCTTGGCAGAGGTACCGGCCGCTGTTCCAAGCACTCTGCTTGCCCACGCATGTTTCTGCCTGGCTTGGACACAACGTGGGTGAGGTCCGAGGCCCCAGACCACGTGGCTCCTGAGTGGCCAAGCTAGGTTTGAACGGAGGCTAGCTGGCTGCAGGGCTGCCTGGAGCCAGTTCAGTGCTGGTAGTGAGCTGGGGCCCTGGGACCTCTCCCACTCGGTGTAGACAGCAGTGAGCTCCTGGTGGAAGGAGCTTCCGCTTACCCAGACTTCTTCCCCTCACAGGTATTTGGTGGTGCTGGCCGCTTCCACCTCAGTGCCCACATCTGGAATGGCCGGAGCCCTCAGATGGACATCGGGGAACCCCACAACATGCTTAAAGACTTTATGCTCCTCAAGTGGCTGTGATGTATTTCTGCACAGAGCATTAAATCACATCTGCAACTACCCACCCCGGTGTCCACTGTGTCTGCCGCTGTGATGGTGCCGTGTGTCCACCGTGCTGGCCGCTGTGACAGTGCCGTGTGTCCGCCATGTGACGGCACCATGTGTCCACTGTGCCGGCCGCTGTGACAGCGCCATGTGACGGCACCATGTGTCCACTGTGCTGGCCGCTGGGACGGCACTTGCCTCCGCTCGCTGAGTCTCCAGGCTCTGGCAGGCGCCGTTTCATCATTGACGTGTCCTCTGTGGTGTGAATTCCCAGCACATCCCCAGCTCAGTGGCTTACAACTGCCCAGTCCAGTAACCCCCAGCTTCAGGGTCAGGGTCCCCACAACGCAGCAGCTGGCTTTTCAGAGAAAGGGACCCAAGGGAAGTGAGGAGGACGCGTTGGCGTGTCTGATCCGTCCTCGGGACTCCCATGCCCTCCTTCCGTCCACACACGGACAAGCAGCTGCCGGAGGCGGCCTCACCCTGCGGGGAAGGGAAGGCAGCCAGCCGCTTGTCTTACGTGCGAGCTGGCAACGCATTTGTCCATATTTTAAACCAGCCCCACTGCTGTTAAGGGAGCTCTGGTTGTGTAGTGAGGGTTTGGGCTGCCACCCCAAGGGTCCACAGTTTTAATCCACCAGCTGCTCCCCACAAGAAAAATGGGCCCCAATGCCCATTCTATTTACAGCCTCTGAAAACCCCCTGGAGGGTCAGCTGTGATCTGGTTCTGACACTGTGTACATGACAACTGCTACTAAGTCAACTCGAGGCAGTGACCTGGCTGGACAGTGTGGAGGACACCCCACCCCACCCCCAGCCTTTCCAAGGCTCTAAGTGTTTCTCTAAAGGAACAGGTAGTGGGTTCTCAGCCCAGCACATGCCTCCCTGCACCATCAGGTTTCTCTCTCTGAGAGGTATGGGCGGGGTTCTGGCCGGCTTCTCTCCAGCTCCTGTCATTGAGGTTTTAAGCATTCTGGTGGCACTATGCATATATTAGCATATGCATGGAGAGAGACTTGTTTTCAGCACAGATGGAAGCATCTGGTGCCTACCATTCTCCACTTCCTTTTTCACATACGGCTGGTTTTGGGGGTCACTACACTTCAGTAAACGCACAACTTCCTCATTTTTAAAGCAGCTCCCTGGTATTCTGGCCTCGGGTCTGACCAACATTTTTAACTAGTCTGTTACTTAAGGACGGTGTTCCATTGTGTCTCTTGCCTGTTAACCTGACGTCCTTGTAGTCAAATGACGACGCATATATATGGGCATAACAGTAACACAGTAGAGCTGCGCTCCTGACGCAGAGGTGGTAGCTCTGTGGCGGTTCGAATCCACTAGCAGCTCTTTGGGAGAACGATGGGCAGTCTCCTCCTGTGTTCCAGACCGAGGGCAAAGTATATTAGTAAGTGTTAATAATAACAAGAGACAGAACACCAAGAATGGGTAAGTAAACAGAGGCAAAGCAGGAGGTGAACAGTTCTCTGACAACTGAAGCACTGCTCCCAGCTTCCTTGTGCCTTTAGCAACAATAAAGGAAGCGAATCACAAAGAGAATTCTATGCAAATGAAGCCGAGCTCTTTGTATTGAAAACCTTATGCTTGACTCAGGAGGGAGGGGTCAGCAAATAGAATACAAGATTCCTGTAAACACCTAAGGTCTGCCTTAGTGCTTCAGGGTGAATTCCCACTTGGATCCACCTCCCTTATATCCTGATAGAGCTCTTGGTTTATTAAGTGTGAAATTTGGCTTCCCACACGCCTGTGCTTTTTATAACCTTGGAAAGCCTGCTGGAGGGTCCGTTGTGAATGTTCCAGCTTGACAGCAAGGAGAGGAAGAGCCGCTCTGGTGACATGCCTTGCTAACCAAAAGGTCAGTGGTTCAGATCCACCAACAGACTCCTGTGAAAGTGTAAGCTTCAGACACTTAGAGGGGCCATGGGATAGTCTGCTGCGGTTGGTTTTTAATGCAGACGTTTGTCAGATAAACATAGGTACGTGTAATTATGAAAGACTTGAAACCCTTTTTCCTCACACGGCAGTAGACAGCAGCACCTTCCCCCCCCCCCCCCCATGGTCACCTCCTCAGCTTGATTTGGCCTGTGTTGCCATTTCCTCCAATCCCTCCTCAACCCTGGTGCAGTGCCAATCATGCTGGGGCCTGACGCAAATGAGGACACAGTCCCGTATCCGTTCTGTAATGGTTTCAATGACGTTTTCCCTGATTTTGTTTCCCTTAAAGCCTCAAAAGTAAAGCTAGAGTAAGGTGTCTGGGAGAGTGACCAGTTTTGCCATCCCAGAGGGGAGATGGGGTTGGGACCCATCCTCCCTGCACTTAAAAGCGAGACCCAGGAGACAGCTGGGATCCAGAGCCTGAGGAACTGCAGAGAAACGGGCTTGTGTCCGGGGGTGTGGTGGACTTACTGACCCTCAGGGCCAGAGACTCCAGCACCTTCAAGCAGGCGGTCTGCTGGAGGAGCCTGGCATGGAGACCTACTGGTGGGCATGGCTGAAGTCTCTGACTGAAGAACCCTGAGCCCACCTGTAACCTCTGCCGCTCTAACAAACTCCATAATCCGGAGTCAAGCCTCAGTCCTGTGTGGTGCTGGTGGTATGTGCTGTCAAGTCACTATGTACAACAGCTCTGAACCCTGCTCTATCCTGAGCCAATCTTACTGTCTACGACACACCCACCTCCATTCACTCCAGTCAGTGAGTCAATACATCTCATTGAGGGTCTACCCTTCCTGTGCTGTCCCTCCACCCTTTGAAGCATAATGTCCCCCTCCTTGCAACATGCCCAAAGTATGTCAGACAGCCTCCAGGGAGCAGCCTGGTTTGGCTCTCTCCACGACAAACCTGCGTGTGCTCTTAGCAGTCATTACAAATTAACCCAGCAGAGACCTCACACCTGATGAAAAGTTTGGAGGTAGCATGTTTGACCTCGCGGCAGGAATCAGGTTCTGATCCTGAATGCAGGGACAATGTGGACATTGTTTTTATCTGGAGTTTTCTCCACTTTGAGTTCTCCAATATGTATGACAAGGCTAATCTTGATGGTCAGGAGGAGCCTCCCTCTGCTCCTCGCCCCAGTCCACTTCTGCTTTGCACTAAAGCAAATCCTGGACAACATTTCACTGCAAAGAACTCCATCTTAAGAACAGGACTATCTTGGTTTTTCTGTGATGAGAACATCCCCAAACATCCCGACAATGTCCTTTCACATCTAACTCCGTGACATCAGTCCTCTCCGCCGGGTGTTGCCAGGGCCATCACCCACATGGGGATTTCCCACCCCATTAGCGTCCACTCAGTGCTGCCCTGGGTGTTACTGAATTCAAGGGGTTCTTTGCTTAGTCAATCGCCAGTAAGACGATTGCAATATCCATAAATGCACTTTATTACACAGATCTGGGAGACCTCCAAGACTGCCTCTGGAGTGGTCTGGGAGTGGTCACTGGGATTTATACTAGGGTGAAACCCTAGCTCATTTAACAATGCACTTTTGTAAAAAAAAAAGTAATCTTTACATCTGAAAAGAATAGTTTATATTAACTACTAGTAACTCATTCAGGAGGGGCACAGTCCCTTTTCTCGTAAAGAGGCAGATTAAGATACACTTTACATATGACTGGGAAACATTCCTCAAGAGAGATCAAACTACCTGATTAAAGACGGGAAACAATTTGGAGACTAAGTAACTAGTTTTGCAGGCTGAAGAAAACTGATGTTAGTTTTATAATTATATAACTATAGTCTTATAGCTGATACATATATAGAGAATTCTGAACTTATTAATACCACCCTATCATGGGCAGCCCTAACGTCTCTGATTTCTATCTGTTGGCTTAGTTCCTAGAAGTGAGATCATGTGATTGGTCCTTTTGAAGCCCACAGCGTTCATCCATGACCGCGGATATCACTCAGTAACCACACAAAACTAGCAGTAATGCTCTAATGCCCTCCAAAACCAGTCACTGTCCAACTTGCCCACCAGATTCTGAGAATTTCACACTTGGCTTGAAATTGGACCAATTCAGCATTTAATAGGCTTGCTAACCGCCTGCCTGCGACCACACGGCAGGTGGCGGGGATTGGGCACGGCGCAGGCGCGGGCGGGGCAGCTCGCGGCTGGAGGCCACGCCCCCGCCACGCGCGTGGACTTGTTGGCTGCCGCCGCGCACGCTCCGACACCCGTTCTGAAGCCAGCAACCAAGGACCACGCCCACCCCAGGCGCTGATTGGCCACATCTCAGCGGCGCGCGCTGACCGAACTGGGGGTGGGCTCGGAGGTCGGAAGGCACGCTCCTCCCGCGCACTGATTGGTGCAGCCTCCCAGAAACACACTTAAGCAGCAGAAGGCGGTTCCGCCCGCTGAGGCCACGCCTCCCAGTGCACTAATTGGCTCAGCCACGGACGCCGGGAGG
>NW_006399967.1:3157222-3172574 GCF_000299155.1 Elephantulus edwardii
GCGGGCGAGGGGCGACGGCCGGAGGCTGCTGGGAGGCCGGGGTGGGGGCTGGACGCTCCCCTCGATCCCGACGGGACGCGTGGGGACTCGGGGGGCCGCGGGGTCCGAGGCGCGGGCTCGGGGGGCGGAGAAGGCGTGCCCAAGATGCAGATCGGGGCCCCGCCCCGGGGGACGGGTGTCCGGGGCGGCGGGGCTGGACTAGCGAGGTGTGAACGCCCCGCGGGCTGGTGGGCGGCTCGGAGCCCGGGGCGCACGCGTTGCTTTTGCGTTCCTGGGGTTCGGGGCCCCCGCGGAGGTGGAGGGCGGGGCTGGCCTTGGCAGGAGCCCCCTCTCTGGAACAAAGGGCTGGCTCGCTGGCGCAGCGGCCGGCTGGCCACCTGCTGCCCGCCCTCCCGCTCCTGGGCTCCCGACGATCCTTTTGCCGGGTTCCTGCCGGGGTGGGGGTGTCCGGCAACGTGGTCCACCACCTGCCTCCGAGGTCCCCTCTGGACTTTGTCCTCCCCGATTTGCGGGAGCCGCGGCAGAGGAGCTTGGGGCTTAGTGGCCAGGACACGCATCCCGGTGGGGGTTTCTGGAAAGGGCAGTAGCCTCGCAGTGGGCAGCCTGGAGCCTGTGTGCTTGCTCCCAGACTACCACCCTCCTGGACAGCCGGCCTGGAACCCGAAAGATGGGATTTTGTCCGGGGGCCAGTGCAGATCCCCACCCTTGCTTCTCCTGTTGGGTTTCCAGTCGGGGTGGACGCTGCCCAACCGCCCCCTGCCCCCTAGCCAGCAGCCTTCCCATCCCTCCATCCTTCAGTGGTGTGACCCTCCTGGGTGACAGATGTTGAAGAGTGTGGGTGTCTGCTGTCCCCTTGGGGAGGTGACCTCGCACTGAGCCAGGCTGTGTGATGACATGGTGAGAGGTGATGCCCCGCCCCCCGCAACCTCTGGTCAGGCCAGGGCTGCAGCCGAGTGTGGGCCCACTGTGAGAGGCCCCGGTGATGAACCCCTGGCTCCAATGGCTGGCTGGTGGAGGACGACAGATAATGACAGCTGTCCTGTCTTCTGAGACCAGGCACCTGGTTCTCCTCACCAGGGTAAGGGCAATTTAGTATCAGAGCTGTGTGACCATTGCCCCCAGCCAATCCTAGCGTGACCCCCTCACCTGGCAGGAGCCTGCGCCCATTAACAGTCCCCTCGCTGCCTCAGGCTGTCAGGTGACGTGGACAAGCTGTGGTCAGTCACGACCTTGTGTCATTGCAGTTTCTCGAGGGTCTCTGCTTCTCCAGACATGATGTCCGTCCAGGGTCTGGCGTGGGGAGGTGTCCAGAGTGTGTGAGGTGCAGCCTGGCCACCCTGCAGGACGGACTCGAGCTCCGGCCAGCAAATTCCGCACAGCGCCCACTCACCCACCTTCTGCCTCCACTCCACCCCGAGGTGGAACAGCAGAGGGGGTGACAGCAAGGGGCGTCTGCAGGGCCCTGCACCTCCCAGGGCTGGGGCAGGAGTTAGAAGCTGTGGGCCCTGTCCTGCCCCGGGCACCTTCACGTTAGCCCTCCAGAACCTTGGGGATGGCTTCCTTGGGGTCTCAGTGCTCCAGCCCCACACAGGCTCCCGGGTTGGGGGAGGTGTGTGCCTGTGTCCTTAGACAGTGTCCAGAGAGGCTGGGGTGCCAGACCCTGGGCCAGGGAGTGGCCTTGAAGGCAGAGAGCTGTTGGGGTGGCGGCCTCCATGAGGCTTTGTCCAGAGGGCTGAGCATCCGCGGGGACTGGGCACAGGGTCGGAGCGGTGCTGAGCACCTGGCACGGGTCCACCCTGCTTTCCTTTAACAGCCTGGTGGCGTTGGCGTGCTGACACCTTGGCTTCCGAGTGGTCTTGGAGCACTCTTGGGGTGTGATGGTGGCACAGCCCGAGCGGGAGCCAGCCCCTGGCACCACTGACCTGTTCTCTGTGTCCCTGGCATGTCAGTGGGATTGGACACTAGTGGCCCTGTGTCTGGGCTCTCCCTCAGCATTGTGGTTTTGAGGGTGAGCTGGTTCTGAATTGATGGTACCTGACAGTGTCATCCACCGTGTGGTCCCTTAAGGCCGCGTGCCATCCTTTGCCCCGTGTCCAGCTTGTCTATCACCTCCTGCCTCTGCGTATGGCCGTTGAGGGCAGCACGTTCGTGTCCAGCTGTGTGTGCCTGGGGGTCTCTTTAGGGTGTGGAGTCGCTAGGTCACGTCAGGGCCTCTCCCTGGTGGCAGCACCACCTCGGGCCCTCAGCCTTGGTGGCCACGGCAGCCAGGCCACGTGTCCAGCATGACCTTGTGTGACACATAGAGCCTGTAAGTTGGCACTGACTTCACAGCAAGAGCCCCACGGACACTCACTTCTGACTGCCTGCAGCTCTTGGGGTTCAGGCTCCTAGTCATAGCAGGAAATCCTCCTCCGATGCCCATACCACGAGGAAGAGGTCACTCTCGAGTGTCCCTCACATGCCCTTGGGGTTTTTTCATGGGCATGCTTGAACCTTCACCCAGTGTGTGGTCAGCTTGGTGCCTGACCTGGACTCGCAGTGGCTGCAGGGAGCGGCTGGGCTTGGGGAGGGACTGTGGTGGGTGCCATGGCCGGGCACTGACCCTCGGCTCCCTGCCCGCAGCCCCAGTGGGAAGAAGTTTCGGAGCAAGCCCCAGTTGGCACGCTACCTGGGTGGCTCCATGGACCTGAGCACCTTCGACTTCCGCACGGGCAGGATGCTCATGAGCAAGGTGAACAAGAGCCGGCAGCGGATGCGCTATGACTCCTCCAGCCAGGTCAAGGTGAGCCACTCCCCAGGCCAGGTCAGGGTGAGCGACTCCCCAGGCCAGGTCAGGGTGAGCGACTCCCCCAGGCCAGGTCAGGGTGAGCGACTCCCCCAGGCCAGGTCAGGGTGAGCCACTCCCCAGGCCAGGTCAGGGTGAGCCACTCCCCAGGTCAGGTCAGGGTGAGCCACTCCCCAGGTCAGGTCAGGGTGAGCGACTCCCCCAGGTCAGGTCAGGGTGAGCAGGGCCTGCAGCTGGGGGAGCCCCCTTCCTGCCGTGCTTTCACAGTGGTGGGAATGGAGGAAGGCCCGCAGTGGAGTGCTCCGCCCAGCCCTGGGGAGGAGAGATTAGAACCTAAATTGAGGCAGCCAGGCTGAGGAGGGGACAAGATGGGTGTGTGACTGGGGTGGGGACACGAGCCCTGCAGGGTAGGTGGGTGATGGGTCCTCAGGTGACTGAGGCGTCCACACTGAGAAGTGAGGTGCAGTGAGGTGATGGCTGCCTCAAACACGGGAGTCTCTAGTATCAGGAGAAGACAGGTGGCCAGCATGCTGACTGACCTGGGACCCAAGGTCAGCAGGGCGTTTGCGCAGTTGGTACAGGCAGCACCCTGACCATCCCCTGGAATCCAGGCTGGGGGGCCTTTCCCATCGTGCTGGCAGGCGGGGCAGGTGAGTCCTCTCGGGGCAAAGCCTCCACGTACTGTTCCCGCAGGGCAAGCCCGACCTGAACACTGCACTGCCGGTGCGGCAGACTGCGTCCATCTTCAAGCAGCCGGTGACCAAGATCACCAACCACCCCAGCAACAAGGTGAAGAGTGACCCCCAGAAGGCTGTGGACCAGCCCCGACAGGTGAGCTGTCCCTGCTCGGAGCCTCCCGGCCCTTAGCTGCTGGGGGGTTCTGGGCAGTGGGGTGCTCAGCCGCTGCCTCGTCCTGGGACAGCTTCACAGACCAGGGCCACTTGAAAGGTCATGGGCTCGTTGCTCACTTGCAAGCTGTGTGGCCCCTCTGTTCGGCTGTGATGACCACTGGCCTGCAGCCAGAGAGCTCCTCGGCCTCATCATGCAAAGTGTCGGCTGGGGCCTGACCCACACATCTGTGTACAGAGAGAGCGGGGTCTTCTGCGGTGAGGAGGACTGGTCCCAAGCTGAGCTTCTGGGCTCCCTGACTTCGAGATGGGGGAACGGGGACATGCGTGCCCAGGGAGGTGGCTGTCCTGAGTTCACCGGAGCTCGGCACGCCGGGACCAAGGCAATGAGCGGACATGCCCGGTAACCTTGGCAGACTGCAGCCCCTCCAACCACAGGGGAAGTAGGTTCTGGTTGGTCATGATCAGTCCGTGACCCAGGACCCTCAGCTGGATGGTCACTAGAGGCAGTGGCCGGTCCACACTCGCTGTCCCCGGCCCTGTGAAGTCCTCGTGCGATAGAGGGCAGGGAGTCATGGCTGGACCATGAGCACAGCTGCCAACACGCAGGACTTGCAGAATGCTGGCCTGTGGACCTGTCAGGTTCCTGCCTCTCGGTGACCACACTCAGACCCTGACTGTCCAGTCGAGGGCTAGGGAGACTGCACCCCACGTGTCCTCCACAGGCTCCATGGAGGCCTTCTGCTGGGCTGGTGGCCCCACGTCCGTCCGCCTCTGCCTTCGCACAAAACGATCCCTGAGACACATATACCCACCCCTGCTCCATAAACTCCACTGGCACACACATCTGCTCCGTGTCCACGTGCGCGCACAGAACATCCGCTCTGCACACACATCTCCGTGTACACGTGCACGCACACATCTTCACACTGAGGACATCCACTCTGCACACACATCTGTAACATCACACACACACACACACACTCCCTCCCTCCCTGCTCCGTGCAGCCAGCAGAGACCCTGTACTAATCCCCTCTATACAAGTTGCAAGCAACTCGACGGCACATAACAACAACAATACAAGTTGCAAAGACCGGTTTCCCAAACAAGCTTGTACTCACCAGGGTCAGGATGAGGGCAGGGCTCGGGGGTACAGGCCAACCTGCAGGGGTGTCTGAGGACCCTCCCACAATGCCCAGGGGTGCCAGGGGCTTCTGAAGCAGGGCTTTACGGGTTCAGTTCCAGCATTCGTCACCAGAGTCGCTGCGCAGAGCTCAGCATTTATGGTCACCATGTGCATGTGGCCGGGGGCGCCAGGCAGCTCTCCTTACATGACCCTCCCCGGAGATACGGGTAGACAAGCCAGTGAGGGTGCTTAGACCATGTCCACCTGTCCTGTTTCTGCCCTGGACGGGAGCTCAGAACAAACTCAAGTGGCAAGAAGCTGCCCTGCAATCCTGAAGGCAAGAGTTCGAGGCCACCAGCTGCTCTGCAGGAGAAGGATGGCCAGTCTCCTCCAGAGGGACTGACTGCTGGTCAGCGATGGGTCAGTTCCAACTTAACAGTGACTCAATGGTGTGCAACAACAACAGCTGGTGGTGTGGACGGCAGTGACCACACTGCTGGGCTTCCCACTGCCCAAACTTCTCTTCCGATGCCTCGTGGCTGTGCCTACAGAGGACTGTCCTGCCCGCGAACCTGTGGGTGAAGTGGGAGTGGGGTCAGGGTCAGCGGGCTGCCCGCTCTACCCCTCACTGTGTCCTCTGGTCACTGTCTCCTCTGGTGCAGCTCTTCTGGGAGAAGAAGCTGAGCGGCCTGAACGCGTTCGACATCGCCGAAGAGCTGGTCAAGACCATGGACCTGCCCAAGGGGCTGCAAGGTGACTGGCTGCCTGGGGGCACCTGGGGTGGGTGAGCCAGCACCCGGGATGGGCCCCGGGAACCCGTGCGGCTCCGTGCTGTGCCCCTGTGTGCTCCCTGCATGCCTGCCCACCTCAGGGCCAGTGACGAGCGCTCTGGTGCCCACCCACCAGGTGTGGGGCCCGGCTGCACGGACGAGACCCTGCTGTCAGCCATTGCCAGCGCCCTGCACACCAGCACGATGCCCATCACTGGGCAGCTGTCAGCTGCTGTGGAGAAGAACCCGGGGGTCTGGCTCAACACCACCCAGCCCTTGTGCAAGGCCTTCATGGTGACCGACGAGGACATCAGGTAGCCGCCAGGCCGTGGACCCGCTCAGCTCGAGCTGGACCACGTGTCCAGGGTCTTGTCCTTTGAGGGTGGCTGAAGGGCCTGGTTGCACCTTGTCTCTGAGGAGACCCCTTCTTATCCCTGCCAGTGGTCAGGCAGAGCCGCCGGACAGGTGGCAGGAGGTGGATGAGGGAGCTGGGTGACACTGCTCAGGGCTTCCCACGTCTGGACACACGTGCGGGGCTCGTTTGTGTGGAGAGGGAGTAGGAGGTGGGTAGTTTCCTGGGAACCAGCACGCGTGGACACTAGCGACAGCTGGGAGAGGTGGTTACCCTCCCGGGGCTCCCTCCTGCCTGCTGGTCACGTTCCGCCTGCCCTTCCACCCCGTTCTCTGAGAACCAGCCAGGTCTCGAGTGACCCCAGGATTACCTGCACCCTCTGCAGTGGCCCTGTCCACTCTGGGGTCCCTGGGCTCTTGGAGGCCCGTCCTCAGAGGACAGAGCACAGCACGTGAACCCCACACTCACCCGGCCCTCGGCCTGTGCCCCCAGGAAGCAGGAGGAGCTGGTCCAGCAGGTGCGGAAGCGCCTAGAGGAGGCGCTGATGGCCGACATGCTGGCCCACGTGGAGGAGCTGGCCCGCGACGGGGACGCGCCGCTGGACAAAGCTGGCCTGGAGGAGGACGACGAGGAGGATGAAGAGGAGGAGGAGGAGCCCGAGCCAGACCCCGAGCTGGAGCACGCCTAGGGGCGGGGCCGGGCCGCCCCTCACTGCTGCGTGTTCCGGGGTCTCAGCAGAGGGCGCCCTGCGCCTGGACTGCCGCCTGCTGTGTGCCCAGCGCAGCCCTGCTGCCCCGAGACCAGACCCTGACTTCCGAGGCCAGAGCTCCTGTGGGAGCGGGAGGCAGGCAGGCGGCGGTGGGCCCTCCACACCTCGTCTCCGTGCCCCGGAAAGGGGTGTGGGCACAACCAGGCCTCCCCCGACGCTGCTGTGGACACGGCTGGAGGGCCGCCCTGATGCCGCGGCCGGGCTCAGAAGGGCCTCCTGTGTGTGCGTGATTGTGACCAAGGCTGGGCCTGGTGCTGGTCGCTTCGTGTGCTGCTGGAGGGGATAGCCTGGCTCCTGGACACCTGCGACCACCTGGAGGCCGGTCCTGTGGGCCGTGGGCTCTGGACATGGCTGAAGAACTGGCGGGGGCCCGTAAGCGGGCAGTGCTGGGAAGCTGGCCCGGACAGGCGCAGGTATCCTGTGGTGGAGACGGTGTGCCCACTCTGAGGGTCAGGCCTGGGCACTGTTGGTCTGCAGCCCCAGCTCCGTGTCCCCACGTTGGTCAGCCAAGCCGGGTTGCGGCACCCAGTCAAGCATGGTTGTCCTGCCCCACCATGCTGGACGGCCGGCCTGGACAGCAGGTGGGAGGCTGCCTCAGTTTCTCTTGGTGGACATGGCCTCCTGGGTGGAGACAGGCCAGGGCCGGACCCTCTTGGGAATAGCCAGCCCTGCCGCTCTGTCCCCAGTTCCTGCCCATTGTCCGGGCTCCTCAATCTTGAGGACACTCGGGCCAGAATAGCCTGTGTCTCGGCCTCAGGCACTGGACAGTTCCAGTCCAGGTGTCTCTGGCCAGCTGGCACCTCTGCCTGCCATCCCCCACCCTGGATCAGTTGGGCAGGGAATCCATGGCACAGGTGCGACCATGGGCAATGGATACTGGGGACTTGCCGCCCCTTGCTCCTTCCCAAGCTTGGTCTCAACGCTGGACAGCCCTGCTCTAAGCCAAACCTGGTAGGCGAGGCCTGCTCGGTGGGGCAGCTTGGGCCTCAGCCCCTGCAGGAGGCAGCCTCGCGGGGACAGGACTGCTGTGTCCACGGCCAGTCGGGGAATAAAGCCATCTGGGTAGTGTGACTGGAGCCTGACTTCCTTTGTGTGGGACGTGGCGGGGCTGGGCCTGCACCCTGCTCAGGCCCAGGGGTGAGGGCGCACAGAGCTGTGTGGTCTAGTCACAGCCGCTGGCCTGCTGCCCGGAGGCCTGGTCCCCAGGTCAGTCCACTTCCCACTCCTGTCAAGGCTGCTGGCCCTCGGTCCCTGTGAGCTGGACGAGGACAGTGCAGTGGGTACCAGAAGGGGACAGCCTGGTGGTGCAGTGGCTAGCACCTGGCCATGGACTGGGAAATTGGGTCAAATCCACCCGGCTTTCTGTGGGAGAAAAATGAAGCTGTTCACTTCCCAGAGATTTGAGGCCCACGGGCCTGTCCTCTGTCCCTTAGCCTCCTGGCCTCACATGGGCCCCACTGCCTGGCAGCCGCCTCTAGGATCCTTGCCTGGGGGAGCTCGTGCCCCCCAGGCTCTTCAGCCTTGGTCAGCTGACAAGTAGCCCTTTGAGAGGGGTGGGCCATGGTCAACATCGTGACTCCGAGGGTAGGAACCCTTAAGCATGGCCAGTCCTGAAGACCTGTGTGCTGTCTCCTGGGCAGATCCTAGCCTCACATGGTGAACCCTTGGGGCCTCCCAGCTTTCCCATGTCCATCTGCTCACACAGGCCTCTCACAAGGACAGCCATGGTGCCCTTTGCCCTCTGAGATCCTACATGTCAGTGGACGGGAGCTGGGCTGCCTTGGCTGGGGGTGTACATGCCCCCACCCACCCACGGGCCTACCACGAGGCCTGCGTTGGATACCCCAGTAATGAGCACTGGAAAAGGTGACATGCTCACAGGCTGGGCCTCTGGCTTTTACGTTGGGGGTCCCTGAACAGACCTGCCCTGGGCTGTGCTCACAGGAACCGAGGGTCTCGGTGGCTTTCCCGCCCGACAGTTTTAAGTCCCCCGCACTGGAGAGGGGTCCCATCACAGCTCCTTGGGGTTGGGGGAAACACATGCTGGTGGAGGGGACCAGTCCTTGGAGAGGGACATGACGCTGGAAAGGCGGCAGGTCAGAAAGGCAGAACCTCGAGGGCGGCATGTTGGAAGCAGCACTCAATCCGGCAGGGCACCACACAGTCCTGGGCCTGTCCTGTCTGTAAAGGACATGTGTGTTCTTTCCTCCAGCCCTTTCTGCAGTAAGTGTGCACACAGATTTCTCACCCCCAACTCCAAGGGGACCCTGGGGTACAGTCTGCTGGACAGCACAGCACCACGTACACCCTCACATAAACCTCAGGGCAGGCAGGGCCACACCAGGTGCTGGAGTCTACCCACAACCCAGGGCCCGAGGCTGAGGCCTGCTGGCCGCCTCACTGCGCCCTCCAGGGAGTCCTTGTGTGCCAGCAAGTGGTCCCCGTGCAGCTGCCCCCATTGTGCCGAACCCATGCCCCACTCGCCTCAGGCCACCTCGTGGAGGGGTTCCTCCCCCACTGGCCTTCCGCTCTGGGGAGGCAGTTCTGTCCGGTGGCACGTGAAGGCCAAGGCCTTGGCATCGCAGACAATGTGCTCTCCACAGCACTCTGGTCTCACTCCACGTGTGGATGGCCAGTCCTGCCTGGTCTGGAAAGCCCTGCTGGACCCATGGGGTCTAAGCGGGATCCCACCGAGCAGTGGCACCCCCAGCATGAGGGTGACAGCGAGCTGTGATTTGACAGGTACGTAGTGGGGTTAGAGTGAACCCCTGGCCTGGACACAGCGCCTACCCCCACCAGCACAGCCCCAGCTTCACCCAGACATTTCCAAATCACCCTCAAAGGCCAGTGCTTTTTAACTCAAAATTCAGATTTCAAGCATGCACCCCGGGCCACTGGGATCACCCCGCCACCTCTCCACATTGCTCTGTCCTAACTTCCTGGGTGCAGTTTCAGACAGAGCAGAGCTGACCACAACACACACACACTGGTATGTAGTTTGTTTCCCCCAAAATCGTGTTAAAGACCTGCCCCTGGGCCTGACTTGGAAACCGGCTAAGTCAAGCCAAGGCATGCAGCTGTGGGTTCTAACTTGGGGTGACCCCCATGCTGACACAGGAGAGCCAGCCCCCCCAGGGTTTCCAAGCTGGAGCGGCTATGGGAGCAGTCTCGTGTACCTGCTGCCCCCAGGACTCCATACACGGGAGAGGTGGTAGGTAGACACCATCACTGGGCCGAGCACGACCTTTGCACAGCACATCTGAGCCCTGTCCTTGTGCCGTCGCCATCTCTGACACTCCAGTCTTCTCGGACCGTCTTCACCTTTCAAGCATGATGTCCTTTCCAAGGAAGAGCCCCTCGTAACAGAATGTGCAGAATCAGTCAGGCAAAGCTTCACCTCCTTGCCTCCAACCAGCACTGTGGCTACAGCCTCTCCAAGACACGCCTGCTCCACCATCCATGGGCTGTGCAGTGCTCTTCTCCAACACCACAGCTCAAGGGCACCAATTCTCTTGTCATCCTTATTCGCTGTCCAACTCTCTAAGGCATCATAAGTCACTGGAAAGATCACAGTTTGGATGAGGTGCACCTTAGTCTTTTAAACTGGCAACACTGTCCATCAGCAGTACAACAGGTCCCTGACAGCAGACTTCCTCTTGACTTCCAGCAAGTGGTGGGAAGTCGTGACACAGAGCTGTGACTGAGGACAGAGGTAAAGACCAGACACACGTGTCCAAGAAGGAACACAGCCCCACCAGAAGCCGAAGCTCCAAAGCGTGGTTGCCGGGGGGAGTTCCCGTCTGAGGTCACTCAGCCACCGAGTGGCCAGTGCAGGGAGGGAGAAAGCCCCCAGACAACAGCGTGAGATGGCAAGGCTAGCTTGCATGCTGGTGGCAGTGCTGAGGGAGCTGCACACCGACCCAAAGGCTGCCCGACTTGGGCAGTTCAAATCCACCAGCAGCTACGTGGGAGAAAGATGGACAAACTCCTCCTGTTAAAATTCCCTCTCCCGTAACACGGAGGGTGATCAGAAGCAGGAACTGACCGCCAGCGGTGGGTTTCAGCTTAGTGCCCACCTTGAACTGTTAGGAAGCTCGGGGCCAAAAGATCAAAGAGGCGTCCCGGAGAGGTTGCAGCCAGAGCGCTCCTCGGAAGCAAGGACGGCGAAGCTTTGCCTCACTTTGGGCATGCTGCCAGGAGAGGCTACTCCTTGGAAAGGTGGAGGGACGGTGAGAGAGGAAGCCCCCCCACCAGGTGGACGACGCAGGGACTGCAGCAAGGGGCTCGAGTGCCCCAGAGATTGTTAGGATGGCACAGGAGAGGACAGGCTCAGATCTGCTGTTCACAGAGCCGCTACGGGCTGCACTGGACTTCAGGGCACCTCAAAACAGCAATGGCAGCACAGGGGTAAGAAGGGGTACTTCCTCAAAACAACTATGAGGTATCATCCCACCCCAGTCAGAATTGCAAAATTTAACAGAACAGCAAGCAGCAAATGCTGGCGAGGTTGTGGAGAAACTGGAACCCTTATTCACTGTTGGTGGGAGTGCAAAATGGTGCAACCACTGTGGAAGGCGGTATGGCGCGTTCTCAAAATGTTGCAAATAGAAATACCATTTGACCCAGCAATTCCACTACTGGGAATATACCCCAAAGAGACCATAACTGACATCCAAGCAGATATATGCACACCCATGTTTACTGTGGCTTTGTTCACAATAGCAAGGAATTGGAAACAACCCAGGTGCCCATCAACAAAGGCTCTGGTATATTCACACAATGGTACTACGCAGCACTAAAAAACAAAGAACTCATGCAATATTATTCAAAATGGGTGAGCCTGGAGGACATTATGCTGAGTGAAGTATCTCAGTCACAAAGGACAAATACTGCATGGTGCCACTGTTGTAAAGCAGGACTGACCTCGGGGTTGGAGGGAGACTGAGAAGGATGGGTTCAATAATGTATACTGCATTGAAACAGATGAGGGAGGAAACTTAAAGAGGGAACATTATTAGGTATTTTTGTCATGACAGAGCCAAGGCTGCAAAGTGGAGTGGAGGGTTTGTAAAACAATAAAAGAATTTTTCTTTCACTTTTCCAAAAGGGTAGTGTACTAGAGGGGAGGGTTGGGAGGGGAGAAAAGTGCAACAATGAATGAATGGAAATCCAAAGTCTCTAAATTTTCATTGAAATTAATAATAAAAAATAAATAAGTTAAAAAAAAAGTGTACTTCCAGCCCATAGGCACCAGGTCAAGTTCACCAGCTGTTCCATGGGAGAAAGATGGGCAGTCCCTTCTCATGCTGTTTACCAGCTCCGAGAGCCGGTGACGCCAAGCAGCTCTGTGAGCTGTTGTTAGGAACCTTCGAGCAGAGAACTCCAAGTGACCCTGTCAACTAAGGGGGAGCCTGCCTGCTGCCTCTGGTGGCCTTGCAGGGAGAAGCTGCGCTGCAATCCCAATCGCACTTTGTTCAAATCCAACAGCTGTTCTGTGGAGAAGGATGGGCTATCTCCTCCGCTGCAATTTGCTGCCTCTGAAAACCTGCTGGAAGGTCAGCTATGAGGTGGTTCTGATGCAACAGTACTAACACCAACCCCACCAACTCGGCAGTCCATGTACTGTTCACCACAACTCAATGGCACCAATTCTTCTTTGTCACCTTTATTCACTGTCAGAAACATAGCATATAATGAAAAAGACAATGGCTTGGGTCAGGTGCACCTTAGTCTTTAAAGTGACACCCTTGCTCTCCAGCACTTTGGAGGGTCCCTGGCCACAGGCTTACCCAATGCAACACGTTTATTCCACAGTAGCTTAACCTATTTGTTTATCCCAGCCCCTGGCTTCATTTCCAGAGAGTCTGAAACACATTTCTGAAGACTTCCATGCAAGATCACAATGCGGGGGGGGGCAGCACTCCAGTGTCTGTGGGTCTGTCTGGTCTCTTCCTCTCTCCCTTGTCCCGCGCGGTTCATCCTTTGAGTCTGAGACACTCTGATTTCTCTCCATCAGGGAGACTGGGGATGCATGTCGCTTTCCCCAGAACAGGGGACAGCTTGTCCGCTGTCATCTCTGGGGTGCTGGGGTCACATCTGTTTCCCTGCTCCTCTCCCAGTTCACATCTCTCATCGGGAAGCTCCCACTTTGACTCTCTTTGACCGCACTTTTTAGTTCGGCACCTGTGTTCACAGCCCTCTGTGTTCTTTCTCTCCTGAATAAGAGGCATCCAAAATTATGTATACTGCATTGAAGCCGATGAGGGAGAGAACAGTTTAAAAGTAAGATATTTTAGGGCATTATGATTATCATAAGAGTTCAGAATGAGGGTTAAAGAGTGGAGTATACTCGGGATGGGGGTGGGGGGTGCAGGGGGATTGTGTACCAATGAAGGAGTTTTTCTTTTGCTTTCCAAGAAGAGAGAAGTGGGGGTGGGGGTGGGGTGGGCGGCAAGAAAAGTGCAACAATGAATGGAATTCCAAAATCTTTGTAAATCTTCATTGAAATTAATGAAAAAAAAAAAAAAAGAGGCCTGAGGGCTTCCAGGTGACACTGAGGGGCTGGGGTGTAGTAGTGGCCCCCAGCCACCTGCACCCCTCTCCATCCAGCACATTCTCCAGAGGGAAGGAGCTCGACTGGGACCCAGGACAAGAAGCTGGGCAGGCAGTGAGGGGGGTGGGCAGGGTGGACATGGCTGGACCACTGCTAAAGAGCTTGTGAAGACCTCACCTGAGGGCTGAAGGGGTCAGGGGCACTTTGAGGAACGAATGCGCAAATGAGAACCCCCACTCAAAGGCAGGTCAGCCACCAGGCCTCGGTGTCCCCTCTGTCACCAGAGGCCCTGGTCCAGCCTCATTATCCCAGACACCCCACACTCCTACACACCCACACCAGGCTTCCTGTGCTGAAGGGGCAGCAGGAGGCAGAGCCGCTGGACAGTGGGTCGCCCAAGGTGATGACCAGCAGGTGGATGCCAGGTGTCCACAGCATGGGTGAGGGTTTGGGAGGTGGCTGGCTCCCCTGTACCAGACGCCTGGAACACTGCCCTTCACCCTCCGCTCCAGGACCCAGGCGCTGTGGGAAGAAGGCCCAGTCCTTCACCTCCACGCCTCAGCCCGTGTGCGGAACTCCCTGGGCAAGGGGTGCAGGCTTGGCTGGGGGCACAAGGGGAAACTGTAGGAATGGGGGTGTGTGGGATTCTCTGACACAGAGAAAGCCAGTACAGATGGGCATGGAGAGGGGGCAGTACAAGGGGTATGCCCTAGGGGGAAGGGGCCGCGTGAGGAGAATGAGGCATGGCTGGGGATCCCTAGATGGGGAGACAGGAGAGGGATGTGGGGACGGGGGGACGCTGGCCAAGGGTCTTGCAGGGGACAGGGGACCTCTGACACAGGGCTAGAACAGTAAAGACAGGAGCACGTGGGACCCAGGCTTCTTCAATAGAGGGATGAGGGGAAAAGGGGGACCCCCTCACAAGGGTCAGTTAGGGAACAGGGGAGATAGTGCACTCCTTGGGTGAGGGAAGGCCCAGCCAGGATGGAGGTCCTGGGGAGATGTCTCTGGCACAGGGAGGAGGCAGGTGGGGATCCCCAACATGAGGGGGTACAGGGCAGGGAGAGAGCAGACTTTCTAGTGCAGGGAGGGCAAACGGAGACAGAAGCACAGAGGCCCCAGCAAAGACAGGGCATGTGGGGTCCCCTGTACAGTGTTCCCCAGCACAAGGAAAGGCTCAGCAAGGACAGGGGTACAGTCCCCTGCACAGAGGGCCCAGCAAGGACAAGGGACCTGGGGAGGTGTGTCTGGCACCAGGAGGAGAGGCAGGAATAGAGGGAGGGGGACAGCTAACATGAGGGGGCCTGGGGCAGGACACGGTGGGCTTCCCAGCACAGGGAGAGTCCAGCAAAGACATGCTAGGGAGTCTGTCTGCTGCACAAGGCAGGCTCAACCAGCACAGGAGGCCAGGGGTCCCCACACAGCGAGTACCCAGTGGGCTCAGGGTCCCCCCCAGCAAGCGCCCAGCAGGCTCAGGGTCCCCACGCAGCGAGTACCCAGTGGGCTCAGGGTCCCCACACAGCGTCCAGCGTCAGGGGCTCAGAGTCCCGCTCCCCTGCAGAGGAAGCACCCAGAATCAGGGTGTAAGGGTCCCCCTCCCGAGGACAGCGAGCGTCCAGCGTCAGGGACTCGGGGAACCTCCCCCCCAGAGCGAACATTCAGAGTCAGGGATTTGGGTCCCCGTCTCCGGCACGGTGAGCGCCCAGCGTCAGGGTTAGGGGTCCCCCTCCCCAGCACAGCGAGCTCCCAGCGTCAGGGTTAGGGGTCCCCCTTCCCGGCCCAGGGAGCGCCCAGCGTCAGGGTTAGGGGTCCCCCTCACCAGCACAGCGAGTGTCCAGCGTCAGTGGGTCAGGGGGCCCCCTTACAGTCAGCGTCAGGGATCGGGATCCCTCTCCCCCCCATAGGCAGCGCCCAGCGCCAGGGGCTCGGGGTCCCTGGCACGGCGAGCGTGCAGAGTCAGGGCTCGGGGTCCCCCACCCTAGCACACAGAGCGTCCAGCATTAGTGGGTCAGGGTCGCCCGCACAGGGAAAGTCCAGCGTCAGGGGCGCGGGGTTCCCCTCCCCGAGCTCAGCGTCCCCATCCGCGGCCCAGAGAGCAGCCCCGCACAGCGCACGCCCCAGGCACCCACCTGCAGGCCCGGGGGCGGCC
>NW_006399967.1:3173629-3178058 GCF_000299155.1 Elephantulus edwardii
CGGCCCGGACACGCCCCGGCCTGCCTGCCCGGCGTGGCGGCGGCCTTTGTGTCTTTGTCCTGCGGTCGGTCGGCCGCGGGGAGAGTCGGCGGCCGGCGCTCCTCCCTCGGTCCCTCCCCTCGGCGCCCCGGCTCCGCGCTCCCTTTGTCTGGGCGCCTCGGGCGGGTGGGCAGCACCGCTGGACAAGGTGGCCGGCCCCGGGGCTTCCCCACGGGAAGGGGGCTCCAGCCGAGTGGTGGGCGCGCCGTTGCCCAGGTGGCCGTGGGCTGGGTGAGCTGGCTCAGATTTGGGGACCGGCGAGGGGGCGTCTGGACGCACAAAGAAGGCCGAGTTCAGGGTCCGCCTGTGGCCGTGTTGGGGGTGGGGCAGGACAGGACACGCCTCTTAGAACCCCCGAGTCAAGGGACCAGGGATTGGGGACACGTGGAGAGGCTGGTTGCAGAAGCTGGGGTGCAGGCGTGCCCAGCAGGCTGGCCTGGCCCTGGGCATTGTCGGATGTCCCTGCGGTCACCCCATTGTTCTTTGTTAGGGAGGTGCCTCTGCTGCTCGCTGGTCCCTGGGGCTGAGTAGGGGTTGGGGGAGCAGCACTGGACAAACACTGTCCCCACCAGTGGCAACTTCCTTCTGCACCCCCTCTGGTTCCCCATCCCACCTCCTGCTGCCCCAGGTTCTAGGACTTGGGGTGGGGCCGGGGTGGGGCTCCTGCTGTCCACCTGACCACTGTGGTGGGAGGGGCCAGCCAGAGTGAGGGGCGTGAATGGAAAGGTCACCTGTCATGGTCACCACAGGCGGGGACCTTTCCCCTGGGCCCAGGTGCGTGGGGTGCCCCGCACCCATGGTCAAGAGTGGAGGTGTGGGGACCACACCTGTGGACCTAGGGGGCCCAGGTGGCTGGACCTGGGACCCATCCTCTGAGAGGAGACAGCTGCGTGCTGTGACCAGCTGGCTGTCCCCAGGGGCACAATGTGACTCAGGTGGACATCCACTCCTGCACCCCTGCCACTCTCAGGCCTGAAACAGGACAGTGATTGGGGCTCCAGCAGTCGACACTGAGGCTCAGGGTCCTTCGTTCACAAGTCTCTGGGTGGTCATCTGTGGTGGGTGCATGCTCTGCGGGGTTGAGCTGCACTTGAGGGTCCTTGGTGCAACTGTGATGAAGGGGGCTACCCTGGATTCAGGCGGGGCACCCTTGACCCCTGCCCGTGGGCCACATACTCTTTGGCTGTGTTTCAGCACCTGTTGGGCTCTGCTGCTTAACTTTCAGGTAGTGGGGACAGGCTCTGGCAGGTCCCTCGGCCCAGAGTTTACTCCGCAGGTTGGGGGCCCTGTGAGCCCAGGGTCCGTGACCAGAGGGCAGCATTTCCTCAGAGGCCTGTGACCTGCCTTGTGCTCTGGGCCAGCACCTTCCCCGTCGAGCGGCCCGATCTCTGGGAGCCTGGTGTCTCCCCTGCTCTAGAGCTATCTGTTGCTCGCAACTTTCACTGTCAATTCTCAAGGTCCCAAGAGCTCTAGCTCGGCCCTCCTGGCCACTGCCTTGCACCGGTGGCTCGTTCTCACCCCTCGTGATGTCCCCTGGTGCCCTGACGGCAGCGGGCACAGCCCACACTGGACACCTCGTCATCTGCCTCAGGTGTCCCCCCCGTCACACTCCTCTACTCTGAGAGAGGCCACTTCCTCTGTTCTCTAGCAGCCTCCTCTCCCCTGGAAGGAGCCAGCTGGGAGTGCCCCTCTGCCAGGGCTCACGGCCCCCCACTCGTTAACCTTTATGAGCTGGGTCCTGTGGCAGCCTCAGCCCTCCAAGGGCCCCACCTACCCCGCTAGCACCCCCTGCATCCGTGTCCTAGGGGTCGGACAGGCGAGGGCAGGTCAGGGGCCGCAGAGGCCAGCTGGGGAGAGAACTTTTTGCTTTCTAAAGATGGAGCCTTTGGCCGCTGGGCATAGGGAACCTGCTTCATGGCCAGCCAGGAGGGCAGTCCGTCCAGCGCCGCCTGGGAGATGCCAGCTCACAGCTGTGGTGTGGCCCTGTGACAAGGAGAGTCTGCGGCTGGCCAGCCAGCCTTCTGCACCGTAGAGGGAATGATGAAAGAATGTGGCCAGGGCTGGGGTGTCCTGTGTCTGACACGTGGAGTCGGGTGTCACCCCTAGGCTGGAGGGTTCCTGGGTTATAGTGTGCGTTCCTCCTCCGTGAACCCCAAGTGGGTGATGAGCCCTCTCGGCGCCCCCTGCAGTGTGGGATCTTCCTGTGCCAACTGTTGGGGTGACAGGAGCCCCTGATTTGCAGTTCTGGGCTGTGGCCCCGCCTGCCTGCTTCTGGACCTGTCCTTGCTGGTCCCTGTGTCAAGAGCAGGATGCCCCAGCTGCCCACCGCCTGTGTCCCTGCTCCGCACTGCCCTCGTGGTTTAATGGGGAGATGGTGTCCTTGTCACTTCGTGGAAAGTCAGAGCTGCCTGGGCTCCGTGTGGACTCTGCTCTTCAGGCTGAGGTCCAGTCGGGGCGGCCCTGGGCCTGGACACTCAGAGTTCCCGGGCGGGCGGGACCCTGGAATTTACACTCCACCCTGTGCAGCCGCAGGGGCCCCCAGACCCCCACTGGACCTGGACTTCAGTCACCAAATGCTTGCTCACTTCCACAAGGATAGGGGTTCAGCAGGCTGGTCAGGCATTCCCCGGGGTCGCAGCCTTCCCCTGGGGGCCACTGCCCTGCGTCGGGCTCCGGTGCAGCCACTGGGCTCTGCTGCTGCCCCCGGAGGCCCACACTGACTGCTGTCTGTGATAGGGATGGCATGTGGGGCCTTGTCCCTACCTTGGGGCCCCTCAGGCCCCCTCATTGCCACGTTTCCATGTCTACCCTCCCCTATACTCCCCCCTCCTCACCCCCAGAGCTGAGTTGAGCCACTGCCAGGCACTCCCCTCTTCCATCCTGGGGCATGGCCCTGTCCCTGGGTAGGGGACACTTCTAGGGGCCGGGCACCGTGGAGGAAGGGTTTGAGAACCAGGTCAGGAACTATGGTGTGTGTGAGCAAGGCTCCCCTTCGGTAGTTGGGTCCTGTCTCCCCACCCTGGCCTCTGTGTCTCAGCCCTCAACAGAGACATGGAGCTAACTGAAGGCTGGTGATTTGCTTACACCCATTGACTCCTGAGATGAAGGCCTGGCGTGCTGCCCTGACGCCGCCCCTGGGGCTGATGGATTTGCCCTGGGGGTTCCTGGGCTGCGGGGTTGCCGGGTGCGGGGTCCTGGGCCGTGAATCGTTAGGAAACCCCGGGGTGGCTGGAGGGGTCAGCCCCGCTTTCCCATTGCAGCCCAGGCCACTGTGGGTTCCTGCTGCATCACCTGGGACTGACCTGCCAAATGCACGTGCTGGCTACTGGATGGGGGGGTCTTCTCCCAGCACCCCAGCACTGCCCTTCAGACACAGAGAGGCAGCCCTACTTGGTGCCCACCGCCCCTTTTACAGGAGGAGAAACTGAGGCACGAGAAGGCTCTTGTGTGCGTCTTGAAGCATGTGCCTGCCTAGCCGAGCTTCCTGGCCTGGGGGTGGGGAGCAGGTGCAGTCAGGGTGGGCTTCCTGGAGGAGGTGGTGTTGGGCAACTGAAGAAGAGACAGCACTTGGCTGTGGGGTAGGACAAGGAGAGCATTCTGGGTGGGGACAGTGTGGCCAGCACAAGGGGGACATGACCAGTGTGTGATTTAAAAGCCCCTCCCCACCAGAGTCCTGCAGAGCTTGGAGCCAGAGGGGCACGCAGCTGGAGTGGGCTGTGCGGGGCTTGGGGTACCAGGGAAGTCTTAAGGGGGGGGCAGCAGGCTAGTAAGAGTGACCCCCAGGACCAACCAGATGCTGCCTGGGACGCCTCCCGTGGATTTTCAGCACCCCCCCCCCCCGTATTGGCTCCACTTTTCTCTCAAAGCCCTGGGGGGCCACTGTCTTCTGGGGCACACCCCCACATGTACCCTGAGTCCCTGAGATCCAGGAAGTGGCTCTGGGTTATGCGTGCTCTCACTGACATTGTATCATATTCCTATTAATGTATCTTACACAGACTCCACTTGGCAACATTGTTGGCATCTTCAATGCCACCCTGTTTGCAGAAACAGTGGAGAGTCTGAGGTGTTGGTCTGGCCTCCTGGAAGCTTTGGGGGAGTCTCCTGACTGGAGACTCCTGACTGCAGATGGAGGTCAAGGACACCCCCAGCAGTCATGCTGGGCTTTAGGGGCAGCACCTGAATTGGAGTCTCCCATCTCTCCCCTCTCCATGTGCTGAGGAGTGGGACCCCACAAGAACTCTTCCTGACTGACCCCATCCTCCAGGACCTGTCCGCCATGGTCTTAGACCCCTGCCAGGCCAGGCAGCGAGGGCGGCATGCAGAGTGGCAGCAGTGGGCACAGCCACAGGCCACTGTCCCAGGCAGTGACCCGTGGAGTCAGGGGCTC
>NW_006399967.1:3179088-3180477 GCF_000299155.1 Elephantulus edwardii
GACCTCACAGTCCATGGTGATCACAGAACAGCAGAGGCCGGAGTCACCGTTTCTGTAGCTGCTCGGCAGAGAGCTGGTGGTGTATTGTGTAACATGTTGAGTTGCTGACCCTGTGCTTGGAGGTTCAGATCCACCCCCTGGTCTTAGGGGAAGCTGGGCAATCCCCCTTACAGCACGCAGAGGCCGGTGGAGGGTGGCCGTCAGTGGGACTGGACTAGAGCGGAGGGTGGGGCTGTCAGGTGATGCCCCTGAGGCGGCATGCGCCCTCCTGTTCTCTGTTGTCTTTCTCCCTGACCCGGAAACTCGAGCTGCAACAGTCTGACCTGTCCAGTTGCCACGCGGGGAAACTGAGGCTGAGGGTGGCTCCGCCTGGGGAGGGGCCCGGCAATCGGGGTGGCTCGCGCACCCAGGGTTCCAGCCTGCTCACGGCTCGCGCACCCAGGGTTCCAGCCTGCTCACCGAGTCTCCCCATGCCCACAGGCTGCAAGATCAAGGCCCTTCGCGCCAAGACCAACACCTACATCAAGACTCCAGTCCGCGGGGAGGAGCCCGTGTTCATAGTGACCGGCCGGAAGGAGGACGTGGAGCTGGCCAAGCGAGAGATCTTGTCGGCGGCGGAGCACTTCTCGGTCATCCGCGCCACGCGCAGCAAGGCCGCGGGGCTGCCCGGCCCAGCCCAGGGGCCCCCCAACCTGCCGGGCCAGACCACCATCCAGGTGCGAGTGCCCTACCGCGTGGTGGGGCTGGTGGTGGGGCCCAAGGGCGCCACCATCAAGCGCATCCAGCAGCGGACGCACACGTACATCGTGACCCCGGGCCGTGACAAGGAGCCGGTGTTCGCGGTCACGGGCATGCCCGAGAACGTGGACCGTGCGCGCGAGGAGATCGAGGCGCACATCACTCTGCGCACGGGCGCCTTCACCGATGCCGGGCCCGACAGCGACTTCCACACCAACGGCACGGACGTCTGCCTGGACGTGCTGGGCGCCGCTGGCCTCTGGGCCAAGGCCCCCAACACCGGACGCCGGCCCTCCGCCGCCTCTGGCCTGCGCGGGGACGGCGCCCTGGGCGCACCCGGCGGCCCCGAGGCTTTCTACGCTGGCGCCCGCGGGGGGCCCCCAGCCCCTGACACGAGCCCCCCCAGCCCCTATGGGGGCTCGGGCAGCGGCAGCTTCACCTTTGGCGGGGACGGCCCCAGCGCCCCGGGCTCCGCGCCCCCCGTCCCGGACGACTGCGACTTTGGCTTCGATTTTCTGGCCCTGGACCTGACCGTTCCCGCAGCCACCACCATCTGGGCTCCGTTTGAGCGGGCTGCACCCCTGCCGACCTTCAATGGGGTACCGCCCACCGGGCTGGCCCGCCGGCCCAGCGCCACGGGGACCCCCGGCC